>NW_020174301.1:5693965-5876651 GCF_003031525.2 Neophocaena asiaeorientalis asiaeorientalis
AAAAAAAAAAAAAGAAAACCAGATATCTCAAGTTAAGGAGTTTAGCACTTTTCTGTGTATGGGAAGATGCAAAGCCTAGGCTCATTGAGATCATTCCTTTGATATGCACCTCAGCTATCTGGGGCCAGTATCCTGTGCTTCTCATCCTGAGTGTCCTCAGGGTGCACTGTCCTGGGTGGCTGCAGTGGAGTGCATTCTGTTTCCATCCTGAGTTCTCTCAGGGCTCACCGTCATGGTTGCAGTGTGATGGCTCAATGGCTGCAACTTCATTTGTTTACCATATGGCAGGCAATATTTTTTATTCACAGTAGGAAACTTATTCCTACGTCTTGCTGATGTCTCTCCCTGTATCCTCGTATTCTGACTTTAAAAAATTTAACACTTTTCATATGCCATCCCGTGGCCTTCTGGCCCTTATTGTTTCTAATGAGAAGTCAGCTATTTATCTTATTGGGGTTCTGTTGTGTGGGAAGAACCTTCTTTCTCCTGCTGCTTTAAAGATTTTACCCTTGGCCTTCAGTATTTTTACTATTTTATGTCTGAGTGTGGCTCTTTCTGTATTTTTTCCTACTTGAAGTTTGTTGATCTTCTTGGATGTGTATGCTAATGTTTTTCATCGAATTTAGGAAGTTGTCAGCCATTATTTCTTGAAAAGTCTTCTTCCTCTTCCTCCTCTGCCCTAGTATTCCCAGTAAATGTATGTTGCTGCTGTTAATGGTGTTCTACATTTCTCATAGACTCTGTTCATTTTCCTCTCTGTTTTTTGAATTGCAGGATCTCTATTGATTTATCTACTTGTTCACTGATTTCTTTTCTTGCTGCTTGCTGAAATATACTGTTGAGCTTCTCTACTAAATTTTAAAATTTCAGTATTACACTTTTCAATTCCAAATTTTCCTTTTTTTGTTATTTCTCTTTGCTAATGTTTTATATTTGATAAGGTGTTGTCATATTTTCCTTTACTGGTTTAAACATTGTATTCTTTAAGTCTTTGACTATATTTATAATAGCTGCTTTAAAGTATTTTTTGTTTCATCTGACATCTGGGTTCTCTTAAAGGTAGTTTTGTTGCTTGCTTTTATTCCTGTATATGGGTCACACTTTCCTATTTCATTGCATACCATAATTTTCCCTGAAAACCAGACATTTTAGATAATATATTGTAGCAACTCTGGATCCTGACTTTTCCTTCCTCTCTGGGGCTGTTGTAATTTTATTTGTTTAGTAACTTGGCTGAACTCTTTTTGAGAAGTCTGTTTCTTCTTCCAAATGCATCCTCTGATGTTCCTCCTCAGATGGTACAGCCTGGGTATGCACACAGTCACCCTGGGATGATAGTAATTTTAGCAGAGCTCTTTGACTTTTTCCTCTGAGCTCTTTGTTAAGCTTTCTGCCTCTGTTTGTATCAAACTCACCTGGTAGCCTCCACTAATTGCCAACTGATAGTTCTATTATTTTCTTTTCTTTTTTTTTTTTTTTTGCGGGACGCGGGCCTCTCACTGCTGTGGCCTCTCCCGTTGCGGAGCACAGGCTCCGGACGCGCAGGTTAAGTGGCCATGGCTCACGGGCCCAGCCGCTCCGCGGCACGTGGGATCTTCCCGGACCGGGGCATGAACCCATGTCCCCTGCATCGGCAGGCGGACTCTTAACCACTGCGCCACCAGGGAAGCCCCAGTTCTATTATTTTCAGCAATGCTCTGGGGGCATAAATTGCCCCACAGTCTGAATTCCATTTCAAACCTTTTTCAGGGGTAGTCTTTGAGGCCAGTTTTTGAGGTTCTGACCCCAGTAAGGCTCTTATTAGCTGTCTTTTCCCCTGGTTTTCTCTGATAAACTTCTAGCTTGTCTATGTTTTAGCTTATTGTTCTCATGTAGCTATCTCTTAATTGCTTACAACCACTACTTCCATTGTTTTCGAGTGCCCTTAAGGCTTGAAGTTTGCCACCTTGTACCAAATAAAGTCAAGTTCCCTTGAGACCTTTGGGGCTCTCCTTTTCTTAGCCTGCCTCTCCTTTTCTTAGGCTGTCTCTCCCTGTGGGAGAAAACCTCTATGCCACTGCTTTGGAAATACAGGTGGGGTTTGTAGCCTGTTCTTTCATTGACCCACTGTGTTATGTGCAGAGAACTGGATGGGTATGGTAGCGTTTGCACTTCTCAGCTTGCCTCTTTTATTTTGGAACTGCTGCCCTATGAATTAGGGGTGAAGACTTTTTGGCCCTCTTGTTCTTAATCTCTGAGGCCTGGTGTATAGCTTTCACCCTGTGGGTGGTGGCGAGGTAGAGAATGAGGACTCGGACCTCGCGTGCTTTCTCCTTGAATAGACCTTCTGCCACTAAGAGTTCGGGGGCCTGAGAAATATTGGCAGTCTGTTCCTCCTGGTTGTATATTAATGGTCTGGACTAGGAGCTGAGGGATGAAGGAGCATAGTCTTCTTGACTTTACCAGCCTGTGGTTGAACAGTCTTGCCTAACTGGTTGTGTATGTGTGGGGAGGTGGCAGTGATGAGAAGAATGGGAGTTGGTAATGAGTCAAATATCGTGGACTGTTGCTGTTATTTATTTATTTATTTATTTGCGATACGTGGGCCTCTCACTGTTGCGGCCTCTCCCGTTGCGGAGCACAGGCTCCGGACGCGCAGGCTCAGCGGCCATGGGTCACGGGCCCAGCCGCTCCGCGGCATGTGGGATCCTCCCAGACCGGGGCACAAACCCATGTCCCCTGCATCGGCAGGCGGACTCCCAACCACTGCGCCACCAGGGAAGCCCTAGTGTATATTCTTGAGCAAATATTTCTTTATTTGTTGTTGCTCTTGGCAACATTTTTGAGATCCAAATTTTTTTTTTACCAATTATAGTTCTTTCCCTGGGGAGACTGTTTATGGAACTCCTTATATTGACATTCTGGAAGTGAATTCCATATTCTTTAAGCATTAATTGGTATTATAATCTATAGCTTTTGAGACACTGTATGTACCTTACTAACTATACTATACATACTATGTTTACATGTTGATTGTTTGTACCAGGGATTTATTTATAGAGTATTTATAAAGTATTGATTCACATTGTCATGAACCTTTATTATATATATATCAGTGAATTCAGGTAAAATATAATTGTGAGCCTATATTTGTAGTATTTCTCTCATAATTACACTTTAATTAAAAGAACATTTAATTTAATTTGAATGTTTCTCAAAAACGCAATGTGATTTTCAATTATACACAATATGGGTATATCTCAAAAATAATCTTAAGCAACAGGACATACATACAAATTAATAAAAACTATGTGATTCCATTTTGTAAAGTACAAAGGCAGCAATAGAAATATTTGCTGTTAGACTCAGAATAGTGGTAATTTTTATTTTTTGATCTTAGTACTGGTTACTTAGTTGTGTTCATCTTGTGAAAATTCATTGAGTGTTAGACTTACGATGTGTGCACTTTCATGTATGTTATATCATATTTAAAAAGTTAGAAAGCGTATTATGAGATCCATATGAGCCATGTAGTTTTAACTGAGTATTGTTCAGAATAAATTTATTATATTTAACTTTATATTTACTTTGGTATTTAAAACTGATGATAATTTGGTCCTCTAGTTTAAAGGAGACTTGTTTCCTACTTCTATAAATGAAAACAAAATTTCAAAATATATATTATTATAAAATCATTAACAATTATGTTTAATATTGTGTTTCCTGAAAACATTTTAAGGTACTATGAATCTCAGAATATTTTTTAAAATATTGAAATTTAGAGGCCATTTATAAGTTGTTGAAAATACTAAAGCATGTTTTTTCACAATTCCAAGGAAAATTCTATATGCAAATTAGATCCTTTCTGTAATATATATAAAATCAGGGAGATCTTTTTATCCTTTGTAATACATTTTTAAATTTTATCCTGTAGGACTATTTTGAAAGAAAGTGGGTTTGCCAGATACCTTCATTCAGCTGTTCTTATCAATGGAGCTATGCTTATTTTTGGAGGAAATACCCATAATGACACTTCCTTGAGTAACGGTGCAAAATGTTTTTCTGCCGATTTCCTGGCATATGACATAGGTATGTATCTGTTAGGACTCTACAAAGTAGGAAATACCAGAAATTTTTCATGTAGAGATTCTCAAATACATTACTTGATAGCATGTGTATATGTCATTTTAGAGAGAGAAATTCAGTGACAGATTATGAATGGAATTCTCTCCAGTTTCAGCGTAGTAGTCGTATAGGGCAGGAGAAGAGATGAACTGAGGTGAGTCAGTGGTGGAGGCAGGGGAATTGAGAAATCTGGGTTTGAATGTCTTTATGAAGGCTTTTATGCATTGTATACCTACGTGAGCACTTTATCAGTCTATTTTGTTTGACTATTACCATATTAGTTTTGCTAATGGATAAATGGAGCACTAGCAAGTTTACATTACGAAGAGTAGGAATGCAGACACTTTAGATTTAGTGGGGATGAGCAAAGATGCATTTAAATTAAACTCATCAGATATACTTACTCTATAGAGGAAACTGATAGAATTAGAGAAAGGAATATAGAGATAGAAAAGCTAAATGAATAATATTTGGGGACAAAATGGAAACCCGGAACATATCTAGGAATGGAAGTAACTAAAGAAGAATCTTTACCAGGGAACCTAGAAATACAGTACATCTATACAACTCAATTTTAATTATGCTATCTATAGTCCTATCAATTTCTGAATAGTAAATGAATATATTTTTTGAATACTAAATTTAGCTACTTGGTTGACCACTATAGTGAAAAAATTTCTTCTCTACATATCATGTTATAGATAAAACATAGCTGATATTTTAAATCTTTAGCAGTACTTAAGAGGACCTTTTATTGTGTAAAGTACAATAATAAACCAATTTTAAGCTATTAAGAAACATTTTGATAAACAAAAATAAAAGAGACCAAAGAATAGCACATTTAGTAGATGTAAGAAGTATCCTTTCACCTTTGAACATCATAAAGGCACACAGTCTAATTTGGAAAATTATTTCAAGTGGCAGCATATAAAGAAAATTATGACTATTATTAAGCACTTTGATCTCTAAACTATTGTAAGCTTGTTTGGAAGGAAATTCCTAGTAATAAAGTTAGGCATGCTTTTTAAATTCTATGACTATCTGTCTGTGAGTAGTCATTGAAAACAATCCACTGTCTGAAGGATTTTTAGATCCTAAATAATTAAATGTTTACCTTTTGAAATAATAATTTGAAGTTATGATTCATAATGAAAATGGGATTATCTTGGCTTTCAGAAGGCTTTTAAATCAGTGCCTGAGATCCAGAAAATCGGTTAAATGGAGTAGTGAATCTAGGCTGGCTTATTATGACCTTTCATTGCCAGGTTGGCACTGTCAACATATTATTTTGCTATGGTGATGAGACAGTATGCTTATTTCTGTGGAGGTGGATGAACATTTTGTTTTTCTTCTAGGAATAAAAATTCTAGGAAAAGTGTAGAATTTTGTTGTAATTGTTAAAAATCCATGAAGTGAGATTTTGAACTTTTGAAAAAGATTCTTCAAGGAGCTTCCACCCAATTTCTGTATTTTAACGAGGAAATTAATGTTGAGCTGTTTTGTAGCTCACATATTGGGAATTTATTTTTATTTCTTCCATATTGTTCAAGATTACCATATTTTAGGTTTTATGCATCCAAAAAGTTTACCAAGGTGAAAAACATTAGAGTTGTTAGTTTTTCAAAGAGAGAGAGAGAGAGAGAGGGCGAGCTCTCAGATTATCATTATTCTAATTGCTACTCTTTATTAAGTGTCTTCTAAGAGCTAGGTACTTTACTAAGAGCTTTATTTACAATATCTGTAACCTCTCTAATAACCTTGTAACAAGGTGTTAATAAACTCATTTTCAGATTATTAAGCGCAAGAGTAAAAGGAATTTGCCCAAAGCCCTGCAGGTGGTAGATCAAGCTTTTTTTAACTCCTGAAGTGGTAGTCTTTCCTCTTGACTACACTGCGCTGTTTAGTCGGGTCCATTGTATGCTCTTCATTTTCACAACAAATTACCAGACACTTTATGTTTAGTAAGGTTTCTTAATGCTGTGGAAAGATAGAAGCAAATATCAGTTTCATTTTTCAAACAAATTGTTCAAATTGGAGGAAGAATAACATAGTTTAAACAATGTTGTATTTTAACATAGGATTTTGTTTTCCCTGTGCTAACAACTAAAAACAAAAAACATAAAGCAGTACAATCAATACAGGGTAAAGGTGTTTTGTTTTACCTTATTTGATTGTTTCTATGCAGTTCCCAGTAAAGCCCCCCCTCCCCCAATCTGTATTTACTCTCCTGGGTTTGTAGCATCAAATGCTGAAATATTTTCCTGGGAAAATTATTTTTCTTATTTCAGAAAATGTCTTCCAAAATAATTGCTTTCCTTGTGAAGTATATTTTTGTGGAAATAAAATATAACGATTGTATATGAACCCAACTGAAAATAGATCCTCTTGGGGGAAAAACAGTTGTGTTGCTAGTTTTTCTCTTTTGTACAGTACACTGGGACTTTTATGGCATATTTAACTGGAATGCACCTGAAGATTTAGCTGATTGTGTTCTGTGATGTTTAAACAATAAAAATATGTATGCTAATACTAATTTTTCATTGCTCTAAAATGTACTATTTCAACCCTACTGCCATAGTAAATTTTATATAGCCAATAATATCATTAATCTTTGAGGACATAACCTTGCCTTCCCAGTTCTCATTATACTATACGTGATCGATGTAGAAGGCATATAATGGTGATTTTCAGACATGGCTGTACCGTGTCATTCCCTTTGAAGGTTGAAGGGAGAAAAATCAGACCTCTATAATCTGATCCTCTTAGATTAGGCACTGGGTATTTATAGTTTTAAAAAGTGACTCAAGTGCAAGTGATAATAGAGCCAGAACTGGTGAATAAGACTGGATGGACTGTAACGTATACAATGATACGTTACTTAATGTTCTAGTTTGTAAAGCCAGCTTGAAGACATTTCAAACCTGAAAATTTTATTAGTGTATATTTTGTTATTGCTAGTGGTATCATTATTGCACCTGATTCAAGATTAAAATGATCTTTCTGGTAAAGATAGCCTTCTAGTACATAATGAGACTAAAGATGCAGTGGAAAAGCATGTCTCACTGAGTTGATCTCAGGTTATTAGATATATTTATACTTTTAAACTGTTTGGCTGTGGAAAGTAGTGTCATAAAAGTTAGTTTTCTGGAGTCAGTGGGAAAAAAGGAATCAAGTAGTCTGTATATTTTTCACATCTCTTTAGTAAACCACCAATCTTTTTGGTGGTTTGACTGAAGATATCAACATTTACAAATGAGAGGTTTTCCTGAATTGAAACATACCTTAAAATTGAATTGAATCTTGAGACAGTACTTCAGAATCATCAAATTAATAGCTATTATAGAAGTTTCAGTGGGCCTAACATATAGTTATGATACTTTAAATTACAAATGGTAGTTATTCTTCTTCAATAAGAAAATTTACCTAAGGGTAAGAGAATGTACAAGATGAAAGATAACTCTGAGCTACATTGGTCATAATTTTTTTCCTCAAAAATATAGTAGAGTCATGAAAATGTAATTTGTTGAGTTAGATTATTTCAGAATAGGGTAGGGAGTCAGATTTATATCAGAAATATATCGTGTAGAAAGCAAAACACCTAAACTTCAAATCAAGTCAAAATAATATTATAATAGAATTTAAAAAACAAATTTCCTGCATATGACAGTTTTACTTATGACATTAACTTCTTGGTAGGCAATTATTTAAAAGCAAACTCAGTAAAAAGAAAAGTACTTAATTCCATATTTGCAGAAGTAATACTATTTTAATTGGTAATGTATAATAATCATTTTAAACACAGTGGAGTTGTAGTTCAGTATACCCTTAAAAATCACTTAACTAGTTTATGAAACATAGTATACATGTTTTTGTACAACCCTGTAGAGTGATACGTGTGTATGTTTACACACACACACACACACACAGTATTATGGATACAATTTTGTAAGGCACATAATTTCATTAAAAATCATATTCAAATTAAAACATCTATTTAATTTTTTGAAACAATCCAGCAAAACTATAAAATTTCAAACTTGCTCGCTCTTCATGTTTATAATTATTTTTATTTTCTGGAGGTTATTTTATGTGTCCCTCTCTATCACTATTTCTCTCTGTGCTCTGTTAACTCCTTAGGGCTCTTCCTTGACAAAGGCAGCACCCCTTGCCCTGCCACCTGAAAGAACCCATTTGTTTCTTTGTCTGTAAGAAAAACTCTTAAAATCATCATACCTTTTTTTCAATGAATTTAGCCAACTGTTGACTGTTTTAAGCTTTACTGTATCCTTTGCTCAAGGTTCTCTTTTTCTTTCTATAATAAACTATTGTGTAGAAGAAATAGTAGTTTCTTCTCTTTAAAAAAGAGGCCAGTAAGTAAGGGGAAAAGTGACCTTTCGTTTTGTGAAAAGGGAGAACTAACATTCGCTGAAAGCTTCCTGTAATGTTTTGCACTTTACATATGCTTTATGATGTAATTCTTATAACATCTGTGTAGCGTGTACTATTATATTCATTCATACAGGAAGGAAGAAACTGTGATTTAGCATGGTTAAACCCAAACTTGCATAGGTTGTAGGATGGTGTATTCTGAATTTGAACCCAAGTCTAAGTTCAAAGTTCTTTTGATTCTACCACTGTACTATATATTGATGTTTTCCTGATTTAACAGGAAAAAAATTTGAAAGATATTTAATCGGGAAAAAAGGCATATAATATTTGTTAATGTAGCATGACACTCAAGAAAATTAGTTTTATCAGTATATTTAATCAGTGACCTCAAGGTAGAGAATCAAGAAGAGTAACGAACAATGAATCTCTCTTAGTAGATCTATAAGCATTTTGAGAGATTGTTTTGAATACAAAAATTGCTAAATAAAGATTCTTGAAATAGAATATACACTGAAAGAAAAGTGTTTAAATGTCTCAACAAAACCTCTGGGGAAGAAGGCAGGGAAGACAGTCATGAATATAGAATCAAACATCTAAAATAAAATATTAGCAAATAGAATTCAACAGTTTCAAAATTATAATAAACTATGACCAAGTAGGAATTATTCTAGGATTTCAAGTATGATTCATTATCAGGGAATCTATAAATATAATTTATTACCTCAAGACTGTTTATTGAAGCCAACAGGAAATAACACTGTATGTTAAAACATGATAAAATCATTTCATTTAAGATTGATTGTCAAATAGTGATGCCCACTTTGCCTGGCAGAGGGTAGGAAGCTAAATAAATATTTATGGAATGAATGCCAGAGGACAAAATCCTGAGAGAAACTGTGGGTATGAAACTGTGGGTAGCAAAAGTGTGCACCTTTTGGAATAGTAAGATAAATTTTTACCTGGGGGAGGGGGACCCAGTGAAACATCAGCATTTCAGGGGTAGGTGAAAAAAGATTTTTGGCAACATCCAGAAATTTGGTTTTCTATTACATAAGTATCCAAATGGTTAATACAAGTTTTTCTTCGTATTCATCTAGTTTTGAGTCTTATACCTACAACATATGTGCTCTTTTTAATGAATTTCAAATAAGCTATTAAGACTGAGTTATGAACTGGTGTTTCAAATGGAATATTAAAAGAATTTTTAAAATGTGTCTTTAAAGTATTATAGATGCATATTTTCATGGAAGAATATGAGTATTTGCAGAAAAATTAGCCAATGCATGTGCATTTTTCACCTGTACTATTTTATGCATAATTGATAAAATAAACCTGTCTCTAAATTTCAGCATATGTTTTTAATGTAATTATGTTGTCTCTCATATGTGAATAGTCCTAACAGCACAGTATTCTGATTGCTGAGATCTGTGTTGGAGAGAATAGTAACTCTAATTTCTTGATCTTATGTTTATTGAGTGTATAAGGTTTTAAAATAAATATTTAGTGCCTTGTAGTACAGATTTTTTTAAAAGTCTGTATTCTAGAGAGTATATTTTACTTTGGTCTTTATTGCTGTGTGGCTTTTCTGTCGGTATGGGATGGTATTTCTGTCAGTTTTCATGATGTCAGTAACTTTGGAATTTGCTTTAGTTTGTCTAGCCTTGAACTGTTTGTGAAGTGATAATGACATGAGTGTTCTGGAAATACATTTTCTTCTTGGCAAAAAATATGATTATAGATTGCAGTCAGACATTAATAATATAAGAGACTTTATATTGTAAGAATGGAAAGAGACTATGTGTAAACAAATTATATTAATTTAATACTGAGCTTTAAGGCATTTGATACCTTCTACATTTTACAAGAAAACTAACCTGTGTTTTACAGAGAATCCTGATCAAGAATTTGAAAACTCAGCAACAGAATTTATCTAGACCAACATTCTGTTTAGTCATTATTGAAAAAGCTGCAAGGGATAAGTGGAAAGTGTATTTGCTGCAACTGCTCCTATGTTTTTCTCTTCTCATTCTGTTGAAAAATCCTGGCAGTTGGACAGATATCAGCAGGCATGAAATGTCCCTATAGTTGCAAAAGTTGCATACCTCAACTAGCTTTTCATAAGCTTGCAAGTTAAATTCTCCTCTTCCTAAACAATTTTGTGAGTTGAAAACAATTTGCCAGCTATTTTAAGAAACTGTAGAGGAATATTCACACTTACTGTATTGTATCAGTCAGTACAGGTTATGTTAGACTGAGGTAACAAACAATCCTGTCACAGTTCTCTGAAAAGCAAACTCTGAGACAGAGTTTAGTGTTCAGGGTACTTATTAGGTCCTTGGATTGAACACCTGTAAAAGGGAGGGGAAGAAGCAGGATTGGGCAAAAAGTAAAAGTCAAGCAGACTTAACATCCTCAGCCAACTCCAGGACAACTCTGGAGTTGAAATGCCCCTCAGAGTTGTTGCTCTTTAGGATAAAACAGGTCTTGGTCGGTCATTGTACGAGGGTCACTCCCAGGACCTTGGGTGCGGAAGCTCTCTGTAGCTAAGGCAGTCTCTGCAGGGGCTGGCAGCTGAATGATGTCCACTGATAAGTCCTTCCCTGAAGGTGTATTTAGTCAGCACCTTTCCATGTTCATCACAATTCATTCTTTGGGTCACTCAGCCCGCTTCTTCAAATATATTTGTTAAACAGCTCCTCCAGAATTCCAGTGGGCCTTTCTGCCTGGTGGGAGCCTAGATTATTGCTCTGGCTTTTGTAGCTGGTCTCAGGGCTGCAACTGGTATTCACCATGTCCCTCATCCATTATTTTTTCATGTCCCTTACCCTCAGCTAGCACTTCTTCTGGTCTCTGTGTTTTACCTGGTAGCATGACCCACTCCCTCCCCCTTAGGTATTTGAGCTCCTGATCATCATATACCTTCTAGTCTGGGTTATTGTACTTGCCCATTTACCATCGCACTTGGCAAAGGGATACCAAGAAACACTAAATGGATCATCTGTGTACCAAATATATCCCTCTGCCCTTATTTGTAACAGGAGCCCTTCCCTTTGATGGTTGGGGCCAATTACCCCTGCCAAGATGCTACTCCTTCTTTGCCTGCTTGCTGGTCCCTTGACACAAGGAGGCTGAAGTACCCAAGTGGCAGCTGTAGCTTCCAGTTACATGGTTAATTGCTACTCCTTCTGCCAGAATATTTTTCCCTTTGGGGAACAGGACCTCTAATCCTGCAGAACCCAGAATTGCAGGATGCGGAGCACAAATTTCCCAGTTGTGTAACTGAATATGAGGCCACAAGAAGTGGCTTTTACTCCTGGGTTTTTGGACCTATATATTCTTCCTATTGGGGACACAGCACTATTTGAAGGTCTTTAGTTCAGGTGTATCCCGCATCCTGGTGCTTCAGTTGTGCCTGTCAAAATCTCTGTCAGGTTGTGTGGTTTGGGATCCAGTGGATTTCATGGTCATAGGCCCATTTCTGTACCTCCTTTTCTGTGAAGTGTGTCTCCTGATTACATGGGATCCCATGCTGGTTGATCAAACATTTCATAATTTCTAAGATAGTTGTGCTGGTTAAGACCCTGTGGGCAGAAAAAGCAAACGCATCCTCAAAATATGTATTCTTGTCGTAATGAAATGTTGGCCCATCCAGAGTGGAAGGGGCCCAATGTAGTCAGCTTGCCACCAAATGTCCAGTTAGTGTTCTTGGGGAATGGCCTTATCAGGGGATCAGGATTGATATCTTGCTGTCGGGTTGGACATTTAGTGGAAGAGTAACTCCATCAGCTTTTTTCAGAAGGAGCCCATGTTATTGCATTCCTGGATGGCCTCCATCTCTGCCATATGGCTACTTAGTTCATGTGCTCATTTTGTTGGCACCGAGGTGTCCTACGATAGAGACTGACATTAGCTTTCTCAGTCAGTTGTTTACTGGTTGTTTAACGTCTCTTCTATGTTGGATGCTCTCTGATGGCCTTTAACTTGTATCACAAAGATCTTCACATTTCATGCTCATTCAGATATATTCATCCACATGTCTCTACTCTAGGACCTCCTTGTCTCTGATCTTCAATATTTCTGCTTCTAGGCTCCTGATCAGCCAGCTAGGTCATTAACTACTGCTCCTGGGCCATTTCTCTTTCCACACAATGTACATGAGGCACACTTCTCAAAGGCCTGCCCAGTCGGGAGGCTTTCTCCTTTTTTGCTGTTCTTCCAGGCCACCCGTGAGTGAAGCTGTCTTGTAAGTGATAACCATTTTTGAATTGTGGCCACGTACGAAGCTTACGTATTTTCATTTTCCTCTTCTTGTTACCTGGGCATAAAGGATTCCTCATACGGCCATAGCTGGAAGATGCGGGATGGGTGCGGGGGCAGCAGTGGTAGATGACACTAGGTCTGAGCTACCAGCTCCTGCAGGTTGCTTGTGCGCTGTGCTCTTGCTCGTGCGTCATCGTGGGTGCAGCTTCCATTTCATGTTCTCGTGATTATTGATGACAGAGACAGCTCATGACAGAAAACTCTGAACACATGGTCACCTAATAACCCACGTCCAGCACTCCATCTCTGCCAAGGCTCAGTAGTGTGGTGGGAATAGAGGTATAAAATTTGCAACTGCGGATGGCATGGCCTTTGACATGTGTGTTGGGTCTGCATATTCCACATGCTTCTTTTTCTAACAGTGACTCCTCCAATAACTATAGTATCTACTGGGTCACGTGGCCCTAGTTGCAGGGCTGTCTGCAGTGTGTCCTGGACCTATAGCAGAGCTATTTTCTGCCCTGGCATGTACTCAGAGCCGGCAGCCTTTGATATTTTCCAGTATATGGGCTTGAACAGTATTCCCAGGAATGGAATATACAGCCTTCAGAACCCCAAAAGACCTATCAGATGTTCGCTTTCTTCCTTGCAATGGGAGTTGAAAGATGTAATAGTTGGTGTTTCAGTTCAGATGAGCTGTCTCAGAATGCTCTTGACCTCTAGGCCCCTAAATAGCTTACTACACGAAAGGTCTCTGAATCTTCGTAGGTTTTATCTTCCACCCTTTGAAGCATATATGTCTTAACGAGGCCTCCAATGCATTAACTGTTATTGTTCACCTGGCACTATTAGAATGATACCATTAATGTAGTGGAAAAATGAAATGTTCTGCAAGATGTCCAATTGGGCCAAATGTGTCCTGACAGAAGTTAACATAATCCCAAGGCAAAATTGTGAATGTATACTATTCTATTCCATATGAATACATACTGCTTTTGGTCCTCTTTTCTGGTAGGGTTAGCAAAGAACACATTTGCCAAATCAGTGACCATGTTAATCTGCTCTAACAAAGATACACATCTTGCATGCTGCCTGCAGTTTGGGCTACTAACTTGAATCACAGTGGTGAGCTATTGTCATCTTCCAGGTCTTGTTTAGTTTACAGGGGCCAGATTGGTAATTTAAACAATTTGAGGGGGTCCATTATCCAGCATTCTTTAGGATAATACTAATTTATGCCATTCACTCCCTCTGAAATGCAACATTATTTTAAAACTTCTTATATTATCCAGCGGGTAACAGTTCCAGAGGCTTCAGCTTGATCTTTTCCACTGTAACAGGCAAGGACCCAACGTTGGGGTGGTTCCATTTGCCAAGAATGTCTATTCCAATTATTAATCTAGGGACTTAGGACATGACCACTGCATAGGTCTACAGACCCACTGGCTCATTTTGAGAAGAACCTTGGCCAGGATGCCATTAATTTCATCATTCCCGTATTATCCCTGCTATAAAGAGAGGCCATGATGTGTCAGTGTCAACTCAGACCTTGTGTCCAGCAGTACTTGCAATGTTTGTGGTTGCTTTTTTCTCTAGGCTGGGGTTACACAATGAAATGACCATTGGTACCTTTGAGGAAGAACTAGGGACGCTATTACCATGTATACTTGCTGTGGTATTACAGGGTCCTTCCTCCTGGGCCCCAGACTTTTAAATGTATCAGCTCTGGATTTAAAAAGTGGCTCACATCCAGAAATTGAGCAATGAATTATGACTTTTTATTGTAGCATCTGCCATCAGCTTTCTGATCATTTATCCTTGATTTCTTCTGATGACATAAGTTAGGTAGTACCCTTGTTGGCTGCCCATCTGTTTTGCTTCTAGGGATGCTGTGTTCTATTAGATGTCTCTATAATTCTCAGTAGGTCAGTCCTCTTGCTGACGCTTCGATCTTGCTGCTTATTACAGTAATGGCTCTCTACTTGGATTGGATTCTGATGGTTAAGTGTCACCAGCTGGCCTCTATTTTCCTATTGTCTCCATCACTGAGCACAGTTCTGTTACAGTTTTTCATACCATCAGCTTTGGTCTATGAAGGAAAGCCACCGCTTTCTCAGTGATGCCAGTATCCCTCTTACCATCACATTCTTCATGGCTTCAGTAAATGACATACGTTCTGGCCCTGCTGTAGGTAGAATGACCTGGTGGGTTTTCTGATGTTATACAGTATATCATGATAGAAAACTCTGACCATGTGGTCCCTTGATAATACCTGTGAAGCACTCCATCTCTGCCAGGGCTCAATAACATGACAATACTAGAGGTATAAAAATCTCGCCTGCATATGGCATGGCCTTTGGCAGGTGTGTAGGGTCTGCACTGGGATTATTTCACAGGGGCTTTCTATATATTGCACATGCTGCTTTTTCCAACAGTGACAGGACCACTTTCCTAGACTTTTAACCCCTACTTTTAGTGTTTGCTATGACAATTCTGGCATTTAGACTGTATTTTTCCATGTTTCTAGGAGTCATCTTTTTCCCCCCAGCTTTACTGAGGTGTAATTGATAAAATTGTAAGATATTTAAAGTGTACATTCTGATGATTTGATATAAATATACATTGTGAAAGGATCCCCCCACATCTAGTTAATTAGCGCATCCATCATCACCTCATATATTTATCTTTTTTCTTTTTGGTGAAAACACGTTCTACTCAGCAAGTTTCAGGTGTACAATATTGGGTTAGCAACTGTTGTCACCAAGTATACATTAGATCCTCAGACCTCATTCATCTTATAGCTGGAAGCTTGTACCCTTTCCTCAACCTCTCCCTATTTCCCCCATACCTGGAAACCACTTTTCTACTCTGTGTTTCTATGAGTTTGACTTTGTTTTTTTTTTAAGATTTCACATGTAAGTGATACCATTTATTATTTGTCTTTTTCTGTCTGGCTTATTTCTTTTAGCATAATACCCTCAAGCTCCATACATGTTGTCACGAACAGCAGGATTTCTTTCTTTCAAATGACTGAATAATATTCCATTGTATATATATACCACATCTTTATCCATTCATCTATTGCCGGACACTTAGGCTGTTTCTGTCTCTTGGCTATTGTGAATAATGCTGCAATGAACATGGGAGTGCAGATATCTCTTTGATATCCTGTTTACATTTCCTTTGGGTATATACCCAGAAGTGGGATTGGTGGATCATATAGCAGTTCGATTTTTAGTTTTTTGAGGAACTTCCATATTGTTTTCCATAGTTGCTTTACCAATTTACATTCCCACTGACAGTGCACCCGGGTTCCCTTTTCTCCACGTCTTCGCTAACACTTGCCATCTCTGGCCTTTTTGGTGATATCCATTCTGTGAGGTGTAAGGTGATGTCTCATTGTGGTTTTGATTTGCATTTCCCTGATGATTAGGGATGCTGAGTACCTTTTCATGTACATGTTGCCCATTTGTGTGTCTTCTTTGGAAAAATATCTCTTTAATTCCTCTACCTGTTTTTTTAATCATGTTGTTTGGGTATTTTGGCTATTGAGTTGTGTGATTTCTTTATATATTTTGGATATTAACCCCATATCAGATATATGATTTACAAATATTTTCTCCCATTCAGTAGTAGGTTACTTTTTCATTTTTTTGATGGTTTCCTTTGCTGTGTATAGGAGTCATCTTAACAGTGAGTTCACACCATCTCCCAGGGTTCTTATAAGGGGATAAATTCTAAATCCTGCATCTTGGAGAGTGTTTTTTTTTTTTTTGCGGTACGCAGGCCTCTCACTGTTGTGGAGCACAGGCTCCGGACGTGCAGGCTCAGCGGCCATGGCTCACGGGCCCAGCCGCTCCACGGCATGTGGGATCTTCCCGGACCGGGGCACGAACCCGTGTCCCCTGCATTGGTAGGCGGATCCTCAACCACTGCACCACCAGGGAGGCCCTTGCAGAGTGCTTTTAAATAAATAAATAATTTTTTCCTAATCCAATGTAAGGTTCTGATGCTTTTGGTCAAACTCCCTTCAGAATCCAGAACCATGTGTATTCCCCCCAACTTCTGCCAGTATTTGCTATCTAGGTCTTACAGATCCTTTGAGACGTAGTCCGTTTCTTTTCTTAGCAGTCCCAGAATGTAACAGGCTGAGTTATGCTGAGCCAAGTTGTAGACCCAATGGCCAATAGGGAAGGTGTGAGCAGGTTCTGAACTAGGGTACAGGTGTTACTGGAGGGAAGCTGCTGCACTGGGTTCAGAGCAAGGGTAGAGTACTGTCTCTCAGTAGAGTAGGGTAGACCACTTCTGCAGTCTCAGAAGATTCAGGAAAATTTGGAAATGCAAAGTTGGGGGAGATTTTCAGGGCATCAGCTCCGATGTTCCCATCCCATGTGTCAGGGTCTTATACTTAACACCAATGAAAGGTTATTTTTCACCTGTGATACATGTCTAGTGTTGGTGGGGAGGGCATGTTTGCTTACTGTTATCAGTTAGGGGCCAAGGCTAAATTGCATTTTCTTTCATTGGTAATTAAATGGTTCCATCCAGAAATGCAGTTATCACTTTAGCTTGCATTTCCTTGACTAAAACAAGTCATATTGTCACATCCAACTTCTAAGGGGTGTGGGAGTATCATTTTGCCTAGGCCTTAAGGACGACAACTGGAATATTCGTTGAGCAGCACCAAAGTCTACCACAAATATTGTGTGTAATTATTTTTGAACGTTTAGTATAATTGAAGGTTATGTCCTGGAGATAGTAATAAAGCCTTCACCTCCTGCAACCACATATATTAAAAGGCAAAGAACTTCTTGAAGTAGAATTGGGTTGTATTATTATTTGTCTGAGTTAATTGCTCTTATGTATAATTTTTTTTTATTACTGTACTGTAATGCTTTTCTTCTGCAGGGACTTGTGTACTTTTTTAAAAAACTGTATTATTGTGTTTTTATTTTCAAGAAGTTAATGTTTATCTCAAAAAGGATATTTTGATGGTGTGGTGAGGCAGTATAACGTAAAGAAGTTAAGGAGATCTGGTTTTGATTTAACTTTACTATTTAATGACTTTAAGGAAGTTACCTAACTTCTAAAGACTGTTTTCCTTATTTAAAACATGGTGACAAAAATATTTACTCCTCAGAGTTGTTTTGAGAGTTAAATATTATATAGCACTGATAAGCAATTAGTATGTTATTTTTATTAGGTAAAGGTCATGGCCGCCACTTTAGGAATCTTTACCCATTTAAAAAGACTATAAAATGTTTGATGAATTCTTCAGTTAATTTTATATAATATTATAATAGTAATTAAAAATGTTTTTTAACTATTAGAAGCAACTATGTGCTTTTCAATTTCGGGCTTCCATAGCCCATAGATAGGGAGGAGGAGGCTTTTCTGTGATGAACCTTGTGGGATTATTTGCTTTTAAACTTTGCACATATATATCTTTAGTTAAAAACAAGTGGAATAAAAACAAACCACAGCAGTACAGAAGTCAAATGAGACACAAATTAGTGGATCAGGGATAAATGCTCAAAAAATGGTTCTGGGCAATTGGTATATGGAAATATACTGAGAAATATCTGGGAAATATTGTATATGGGGAAAATTAAGTTAGATCCGTGCAGCAAATACAAAAATAACTTCCAACTTGATTGAAGATCAGAATAGTAAGAGCCAAACTGTACATCCTTTGAAGAAAGTTAGAGATTATCTTTACAATCTTGAGTTAAGAATAAAAAGCACAAATCACAAGGAAAACAATACATTTTTAAAAATAGCTCTTTATTGGAGTCTAATTGCTTCACAATACTGTGTTAGTTTCTGTTGCACAACACAGCGAATCAGCCATGTGCATACACATGTCCCCATATCTTGTCCCTCTTGAGCCTCCCTCCCACCCTCCCTATCCCATCCCTCTAGGACATCGCAAAGCACTGAGCCGATATCCCTGTGCTCTGCTGCTTCTTCCCAGCAGCCAACTATTTTACATTCGGTAGTGTATGTATGTAGATGCTGCTCTCACTTTGTCCCAGCTTTGCCCTTCCACCCCATGTCCTCAAGTCCATTTTCTATGTCTACCTCTTTATTCCTGCCCTGCAACTAGGTTCATCAGTACCATTTTTTTTTTTTTTTTAGATTCTGTATATATGCGTTTGTATATGGTATTTGCTTTTCTCTTTCTGGCTTACTTCACTCTGTATGACAGACTCTAGGTTCATCCACCTCACTACAAATAACTCAATTTCATTTCTTTTTATGGCTGAGTAATATTCCATTGTATATATGTGCCACATCTTCTTTATCCATTCATCTGTCAGGCATTTAGCTTGGTTCCACGTCCAGGCTATTGTAAATAGTGCTGCAGTGAACATTGTGGTACATGTCTCTTTTTGAATTATGGCGGAAAACAATAAATTTGGCCAAGTTAATGTACAGGCTTTTTGATGAAGATATAGTTCTCCAAAGAAGATATACAAATATCCCAATAAGGACATAAAAAGACGCCCAACATCACTAATCATTAGGGAATTGCAAATCAAAACCACAGTGAGATACCACTCACACCCATTAGGATGGCTATTATCAAGAAATAGAAAACAACAAATGTTGACCAGGATGTGGAGAAATTGGAACCCTTGTGCACTGCTAGGGGGAATGTAAAATGGTGTGGCCACTATAGGACAGAGTATAGAGGTTCCTCAAAAAGTTAAACATAATTACCATATGATCCAGCAGTTCTGCTTCTGGGTATACACACAAGAGAATTGAAATCAGGGGCAGGAACAGATATCTGTCCACCCATGTTCCTAGCAGCATTATTCACAGTAGCCAAAATCTGGAAACAACCTACATATCCATATATGGATGAATGGATAAAGAAAGTGTCGTACATACATACAATGGAAATTATTCAGGGTTTAAAAAGGAAGGAAATTCTGACACATGCTACAGCACAGATGAACTTCGAATACATGCTTAGGGAAATAAGCCAGTCACAAAAGGACAAATACTGTATGAATTCATTCATTTGAGGTGCTTAGAATAGTCAAATTTATAGACAAAAAAGTAGAGTAGTGGTTACCATGGGCTGGGGAGAGAAGGGAATGGGTGGTTATTATTTAATGAGTACAGAGTTTTAGTTTTGCAAGATGAAGGAAGCCCTGGAGATGGATGGTGATGATGGCGCACAGCAGTGCGAACGTACTTAATGTCACTGAACTGTTCACTTAAAAATGGTTAAAAAACCAAAAAAAAAACAAACTCAATAGGTTGAACAAAATAAGCAAGGTGGAGAAGAATCCATAGTTTGATACCATTTATATTGTTTTATTAACTACAAAAATACTCTATATAGATCATAGGTATGGGAACATTGATAAAACAATATAGGATAGTGGTTGTGTCCAAAGACAGAAGACATAAAGCAGTTGAATTTGAGAGGGAGTACACAGGGAGCCTCAATCATATCTGTAATATTTTCTTTCTTTAGCAAATCTACAGTAAACGTGGTAAAATATTGGGTTTGACAGATCTGGGTAGTGGTATATAGGTGTATATAATACCATTCTTTAGACTATTCTGTGTACTTCAAAATTTTCTTTTTCCCTAAAGAGAGTATAGAGTTACAAGAAATCTTCAAAAGGCCTAATTTTTAGTAAATGCTGGCCTTTATTCTCTCAGCTCTTTTTCCTGATTCACTTATTAGATGGGTTTTCTGAGCATTTTCCCTGGTTCTCATTTTGGAAATCTGCTTTTCTTCCCTCCTTCTGCTGATTTGTTTTGGACGCTGGCCGAATTACTTGTTCTTTAGTCCTAGATAGGCTCAGATTGTTGGGTCATTTTCTTTTCTGGATTCCAGATGTCCCAAAGATGACCTTGAAGATGATTCTTCTTTGGAGATTTTTATAATAAACTGGTTTCTGGAAGTCCTAATTTCTGGAAGTCCTACTCTTTGATCTGACTCTTTTCTGTTTCATTTCTTTGACGCACATTCAGGTTTCTAATTCTGTTGCTGGAATACTGTATTCAACACACAATTTATGAATCAGTGGCCATGTGGGGGTGTGTGTGTGTGTGTGTGTGTGTGTGTGTTGGGTTTTGGTGGAATGATTAAAATCTGTCTGCCTTAACTCATTATCTGTCTCTAACATTTTCATCTCTTTCTTTGTCAAAGTCTGTACCTTTTACAGGTCACCCCTTCTCTCCAAATGGGAATTATCTTTCAGAATCCATTCAATATACTTTTATAACATCAGGCATTCACAAACATAATTTATAGAAAAACAAAGGTAATCTAATGGGCCTTAAGGACATTGCTTAACTTCTCCTAGGTCTCCTTTTTCATTTCTGGCATATGGTGATACCTGCTCAATCAATCTCACTGGATTCTTATACAGACTATTTTAAGTTATATAGATGAAAGCACTTTGGAAGTTTTATATTACTGCATGCATATAAATGTACACCTAAGAAATGTACATTTCTTAAGTGAACTCTAATGCATAAAACCGGTAGACTATGAATATTATGTGTAAGCCTTTATAATAGTAGTTCTCAAAATGTGATCTTCAGAGCCTTGGCTCCTGGGAATGTTAATAGGTGTTATGTAAAAAGTGCTTCTATGGATAAAACATTGGGAAAACACTGGGTTTAGTAAAGTTAGGCTTCTATGCTTTTGTACTCTCTCTTTTGAGAGTAGTTAATAGGTTCATGTACTTTGTGAACTGTAGAGAGAGATTATATCAACTAAGGAATACCCCTTTTGGGGCAGATTTGTGAACCTCAGAATACACTGAGAGTGGGAGATATAATTCAAGATATATTTTATTGCTCTCAGTCTTCCAGTTTAATGTTCTAAACTATGGTTTTCGTTTTTGTGATTCCTTTGATCTTTACTAGTAATAATATTGAATTAAAGCCAAATTTGTTATTTCATTTCTAGTGTAATAGGCATGATTGCTTATATAAGAAAACAAGTAATTCATTACAACTAATTGTATTTGAGATTATTTTCTTGTTTCAGAAGGGCTTCTAAGTTACCAAAAAATGAAATAAATTTGTTTTAAACCTTGTTACATCTATGTACTTGTATTAAATATCAAGGCCTGCTTTTAGATATGCCATGTCTAAGAGGATAAAATCTAAAACACTGTCCTGAGAATGTTTCTAGTCACTGAATACTGAATTATTTGACATTTCAAAATCTCTATTAATATATGTGTCAATTCTGAGGCTATATTTAAATGATAAACAGTTTTCTTTAATCATTTTTCTTTCCATAGTCTTTATGTAGCTCATGAATTATTTAGGTTTCTTTTTTTCACTTTTTTCTATTTTTTGCAACTAAGGCTCTTCTCCTTTACATAAAATGAAAACTATTCCTTTGAAATATCGAATCATTAAACTGATTTAAATATTTTATTTTGATGATTCCATTTTTAGGCATTCTCTCATTGAGTATTATATATTCCGTTTAATTTTGCATGCATGCATGTAAAATTTGATTTAGTGATTTAACTTTCTGATGGGTTTGCCCAATATTGACATTCATGAATTTTACTATATGATTCTTGGTTTATTTAATAAAATATGTCATTGAAATTACCCTCCAATGTAAAGTTCATCTAATTTTTTTCCTTTGATTTCCTTTATTCTCATACATGTAAAATTATTTCTGAGAATTTTAGGCAGAAGTTATTTTTATCTAAGGAATAATGCTAGTTGAGTAATGATACTAAATTGTAGGTCATGGAAAATTAATGAAAGGCTTCCTAATTTTAAGTATTGTATCTTTATTTGGCCAATGGTTATTTTAGAGTATTTGTCTTAAATAGTTTTTTTTTTCACTTTTTGTTTTGCTGTTTTCATTTTCCTAGCTTGTGATGAATGGAAAATATTACCAAAACCAAACCTTCATAGAGATGTCAACAGATTTGGACACTCTGCAGTTGTCATTAATGGGTAAAAGAAGCACATTTATCAGTCATACTACCCATATATTTTGTTATTCTTTAAAAAAATTATTGTTTGTACTTAATGGATTGGATTTTATATATCCCTGAAATACCGCGGAATGAATTTTGCTTCATTAACCATATCCTTCATTTCTTTTTTGTTTAAATTTATTTAAGGGGCAGGGGAGTATCAAAGGAAAGGTGCTGAGATAGAACTTCAGATACTCTTTTAAAAAGTCATCCTGCCTTCTTTCCTTTTTCCAGAGATCATTAATGACTTCCTTATAAAAGATCAGCCTGAAGTGATAGAAAGGCTAGCCACATATTTCTTCTGAGGAGAGCAAGGGAAGTGAGAAGAATTAGATTCTCATTTTGGTTCTGTCATAACTGAATGTGTGACTTTTGACAAATCTCTTAACCTCTGTGGCCTTTAAGACTGTTCTATCCAGTGGGAATTTGTACTGGATGATCATTAAGTTACCTTCATCCTTTAAGTTATTATGATTTTGCTATTTCTATAGCAAAAGTTCATTAATGTGGACTTGTGACAGTAAACAATATGCTAGATCATTCCTTAGCTTAAAATTTGTAATTCATGATGACATTTTTCATAAGTTCATTTTATTACTACCTTATTCTAATTATGTAAAAAATTCTCCAATATAATACTAAAAGTAGTCAGAACTTAATCACAATGAAGCTGTGTAACTGATATCAGTTAGCTTTTGAAACTGAAATGAAATGAAATTCAGAGTGTAAACATAAAACCTCTAGGCTTCTCTGTTGAAAACTGCATTTGGTTGATTTTTATTTTACTTTTTTTAAATAATAAAAGATATTCTTGAAGGATTTTCTGATCTTTTCCCTTTATTGTGTTAATAATATTTTTAGAAACAAAAATTAGGCTGTTTTGAGGGCATGTCAAATTTTTTGGCATTGGTAGTGTTAATTCAGTAATCATCTGGGCTTTTCAAATTGAAACTTTGAAAATCTTTTTGATAATTTTACTCTTGGTCTTTTTATTTTACAAGAGGATAGTAAAACACTATGTGAAGAACTCTATATCTAATTTCTAAATTCTTTGTATTCAAAAATTATAATTCTATATAGCAATTCTAAAGTGTATCTTATTATCTAAAGTATATCCTATTATAGTATATACAGCTACTATATATTTCTAAAAAATTGTTTCCTAACTAGATAAGATAATGTAAAATGTGTATTTAAATTTATTTTTAAAACTAACACATAAGACAGAGACTTTTCTTAATATTGTTCCTTTAAGATTCTTATTTTGTCTCTAATAGGTCCATGTATATATTTGGAGGATTTTCTAGTGTACTCCTTAATGATATACTTGTATACAAGCCTCCAAATTGCAAGGCTTTCAGAGATGAAGAACTTTGTAAAAATGCTGGTCCAGGGATAAAATGTATTTGGAATAAAAATCACTGTGAATCTTGGGAGTCTGGGAATACTAATAATATTCTTAGAGCTAAGTGCCCTCTGAAAACAGGTAAAAATTTTTTTTCTTTCTTATATTTGGAACAAAGCTTCTTTATTTGGCTAGAAATGGAAATGCATTCTGCTTGTAAGAATTACCTTAGTAGCTTTCAGAAATTAAAAACTCATAATCCTCTAATTAGGAATTCTAATGTTTGAATTTAGCAGTGATTAGTAATTTAATATCTTTATTAGCTATTTTTAGTTTTCTTTTTTGAATTCTGTATGTAATATTTATCAATTTGTATATGTAACATGGCCATATATATGAATTATTTTCATATGTAAGTAAAAAATGCTTTCAAATACACCCTGTCTAAGATATACTGTATGCTTCAAAGAAAAAAAATGAAGTAATTTATTCTGCATTTGGTAGTTTTCTTCTTTCTGAATTATTGCCAAGGCAGACCATAAAGTTAAAAATTTTCATGAGTTTTGTTATAATTTAATATTTCTTATAAAATATTGAATAAATAAATCAAACTTATGAATAATTACTAGTAAATATTTATTTATGAGGAATGATTTGGATAAAAATTGTTCAATTTTCTTTAAATGAGTGGGGCTCTTATACATTTTTGGTGCTACAATTAACAAGTCAAGTTTTGCTAATCTATAATAAGTCATGTCTAAATATCCTTATGAAGAATAATAAGCAATGAGTATTTGTTATAATGTTTTCTTTTAGATATATAGTAGTACATTTTGTTTAGTAAAATACCTCTAAGTCTTTTTCTCCCTCCATAATGTGTAAATTTTAATTAATTAATTTATTTATTTATTTTAATGTGTAAATTTTAAATGGCTGTAGGATCCTGGTAGACTGAATAAAGATGAGTCTAAGAGGTATCTAAATCCCTTTAATTAAATTACAAAATTGAGTTCATATTGAAGAATTAATTTTGATATTGATGGTTATATTTATGGTTTAAAAATGTCTTAGTGATTCTTAACAGATGTTAAAAATATGTGAATTAAGACGTGTGACATTTTCTTTTTCATCCTGATATGTTCTCTCATTTGTATCACAGCTGCTTCTGATGACAGATGTTACAGATATGCAGATTGTGCCAGCTGTACTGCCAATACAAATGGGTGCCAGTGGTGCGATGACAAGAAATGCATTTCATCAAACAGTAACTGCAGTATGGTTAGTATTTACGGGTAAATGGTGTTGTAGCTAACATGCTACTTTATAATCGTTAGCTTACCATTTAGTACCACTGTACAAAATAGCACTTTCCTTATCAAGATATTTAGACTAGGGAAGGGGGAAGGGCGAAATAGGGGTATGAGATTAAGAGATACAAACTACTATGTATAAAATTGATAAGCAACAAGGATATATTGTCCAGCACAGGGAGTTATAGCCATTGTTTTGTAAGAATGTTAAATGGAGTATATAATCTTTAAGAATGTTGAATCACTATGTTGCACACCTGAAGCTAATTCAATATGGTAAACCAACTATACTTCAAAAAAAAAAAAGACATTTAGAAAGTATGTAGGAAATCACCTACTTCCTGGTTTGTTGTAAATTCAGCCTGTAGTTCCTTGCGCCTATTTGTCAGTCTAGATTCCATTTTGAATCTGGAAACTTTTACTTCTTTTCATAAATAAGGTTGGGAAAATCCTTTCAAAAATTGTTTTTAAGAAAAGACTGTAGCTATAAACATTGTCTTCTGTGCTGATGAAAATAGGATTATATAAGGATTATATTTATATAAGTCATTTCCATGAGATTCTTGTCAGACATGCATTAATAGTGGTGTGGTTTAGGTTTTGTTTATACACTTTGTGTGCAAGTTTAATCTGAAGTATTGACAGTGGTAGTTTTCCTTTTATCTCTCTTTAGATCTTTGGTTCTCTGAGGCAATATTGTCCCCTGGAGGGACATTTGGCAATGCGTATTTTTTGGGTTGTCACAACTGTGGGGCTGCTACTGGCATCTACTATGGAGAAAGCCAGGGATGCTGCTAAACATCCTACAATGAATGAACAACGCTCCCACAAAAAATAATTATCTGGCTCAAAATTTCACTAGTGATGAGGTTGAGAACCCTATTGTAGATAAGAGTATTGAAAAAATTATAAAATTAGTATTGATGATAGATTAAAATGGATTAAGAGCAGCAAAAATTAAGCTTTTAAGTGGGTTGCATCAAAATGTGCCATATTTTTTAGAGGATGTCAACAAGTTGAAGGAAAAAATTTTTAAGTATTAACAATTATGTTTAGTAGGGTTAAAGATTCTCTTATTGGAGTATAGCTTAAATAACTAAATAGTGTGCAGACAGATTTTCAACTAAATACATATTATTTTTTCTTTTTCTGAATTTTTATTAATCAAGAAAACTATCCACTTGTTTTTCAAGATACCAGGCAGAAGTAAAAGGTAAAGAAAAGGGATGAAAACTAAGTAAAAAGTTTTTATTTTATCATCTAAAATTTTTCTTTAGTAACCAGTCATATTTCAAAATAGTTAGTTGTATGATTCTATTCTAAAATAATATTTAAAACTTAAAATGAAGGAAGATATTGAATTATTGACTAAATTGAACCCTTTTGTTTTCATACATACTGTATTGGTGTGTACTTTTCAGTGATATGAATTGCTGTAATGATAATAGATAATAGATAATAATATGACATGACTTACTTTGAAAATTTGAATTATTTTTTATACTTGCATAATATTCATCTAATGGGAGTTACATTAGTGAATAATGTGGAAGTAGGAGCTAAGTAAAATAAAATATAGGAATAAGGGACTAAAATGGAGAACGTTATGAGATAAAAATTGCAAGCAGATTTTACTTAAAAATTTGTTCGGTAACTGAGTTAATTTGTGTTTAGACATTTACACTATATGAAAATACACATATCTCAAAAATTGTATTATGCAAATTGTTATCAAGTGTTCATTTTTAAAAGTGGCCTTTTGCTTTAGAGTTATTTTTGATAATGATGTGTTAATAAGGAAGGTACTGGGTGAGATAGTATAAGTGAGCAGATGGTACTCACTTGTAATTTAGACTTGGATGTAATGTGTCCTTTGGACGGTTTTATCAGAATGTCTGATGATTAAGCTAAACCAAATGCTAATGGATACAGAAAGGTCTATGAGATTTTAGTGTAAATGATGTCCACTGAGATTCTATTTCATTATTTAGTCATAGTTACTGCAAGTTGCATATTTTGTGCTCTAATAGCTCCAATAACCTTACTTCTTACAGATTTTCATTTTAAATTTACATCTAAATATAGTAGGATGAAGATGAGTAGAGTAATGGTTATGCTTCACAGTCTGTTTACTAATGTGCATCTGGTTCATTAGGCCAAAAAATGCCCGCCATGTTTCAAAGTAACAGTCAGCTTTCTTCCATCATTGAATAAATTGGCCCTGTGTGTGACTGAAATATAATTTCATCTATTGTACTGTTTCAGTATCTTTTGTACTGTTTCAGTATCAATAAATGATTATACTGTTCTTTTTTTTTTAAAATAAATTTATTTTTGGCTGCACTGGGTCTTCATTGCTGTGCGCAGGCTTTCTCTAGTTGCGGCGAGCAGCGGCCACTCTTTGTTGCGCTGCGTGTGCTTCTCATTGCAGTGGCTTCTCTTGTTGCAGAGCACGGGCTCTGGGTGCACGGGCTTCAGTAGTTGTGGCATGCAGGCTTATTAGTTGTGGCTCACGGGCTAAGAGCGCAGGCTCGGTAGTTGTGGTGCACAGGCTTAGTTGCTCTGTGGCATGTGGGATCTTCCTGGACCAGGGCTTGAACCTGTGTCCCCTGCATTGGTAGGCGGATTCTTAACCACCACGCCGCCAGGGAAGTCCCAATTATACCGTTCTTAATGAAGAGCAGTTGAGTTATTTGGATGGTGACTCTGATGTTACCATTGTTATTCTAAAGATTGGCATTAAGCTGTTATTCTTTCTCTTATTCTAACATGTTGTTTAGCCATTCTCTTGTCTTTTTTTAGGTTATTTTATTTATCAGATGATTCAAGTAAATTTATTTTTAGTTAGTTAACAGATGTTTGGAACTATAATAATTGTATAGAATAATACTAAGATTTATATACTATATGAGAACAAAAAGCTATGAATCAGAAAAACAACATTAAGAAAATTTATATGTTCTTAATGAAAACGTGATGGTTGAATAAGAGTTGCAGTGTAATTTGGGTTTTAAAAAAATATTTCTTCTGCGATTATTTTAGGATGAGTAAGATAAACATTAGTATCTATGTACTTTTTTTCTTTTTTTTTTTTTTTTTTTGCGGTACGTGGGCCTCTCACTGTTGTGGCCTCTCCGGTTGCGGAGCACAGGCTCCGGACGCGCAACCTCAGCGGCCATGGCTCACGGGCCCAGCCGCTCCGTGGCATGTGGGATCTTCCCAGACCGGGGCACGAACCCATGTCCCCTGCATTGGCAGGCAGACTCTCAATCACTGCGCCACCAGGGAAGCCCCTATCTATGTACTTTTAATCTGTGACCTTATAGTATATGCAGTTTGCTCTAAAGAAATTAACATCTTTGAAATGGAGGTGACTGCAATGTATTTTATGTTGGAAAGTATAGTAGTTTATAAATAAATATTTGATGGGTGACATTTTAAAGTATATATTTAAGAGGATAAAAATTGCTTCAACCATTTTTATATATGGGCGAGTTATAAGCAGATTTTAACTGTTAAGTTTTTTGGTTGAAAAGAACTATTTAACACCCTTACATGAGAAAGCCTGAGGTAAGTATGTCTGCCTACTGAAATAAAAGGGGCCTCAGGGTGCAGCATGTGTTTTTTCCTTTTTGTTTTTTTTCTCAAAAAAGAGTAACAGGAAGAGTTGAGCCCAAAATTTTAGAATTTGATTTTCATTATCATAGATGCTAAAAGTATTATGTGAAATATTGAAACTTGATATATGCAAGGAACTGACACCAAAGTTTCTATGTTGCCTTTTTTTTCTTTTTTAACCTTTAACCTCTTAGAGCTGGAATTAGTTGAAATATGATAGTTGTATAATAGGACTGATCAAAATGTAACTTTTGCAGATTCTTTTCAACCTCCATTATGGAAATGTGACAGATACATACAGGAGAAACATCAATTAACCAAAACCATTATTTAATGTCTGTGGAAGTAAAATTAGTTTGAGTTATTGAGAAAATAATTTATCTTTTTAGATTTTATTGGATTTTGATAAAACATCTCTTTAAGTTTTTCTACTCATCATTTCTACTTCATTCCCAAGGGTCTGTATGATAGTTTTATTATGACTAGAATTCTTTCATGTGATCATTGAGAGAATTGACTTTGTGCATTGGCTTTATTTATTGATTGGAAACCTGTTATCAGATTCAATAGAATAGGTTTTCATTACATGGTTTCTGTTTCAAATTGTGTAATTTGCACGTTTTTCCAGTAAGCACACATTCTAATTCGAAGAACTTTGTTTAAATAAAGAAATGAGTCAGAGAAATTCTGATTCAGTACAACTGGATTTGGTGTTAGAAATCTGTGTTGTAAAGCTCACCAGGTGACTTATATGTACACTGAAGTTTAAGAGTCATTGCTGTACAAAGGTGAAAAATGACATGCTTTATCTTTTAATTTTCTAGTCTGTGAAAAACTATACCAAATGTCATGTGAGAAATGAGCAGATTTGTAACAAACTTACCAGTTGTAAAAGCTGTTCACTAAACTTGAATTGTCAGTGGGATCAGAGACAACAAGAGTGCCAGGCTTTACCAGGTAAAGATTTCAATTTGGTAAATGAGTTTTATAGTCCACAGATGAATGCCATTATAGTAAAGAACATTTAGTAAGAACATTCCATTTTCTAAAATTAAATCAGTAGCAAATAAACAATAATATTGGAGTAATGATAGCAGTGTTTCTACAAGAAAAGTTTGTTCATTTCTAATTCTTTTAAGATGTTCAAGGTTTCTTGTATTTATTATGCTATTGACTTGATCAGAATACTGTTCAATTAAAAAATTATGTCTTAAAAACATAGAAAATAAAAAGTATTCAGACTAGTATCCAGATCTAGCAATGTTAACATTTTAGCATATTGGATTTATTTTTTAAGTGCCCTTTATTTTTTAAATTTCAGGAACTGTTTTTTACTGACTGCTTTTTTGTTACAAATTGAAACATTTATAGTAATTGTTATATGATTTAATGAGAATCTAAGTTCTGCAAACCAGAGCAAAACTCATTATATTTATTTTTAAAAAAATAAATAATTAATTAGGTTGTGCCAGGTCTTAGTTGTGGCAGGCAGGCTCCTTAGTTGTGTCTCGCCAGCTCCTTAGTTGCAGCATGTGTACTCCTTAGTTGCGGCTTGCCAGCTCCTTAGTTGTGGCATGTGAACTCTTAGTTGTGGCATGCATATGGGATCTAGTTCCCGGGCCCCCTGCATTGGAAGTGTGGGGTCTTAACAACTGTGCCACCAGGGAAGTCCCAAAACTCATTTTAAAAAGAAATTTCAATTTAATTTTTATAGCTAACACTCTTCTTAGTGGACCCTAAGTACTCTTTCTTTCAAATATGAAAGAGAAAAGCAGAAAATTGAAAACTTGTATAGATATTTAACCAGTTCCATTTTCTTATTTTACAGATAAGCTGAAACACACTGGTTATGTGACTTGCTTAAAAGTGCCTGACTTGTAAATGGCAGAGGGGACTAATAACGGGGAGTTCTATTTCTGTTCAGTTTTTTTGCCTGTTTCTATATCATGATTTTTTAAAAAAATTCTTTCATAGAAAAATTTTCTGAACCTATGTAGTTCTAGAAAGTGTTGGAAAATTCCATCACAGGATTTAAGTCTTTCCTATATAAGTTCATGTAAGAAAATAAAAATTAGATTGCCTTTAAAAGTACCATTGAGGTTTTGGAATTTTCTCTATGTACTGACTTTTGAAGCTTTTAAATAGTGATATATGCATGTGTGTTCACTTTGAGTAAATTAGAGAATATTAATGCAGTAGGCAGGATTTGAGAAGCATTAGTGATATGATACTAAACTTGAAAGTAATGATTTCTAAGTGTTAAAATCTAAAAATAACATGTAGATCAGAAAAAATACTTATAAAGTCTCTTTAAAAAGACAAAGAAAATGCTAGACTACAATAAGATTTGACTGAAGGAATATATATGTTTAAAGGAATATTACTCAATAAGAAGGGAATTAGATTACCAGTGGAAATTTGGAAAAATAATAGTGAAGTTTTATTTGGTAGTACCCATCTATTCATTGCTTGGGAAAATATTTTGGTTTGGTATAAGGGTTCTACTTGACCAGGCTATTATTTTGGAGAATAATAAATAGAATAAAATATTTTATTATGTACTAACTTACCTTGTCCTGTGTTCATATTTACTAAGAACCACCTTGGTGTATATATAGTTTGGTTTCCATTCAGCTTGTCTCAAGGAAGTGAATGCTCTAAATGGAGGGCCCAGTCTGTATAGTAGTTGCACTTTTCCATGAAAATTTGTGAATTGCATTTTTCCCATTGATCTCATATAAAATTGGCAATTTGAATTTGTCTAACTAAACTTATTGAAAAAATTAACTGCTATCCTTTTAACTCTAAAGTTGAGTTAATGCTCAATACTACGGAAGCCTAAAACATCAAAACATTTGGGTCAGTGCTATAATTTAGTTTAGCCTCAAAGGCCCATGCATTGTTTGCATTTGTATGATTTATCAACCAGGTATTTTTGATCTTATAAAAAAAAGAGACAGGCAAAACTAACGTAAATCCTTCCTTGATTTAGTAAGGAAAGAAACAGCCGAAATTTAACCAAAACTTTTGCACTCTTTCCTTAAAGTGATTTGGTACTTTAGATTTCAGAAGACAAGGAAGATTGCTATATGTGTAGCCCGAAAATGAAAACAGACGTGTTTGAAAGTCTTATTAAGTGACTCCAGTTTATTGAGGGGTTACTTTGTTCCAAGCACCGTGTGTTATTCTCATTACCTAGTTTAACAGGACAGCAGTTATTAAAGAACCAGAGTACCCTGTAATACTAAGATATTATTTGCTTTTGTGATTCTCATTCTGTTATAGGTTTGCTATGTAAATAGTTTTCCAAAGGCTACATAATATGTGATTCCAATAGATTGAATGTAGATGCAGATACGAGAATACAGTTATATTAAACCAATACTAAAGAGATTTGCAAAAATATTTATAGAACAATGCCACACTTTTCACTATTTTGGTTTTTGGAGACTATAATTAAAAAATTAAAAACGCTATTTATTTTAAGTTGTTATATTTTTCCCCAACATTTTATTATAAAAAAGTTCAAACATATAGAAAAACTGAAAAAATTGTAGAGAGGATACCCAATACCCTCACCCTAGATTCTGTGATGCACATTTTCCTCTGCTTTATTCCTGATCTCTTTGCCTATCCATGCCCTATTCATTTATCAACCCATATCAATTTTTTGATGCCAGGGACCTGATTTGAACTGCTCCTAATGAGAAAATTTGATGGTACATCTTCTTCAAGCCTATAATAGCATAAAGGGACAAGACATCCCAGAAACTGGAGAAGTGTGTTTGTAATAAAAATTTAAATTATAATTTTAAATGGATAAGTATATTTTTAAAAGATCAGTTTTTATTTTTAATATGATCAAACCCAATAGATATAAAATGCATAAGGGAAAAAATATGTGGAGTTCTCAATAATTTTTAAGAGTTAGAGGGGTCTTGAGACCAGAATATTTGAGAATTGCTGCTTTATAATAATTCCATAAAGATTGTATTATGCATCCAAGGCTGAAAGGGCAAGAGGCACTGATATATTTTGTGATGTGGAAACTAAAATGTAGTGAAACTTCATAGGTCGGTGTGTTAATAAAACACTGCAACGTTAATTAATGCACATTAGAGCATAACTTTATATTGTATTTATAAATCCATGTTTTAGAAAATAGGCACTGTTTTAAGTGCAGTTTGGACCCTAAGGATAAACCACTGTTACTGAATGGTATGTTTAAACTTTCGAAAGACCTGAATGACTGTGTAAAAATAAATACTAGAAAGCAAAGCTTATAGCTTCTTTACTATACATAAATGAGATGAGACTTCTCGCCCCACAGTTATAATTAAAGAATCAAAGAACCCAGCTTATATCAAAATCGTACACCTGGGCTATGGAAATTAGATTTAGAGGACAATTAGCTACACTTGTAGGATAACTTTGAAATTGCTTTTGTTATGTGCTGGTTATTTTTCTATTAAAGTGATCTTGTATTATATAAATTGCACTTTGGGACATAAGTGCAGTAGTAAATTTACTTGCTGAGAAACCATATGCCAGTACACTAGGTTTACACAGAAAACCTAACAGTCAACACATTTTAACAGATGTTATAGAGCCGTAGCTTCTCTTATGTTTAAGAATTAAAGAAAAAATTAGGATCTTCTTATTCTTCATCAAACTATTAGACAAATTTAGTTTGGTATGTTATAGTGATATATTTAAATTTTTATTGTTAAAATTATTTAAACAAATACCGAAGTTATATTTAGAATGCTGAAATAATTGAAAAATACACATGCTTTTTGGTAATCTAAAAATAAGATATAATTTTTTTTTTGATTAGCTCATCTTTGTGGAGAAGGATGGAATCATATTGGGGATGCTTGTCTTAGAATTAATTCCAGTAGAGAAAACTATGACAATGCAAAACTTTATTGCTATAATCTTAGTGGAAATCTTGCTTCATTAACAACCTCGAAAGAAGTAGAATTTGTACTGGATGAAATACAGAAGTATACGCAACAGGTAACAACTATACTTGTTTTTATTATGGAAATATGCTGATAATCCTGTAACCATTGGCAATGGTTCATTCTTTTTGTTTTTTAATACATTATTTTTACTAAATTGTCGAAGTAAAAGTAGAACTGATTTCTTTGGTAATAAAGTTTTCTAAATTACTCATCTCATGTTTTGCTCAGTAAACCATCGCATTATCTTACCAAGAAGACATCTCATATGAATAAGTATACTTTAAATATACTTTAAAACTTGTGCATATAATTTAAGAATTTGTTTTGAAGTGTAATAATTTTGGGATGTCCCTTATAATAGAACACTAGACTAACACATTGGCTATATTTGTATATATGTATCTTTGTGTGTGTGTTCTGTGGGTTAAGTTTTTGAATTATACTATTTTCCTAGGTATAGATTTGCTTGAAATAATATACAAATAGCAGGACTTAAACTGATTTTTAAAGTACATGGGAGATTTGGAACATAAGCATTTGGGAACAGTTTCAATTTCCTAGAGAGTTGGTCCATAGAAAATGGAATATTTCCTTGGAAATAATGTTAAATACCATTTTATAAGAAATATTTAATAGGAACTCACAGTATTTTCTGTTCTTGGGATGTTAAAATACAGTCAACTCTTAAGAACAGATTAAGTTGGAGATTTGGAAATAATTTACTAAATATTGTTTTGAAATATCTTATTTAGATACTTACTTGAAATGTCTTGAGGACATTTTTAAAAATTGAGGTATATTTGACATGTTGTTTCAGGTAGACAACATAATGATTTTATATTTGTAATATTGTGATATATACTGTTTTTGGATTTTTTTTTAGGTTCCACATGTAAGTGAGATCATTTTCTTTATCTGTCTGACTCATTTTACTTAGCATAATGCTCTCAAGAGCCATCCGTGTTGTCGCAAATGGCAAGATTTCAGTACCCTGTGATCTCACTTCTGTGTTGAATTTAAAACAAAGAAACAAGAATACACATGAAAAAACAAAAAACCAAGCTCAAAGATATAAAGAACAGATTGGTAGTTGTCAGAGGCAAGGGTGGAGGGTGGGCAAAATGGGTGAAGGGGGTCAAAGGGTACAGACTTACAGTTATAAAATAAACAAGCCATAGGGCTGCAATTCATGGCATGGTGACTATAGGTAATAATACTGTATTATGTATTTGAAAGGCGCTAGGAGAGTGGATCTTAAAAATCCTCATCACAAGAAAACTGTGTATGGTGACAGATGTTAAGTAGACTTATGTGGTGATCATTCCACAATATAAACAAATATTGAATCATTATTTTATATACCTGAAACTAATACAATGTTATATGTCAATCATACGTCAATTAAAAAAGAAAAAATATAGTCAACTCTTAAGTTGTAGGAGATTTAGAAATAATTTACTAAATCTAATTTAAAATACCTTATTTAGTTCGTATACATACTTGAAATATACTAAGATAATATAAACTCTCATAGCATCATTGAAGATTTTTGTATTTTGTGTCAAAATAAAATTAGAACTCAATATAGATCAGGTAAGTGATAAAGCTAAACAATAATAAATACCTCAGATCTGAGGTGTGTACAAGATTTGGCCAATGTTTAAGATACACACACACACACATAGACACCCTGTGGTAAATAATCCACAAAGTGGCATGATTTCTATACAAATAATGGAGATATGGCTATAATTCAACTATTGCTTTGAAAACTATATTAGATCTCAATGACTTTTTTTGACCTTAGGTTATGGCTTTTATTGGACAAGGGTCTGTTGGTGCTACAGAACTCCACTCTGCAGTGCAGTGGATATGGTTTTGGCTTGAAAACTTTTCAGAGCAAAGATTACCAATTGCTTGCTATTGAAACAGTTAAGTAATACTTCCTTGGTATAGCTGATTTTTAAGCAGCGTCGAGGACAGCAAATCAAAATGATGGAGAGCATGCAGTCTGGACATACTGCTTATCTCCACAGCTTAGTAGCAAGTTAACCTCCCCAGCTTATGTTCCTCATCTGTAAACTGGGATAGTAATCATAGCTATCTTATATGTTTATTGTGAGAAATAAATGAGGTATTGTATGTGAAGAGCATAGATACATTTTATTTCTTAGTGTTTACTAAAGTTATTATTACTGTTTGCATTTTAAAGATTATTTTTGTATGTCTGTTTCCACTACCGCTGTAACTACTATTTCCAAGAATCATTAATTAGATAATGAAATCTTAAGTAACTAAATGAATTTATTCGATGAATAGTTAAGAATATTGATATTGACTGTAGAAAAATATTTACCCCAGACTAGTGTTTTAATTTTTCCACTTTACAAAGCCTTACTCCACTCACCCCCACTAATTATACCTTTTCCTTCTTAAGATCATTTCTGATTTATGCTAAAGAATAGGAATATATGTTACTGATTTTCCTTTTGCTAATAACAGGGGAACAAGCATCTGATTTTTAAAAAGTGATATAAGAGCAGTTTTGTATAAATGTTAAAAAATTAGAGGCACTTAAACACATACTCTTTTGAAATGTTTGTATGAACATTCAGTTCATTATTACTGCCTGCCGTCATTTTTGTGGTCGTATTAGTGTGTGTATTTCTCATGAGTATCGATACAGATAATTTAATTTCTAATGCCATTTTATATCTGTAGAGTCAAAGCCCTCCCTCCATTAATAAAATTGATAAATTTATTATACCCCCAGTTTTATAAATATTCAGAAATTTTACGTGGATATCATATTGTGATACTTGGCTGTCAAACATTTGTTATATGCTTGATATTAATAGGGAAAAGAAAAACTATAATAATTAAATTTGTATGAAAAATTGATCTGTAAAACCATTTTTGTGTGAACTGAAGCTATATTTCTGGGAAGGATGGGCTAATCTTCATTCATTTAGTACAAATTTATTGAGCACCTTCATTGTACTTGGCAGTCTACTGCTTGCTGAGAATATAGAGATCAAAAACAATCACTGTTGTTAAAGAGCTTATGGGGGAGAAATACAAACACAGTTATACCAAAGTGTGATAATTGCAATGATAGATGCACGCAGGGTGATGTATGAAGGTAGAGGATGGATACCTGAACAGTAACGTGGACTTAAGGAGTTTCCTAGAGTAATGCTGTAGTTAATTATTGCAGGACTTTGAGTTGGCCAGCACATGAAGATATTTGTAAGGAGGTCAGAGAAGTGCCTCTGTTTTTTCTCTTAATTTGCCTTGTTTGAGAGCTACCAGCCTTATGGTTGAGGATAAGATGCGAGTGGTGTCATCTAGGAGAGATCTATTGATTTTTAAAAAATATTTTAGAAAATATTGACAGGGTATTATTTGTAAAGTTTTATTTTTAGTCATATGGAGCATACAACATAATTTAAGATCTATTTATATTCTTGTACTACCAAGAGCTTCATTTCTTTAATTACAAAATTGAGATTCAGTTATCAATGAACATTTGGAAATTAGTTCTACTGAATATGTATAACTTATAAAGAGCGTCTTATTGGTAGATCCACATTCTTTGAGTTTTAGAAAGTACTAGTGTTTGGCATTTGAGCTCTATTGCTTTTTTCCTTGTTTAAAATACATTATTTTTAGTTTTTACATTTTAACCTTGAAATATGCTATTTTAGAAGTTTCATATTTCAAGATTTCTTACGTAAGTTGCTCATTTTTTCTTGCTTATGATTATACAGTAGGTCCTTATTAGTTATCTATTTTATATATAGTAGTGTGTATATGCTTATGATTATAAGTCATAAAGGTTAGACCAACGATTATTTCGGATGTATGATGAACTTAGATTCAGTAGTTTGTGGCATAGCCTGCCCTGTAAATGAAGAATGTTTTATTTCATTAGAAATATGAGCTTTAGCAAAATTTCAAAGGTGGAATTTTCTGCAAGGTGACATTCCACTAAGCATATCTTTATATAAAATGAATTATATCCTGAGTCATTGCAGTTGTATAGACTTAAGGTAACCCTTCTGTAGCAAATAAAGATTGACAAATTCATGCACTTTAAACAGGTATCCTGGATCAAATGATCATTTACTTATCAGAACTGGCTAATGAAATGTTGCAATGATTTATGGTGTGCTGCAGTAAATTTTCATAATATAGTAATTTATCTTTCATTCTTCAACTGCCTGTCCAGTTCATTTACTGCGTAATAGTTACTTTAAATGTTTTATCAACTGCTTATTTTTCTGTTCCTCTCCTCTTCCTTGCAGATTCTTATCATGATGATTTAGAGAATAATATTTCATTTTAAATGACTTGTTTTTACTATAGATAGTTTGGAAATATAGACAGAGTTGCTGTAATGTGAAGCACAGTCATTAATCTGAAATAGCTATGTTGGATTGATTCCTGCTGTTATTATCAAGAACTATAAAAATGTTATAGCTTTTGTTATCAAAATATCTTTGAGAATAAGTATGAAATATATGATGATCACAAGGCAAAGCAGCATGTGTGTTTTTATAATTAGAAACATTATTTATTAAGCACTATCTCTGTCTCAGGAATTGGATGTTGGAAAATAAGCATCTCTGTTCTAATGGCCTTGCTTAGCAAAATTTGTTGACTGCCTACTATGTGTACAGTACTCTACTAGGTGATATGAGATCTACTGTTATAATGAATATTCGTAATATTTTAATTTCATTTAAGAAATATTGAGTATTTTCTGTGTGAAAATTGTTATATTTATACACTATAAATTTCTAGGTCTACGGGTTCTTTATAAGCTCTCTAGGACCATTTGTACAACATATTTAGAATAAATACTGGATTTATATATCTTATTTCTATATTGTTAAAGACTCAAGTGGAGGGACATATTTTTCTCTATCCTGACAGTCAGTAATCTAAAAAAAAAAAAAAGATGATGTGGAGTTTTGAAACTACTTCACATTATAATATTATTAGCTTGGTAACTGAGAACATAAATTATTATTATGTATATTTAAGGTAGAAATGTTTAGGAATGATGTCAGCAAGGTGATAGAATGGGAGTTTGCAGCGCTCATTCCCTCACAGAAACATTGATTTGAACAATCATCCATATACAAAATACCTTTACAAAAGCTAAGGAGTCCAGGTAAGAGATTATAGCACCGGGTTGGGGGCGGTGGGGGGAACACAGAAATAAGAAAACACTCATTGAAGATGGTAGGAAGGACAGTTTCACATTACCTGCATCATCCTTCCCCTAAGCCTGCACGGTACAGGAAGCACGGTGAGAAAGGGTGAGAAATACCCTCTGCAAAGGGGAAGGAGAATGAAATGAGCACCGATTTTGCTTTGGATCCTACTTCCAGGCCTGCTCTAGTGAACCCCGGTGCCTGGATGATCCCTGTGGACCCAGGAACCAGGCATATCCCAGTGCCACACTGGCTCCTGTGGCCTCAGGCTGCAGGCTGGCACCCGCAGGCTCAGCCTCCAGGCTAGTCCCCCATATCCCTAGGAAACAGGAGACCTAGGATCCATACCCTCTCCATTAGACCCCAGCACTGGGCTGGCCTCTAGAGACCCGGGGTCAGGCTCATCCCAGTGGACTCAGGCTTCAGGCCCTCCCCTATGATCCCAGGTACCAGGCCCACCCCCATGGACTTAGGCGTCAGAAGACTCAGGACCAGGCTTGCCCCAGTGGACCCTGGCCCAGCCTCATGACCATACTTGATGGCCCAGGTGCCCGGCTGGCCCCAGCACCAGTCCATAGGATTCAGGCTCATGGCCTGATCCAGTGCCAGGTAAGCCCTGTGGATCCATGCTCCTGGGTGGCTCCCACAGTTCCAGGCTCCAAACTGGCCCATGGACCAGGCTGTAGGCCTGCCACAGTGGACCAGGTTCCAGGCTCACCACTTTGTACTCAGTTACCAGTCCTAGCCCAGTGGATCCTTGTGCCAGACTGGCCCTTCAGATCTAGGATCCAGGCCTGCACCCACAGACTCAGGCTCCGGGCTTGCCCTCATGGAAAAGAGAAAGCGGCAGAAAGCTCATTTAAAGGAATAATTATAGGAAACTTCCCAAATATGGAGAGGGAAAAGAACATCCAGATCCATAAATCCCGAAGAACCTCAAATAGATTAAACATAACGAGACTTTCACCAAGACACATTATAATAACCCCAAATAAATCCAAGCATTTATGATCAATTGATGTTTGACAGAGGTGCCAAGAACACACGATGGGAGAAGGACAATCTCTTCAATGAATAATGCTGGCTATCCTTATGCAGAAGAATGGAAGTAGATCCTTATCTTACACCATATTAAAAAATCAATTCAAAATGGATTAAAGACTTACACACATTAAGACTTGAAACTGTAAAACTACAAGAGGAAAACACAAGAAAAAATCTCAACATTGGTCAGGGCAATGATTTTTTGGATGTGACCCCAAAAGCACAAGAGCAAATATAGATAAATGAGATTGTGTCAAACTAGGAAGATTCTGCATAGCAAAGGAGATAATCAAGAGTGAAGAGACAGGGCTTCCCTGGTGGCACAGTGGTTAAGAATCCGCCTGCCAATGCAGGGGACATGGGTTCGAGCCCTGGTCCGGGAAGATCCCACATGCAACGGAGCAACTAAGCCCACGCACCATAACTACTGAGCCTGCGCTCTAGAGCTCATGAGCCACAACAACTGAGCTCACGTACCGCAACTACTAAAGCCCGCATGCTTAGAGCCCATGCTCCGCAGCAAGAGAAGCCACCGCAATGAGAAGCCCGCACACTGCAATGAAGAGTAGCCCCTGCTAGCTGCAACTAGAGCAAGCCTGCTCACAGCAACGAAGACCCAACGTAGCCAAAAATAGATTAAAAAAAAAAAAAGAGTGAAGAGACAACCTATGGAATGGGAGAGAATGTAAACCATACATCTAATAAAGATTTAATGTCCAAAATATATAAAGAGCTCAAATAATTCAACAGAAAATAAATAACCCAGTTAAAAAATGGGCAAAGGACATAGAAAATTTTCAAAGAAGACATAAAAATGGCCAGCCAGATATATGATGAAAAGCTCAACAGCAGTAATCATCAGAAAAATGCAAATCAAAACCAATTGAGATATCACCTCACACCTGTTAGAATGGCTGTTATCAAAAAGATAAGAGGTGGGCTTCCCTGGTGGCAAAAGATGAGGAGAACAGGAACTCTTGTATACTGTTGGTGGGAATGTAAGCAGTATAGTCAATTTGGAAAATGGTATGGAGTTTCCTCAAAAAATGAAAACTATCATATGACCCAGCAGTCCCATGTCTAGGTGTATATCCAAAGGAAATTAAGTCAGTATCTTGAAGAGATATCTGCACTTCTATGTTCATTGCAGCATTATTCACAATAGCCAAGCTATGGACACAACTTAAGTGTCCATCAATGGATACATGGATGTGTAAAGAAAATTTATATATACATATGGGTGTGTTAATTAGCTTGATTGTGATAATCATTTCATAACGTGTACATATACCAAAAAAAAATCATACACCTTATATAGGTATAATTTTCATTTGTCAATTATACCTCAAGAAAGCTAGAAAAAATGAAAAATAAAATCTCAAAAAGAAAAGCATAACTCTAAAGCAGAAACAAGAAAAGAAAAAGAGGTGTTCATAATCTAAAAAATTTTGTAAAGAGAGTACCTTGGACCAAGAATATATCATTATTTTTTCAGTCTCATTAGAATAATATATCTTAAAATTGAGTAATGATTAAAATAAGGTATATAAATACAGCATATATTTTGTTTTTAAGCGACTTTTGAAATATTATTGAGAGCACTAAGAAAGTTTAGTTTGATGGCATTTGTCAACCTCTGTTAATTAAATTTAGGCATCAGGGTCAAAGATTTTATTAGTTTTCTTGATCTCTTTAATAATGAAAGTAGATGACATTAATTTATCTAAAACTGCACTAAAGTCCTTGTGTACTAGTAGAGGTCTGAACTAGGAGAGAGGCCCTTCTTCCTAGTCCTTTGTGAACCTGTTGTGAAGTCTTCATTCAGCCTTTATATACTGTTCATTGATTTTGTTTTCTGTTTTCTCACAGTGCATAAAATGTCAATTTAGCTTTAGATTCTTAACTCCACAACTGATTAGATTGGTAGTAACAGTAGTAATAGTAGCTGCAGCAGAAGTAGCAGTAACAGTAGCAGCAACACAATATGTTAAGTTTTTTTAATGATCTTCCCTCATAAGATAGGTATTTATATCAGATATCACCATTTTATAGAAGAGGAAACAGGTTCATGAAGGCTAAAGAAATGACCCCAGTCATGTCACTAAACACAAAATATGCTTTAAACATAGTATTCTGTTATACATCATTCTCCAAGATGTGCTGGAATTGTTAATTATCCTTAGTACTCGAAGTCCTTAGAAAGGCAGTTCTATATATTTTCAAATGTAATTTTTAATGATAATGAACTGTTTGCTAAGGAATATGATGCAGGATTTTTACATCTCACTTTTTAAAAATGTCCCTTTTGCTATTGTTTACAGAAAGTATCACCTTGGGTAGGCTTACGCAAGATCAATATATCCTACTGGGGATGGGAAGACATGTCACCATTTACAAACACAACACTACAGTGGCTTCCTGGTGAACCCAATGATTCTGGGTTCTGTGCGTATCTAGAAAGGGCAGCAGTGGCAGGCTTAAAAGCTAATCCTTGTACCTCTATGGCAGATGGTCTTGTCTGTGAAAAACCTGTTGGTAAGTAGTCCAGTAAACTAGTATTCTTTAAAAATATGTTTCCAACCCTTCTTCCCACTACCCTCTTCCATGGTGTGATGCTGTGTAGGCCTGAAGTAACTTTCACCATCTTTTTATGATGCTGCTTTCAATGTATATTTTATCTTTATTCACATTCCCCACTTACTATTAGTGACCTCAGCCTTAACTTATGAAAATATCAAAATTGTATTGTTTTATACAATCTTTATTTCTTGGTTAAAATAGTGAGATTATGAACATATGGTTGTAGTTACAGTATAGTAATAATCTGTTCTTAATATTTTAATGTGTTTTACTTTTATAATAATAGTCTTTGTAAGAAAGATTTATCATTAAGATCAACAACTAATTTAGAATCATTTTAATCTTACAGACCTATTATTTCAGTTGGCAAATGAAGAGAAACATTGCTGTTCCATCTTTTGAAATGGGTTTTTGTTAAGTGAGAAAGGAATATTGAATTCTTTTCTCTTTTTTTAAATACTATATTTTGTATTGCAGAAGAATATACATAACATAAAATTTATAATTTTAACCATTTTTCCCTTCAGTGTTTTTGAGATATAATTGACTTTTTAAAACATTTTTTAAGTATAGAGTTCACTGTCATTAAGCATATCCACATTGTTGTTAATCTATCAACACTATCCATCTCCAGAACTTTTTCATCTTCCCAAACTGAAACTCCATATCCGTTACACAGTAACTCCCCACTCATCCCTCCTCCAGGCCCTGACAGCCACCTTCTACTTCCTGTCTCTATGAGTTTGACTGCTCTAAGTATCATATAAGTGGAATCATAAGGTGTTTGCCCATTTGTGACTGGCTTATTTCTCTTAGCGTAATGTCTTCCAAGTTCACCCATGTTGTAACATATGTCAGAATTTCATTCCTGTTTAAACATGAATAATTATCCATTGTATGTATATACCACATTTTGTTTATCCATTCATATATTGGTGGACACTTGTTGTTTCCACCTACTGACTATTGTGAATAATGATGCTATGAACGTGGGTGTACAAATATCTGTTCCAGTTCCTGCTTTCATGTCTTCTAGGTACGTAGCCAGAAGTGGAATTGCTGTATCATATGGTAATTCTGTGTTTAATTTTTTTGAGGAATTGCCATACTGTTTGCTATGGAAGCCTCACCATTTTAACATTTCCACAAGTAGTGTACAGGCTTCCAATTTCTCCACATCCTTGCCAACATTTAAAAAAATAGTCATCCTAATGGGTGTGATAAATATTACATTTTATGTAAAAATTTTATAGTAAACTGTTTTATTTTTGTTTGTTGCTTTGATAAAGTGTGGAATGTTTATAGAATTATGGCTAGCTAGAAAAGTAAATAATGTTAGTGTACATAATATTTAGCCAATGGATAGAAAAACCTAGGTCATGTATTACATTTCTATTAAAAATTTTTAAATTATACAATTTTATGTACTTTGTAAACGATTAAAAATTTCCAAGGTATTATAAATTTCAAATTAGATAATAAATTTAAGAAGTATTGACATGTCATCTTCATTCTCATTTACCTTACCATACAATTTTAACTCTAATTTTTATCCCACACTTGGCTTAATTGAAACATTCCCTAAACAACAAAATGAACGAAACTCGTATACTTGTGTTAGAAAGCAGTTAACAAATAAAATAATTATATTTGCTGATTTATTCCAGTCAGTCCAAATCAAAATGCAAGGCCTTGCAAAAAGCCATGCTCTTTAAGGACGTCGTGTTCCAACTGTACCAGCAACGGAATGGAGTGTATGTGGTGCAGCAGCACGAAACGATGCGTTGACTCGAATGCCTACATAATCTCTTTTCCATATGGACAGTGTCTGGAGTGGCAGACTGCCACCTGCTCTCGTAAGTATTTCTCTAGAGTCCCTTTTTGTTTAACTGCAACATAAATCACTTTTCTGTGATGGACAGAGAAATTGAACATTTGAGGAAGTTTAAAAAAATGAGAAAAAATATTGTCACTAGTTATAATTAAAAATTGCTAGTTACAAGTAAAAGCTAGTTTTAAAACCTCTTAATGCTGTAACCCTGATTTGCATTATACCATCATTTTGAATTCCCCTGAGTCTGTTACCCTGCTATGAGCATTTTGCCACATTCGTGTTCCCCTGAACTCTGAGCGTGTGTTGAAAACAGAGTAACACTTCAAGAAAGTGCTCACTTCAGAAGGATCGCATTGCTTCGTTGTGCTTCTTTAGTGTCCTTTAATCTAGCACAGTTCCTGTGTCGTCTTTTTTTATAACTGTGATTTTTTTTTTTTTTTAAAGAACCTACACCAGTTGTTTTGTAGGTTTTCCAACTTGGATTTGTCTAATTGTTTCCTCATGATTAGATTAAAAGTTAAGTAGTTTTTTGGCAAGGATATATCAGTGGTGGTATATTTGCTACAATTGCAAGATGTATAATCTTGGCGTCACATGGGAAGTTGTGTCATCAGGCCAGTACTGAACTTACTGTGGGTTGTGCTTCGGGGGAAGACCCTGCCTCTTGCTGGTCTCATGTTTTATAAGGACTATAGAATGAGGAAGCACCTGACAGTCTGTGTTACTAGGTACTGTGTAGTTATGAGGCAGCATGGTCATCCAGTTATAAGCCCTTCTTGCTCAGATGAGTGCCCTCATTTAGAGGCAGCTGCTTAAGCCAATACAGGTGGAGACTAACTGTCTCTTCCAGACCTTACATTACTCCCAGGGAGGATGTTTCCTTCCCCTAGGGACCCAACCAAATCCATATTTGTTCCATGTCGGGCACCAGTGTTGCTTGAAGAGCTGGGACAAAGTGGTGATTGCCACAGTGTAGGCTAGAACTTGCAGGCTGTAGCTGCTGTGTGCATTTATTCTTCCAGGCTCTTGGCATCAAGTGGAGAGGTGTTCCTGGGATGGGTATGGCTGGACCTGTTATGGGTTGAGCTCCCTGTTGCTATCCCATTTTAGGAATTTTGATAAGGAATGGGGACGTATGTGATCAAGTGTGTGACAAGGGGGTGTTGCAGGCATAAAATGGTCTTGCTAGCACAGAAAACGTCTTATAACTAGGAGCCAGCTGCTGAGGAAGGTTGAAATACCAGTCCTGGAGACTTATGGGGAGTTGAGACATTGCTCAGCTTCTCCTGCCTTGATTGTTGTGTTTGTTTCACAAAAGATTATATACGTATGACCCATTTAGATAAAGTTGAAAATAGGCACAACTATGCTATATTGTTGAGGAATGAATTTTTTAGGTAGAACTGTAGGGTAAGGTAAAAAGTTATTCTTATAAATGTCAGATAGTGGATGCTGCTGGAAAAGATTAGTGGTGCTGATTAGGAAAAGGGTACAAAGGAGGCAATGTTCTGCTTCTAGGCTGCATGTAGGTACAGAGTATTCATTTAAAATAATTTATTAGTATCACATTTTTCTTTATGTACTTCTATGTATGTGTGTTATATTTCACAATACAAAAAGGCTAAAAGGTAGGGAAAAAGGAACTTGGAAAGTCTCCAAGCTCTTAAACTTTTAAGAACTTTCTAAAAATTATTTAGAGTTAAGTCTAAGTTGTCTTCTCCATTCACAAATCTTTCTTATATTCCATTCTTTTCATTTGTTCATCTTCTAGAACATAGTCTTAAGTAATTCTTTCCAAATAAATTTGTGACTAGTAAACTTTTTGAGTCTTTGCATGTCTAAAAGTGTATTTTTCATGTTCACTTGAATGATTAAGTGCCTGGGTGTGGAGTTCTAAATAAGTTGTTTCCTTAGAAGGTCTAACATTCAGTGTTGTGGATAAGAATTTTCATGCCAATCTAATTTTCATTCTTTTGTGGGATATCTTTTTTTTTCCTTTCCTTGAGAGCTTTTAAGACTATTCTCTTTATCCTTGGTATTCAAAAATTTGCAGTTTATTTGAATTCAGTTTTACAGTAGTTGATGTGGATTTCAAAAATGGATTCTCATTCGCTCTTAATTTGGAGAGTAGTTTTCCGTCATCTGCTAAAAATGTTCCTTAATGTCAAATTATTTGTTTTCTTCTATTTACTCTTATTGGAAATCTTAAAATAGTCATTGGAATTTTTGGATATATATCAATATCTCTTGTTTTTGCCTTTTTTTATTGGATTATAGTTGATTTACAATATTGTGTTAGTTTCAGGTATATAGCAAAGTGATTCAGTTATATATATATATATATTCTTTTTTTATATTATTTTCCATTATAGTTTATTATAAGATATTGAATATAGTTCCCTGTGCTGTATAGTAAATCCTTGTTGCTTATCTATTTTATGTATAGTAGTTTGTATCTGTTAATCCCATACTCCTAGTTTATTTCCCCCCACCCCCTCCTTTCCTCTTTGGTAACCGTAAGTTTGTTTTCTATGTCTGTGATTCTGTTTTGTATATAGATTCGTTTTTTTTAGATTCTACATATAAGTGATATCATATAATATTTGTCTTTCTCTGTCTGATTTAATATGATAATCTCTAGGTCCATCCATGTTGCTGCATATGGCAATATTTCATTCTTTATTTATGACACCACATCTTCTTAAGCCAGTCATCCAGTCATCTCTTTATGGGCACTTGGGTTTTTTCCATGTCTTAGCTGTTGTAAATAGTGTTGCTATGAACGTTGGAATGCATGTATCTTTTCAGATTAGTATTTTTGTCTTTTCTGAGTATATGCCCAGGAGTGGGATTGCTGGATCATATGGTAGCTCTGTTTTTAGTTTTTAAGGAACCTCCATACTGTTTTCCATAGTGGCTGCACCAATTTACATTCCCGTCAACGGTGTAGGAGGGTTTCCTTTTCTCCACTCCCTCTCCAGCATTTATTATTTGTAGACTTTTTGATGATAACCTTTCTGACTGGTGTGAGGTAATACCTCATTGTGGCTTTGACTTGCATTTCTCTGATGATTAGTGATGTTGAGTATCTTTTCATGTGCCTTTTGGCCATCTCTATGTCTTCTTTGGAGACATGTCTATTTAGGTCTTATGCCCATTTTTTGATTGGGTTGTTTTTTTGTTATTGAGTTGTATGAGTTGTCTGTATATTTTAGATATTAACCCCTTGTTGGTCACATTGTTTGCACATATTTTCTCCCATTCCATAGGTTGTCTTTTCATTTTGTCAATGATTTCCTTTGCTGGGCAAAAGCTTTTAAGTTTGGCTAGGTCCTATTTGTTTATTTTTGCTTTTAATTCTTTTGCGCTGGGGGACTGACCTAAGAAAACATTGATATGATTTATGTCAGAGAATGTTTTGCCTATGTTCTCTTCTAGAAGTTTTATGGTGTCATGTTTATCTTTAGGTTTTTAAACCATTTTGAGTTTATTTTTATATGTGATGTGAGGGATTTTTCTAATTTCATGGATTTACATGTAGCTGTTCAGCTTTCCCAGCACCACTTGTTGAAGGGACTGTCTTTTCTCCATTGTGTATTCTTGACTCCTTTGTTGTAGATTAATTGGCTGTAGGTGTGTGAATTTATTTCTGGGCTCTCTATTCTGTTCCATTGATCCATATGTCTGTTTTTGTGCCAGTACCATGCTGTTTTGATTACTGTAGCTTTGTAGTATTGTCTGAAGTCTGAGAAGGTCATGCTTCCAGTTTTGTTCTTTTTCCTCAGGATTGCTTTGACAATTCTGGATCTTTTGTGGTTCAGTATGAATTTTAAGATAATTTGTTCTAGTTCTGTTAAAAATGCCATGCATATTTTGATAGGGATTGCATTAAATCTATAGATTGGTTTGGGTGGTGTGGTCATTTTAACAATATTAATTCTTCCAGTCTAAGGACATGGGATATCTTTTCACTTCTTTGAATCATCTTCAGTTTCCTTTTCAGTGTTCTATAGTTTTCAGTGTATAGGTCTTTCACCTCCTTGGTTAAGTTTATTCCTAGGTATTTTAGTTTCTTGATGTGATTTTAAACAAGATTGTTTTTTCACTTTCACTTTCTGATATTTCATTGTTAGTGTAAAGAAATGCAACAGATTTCTATATGTTACTCTTATATCCTGCTTCCTTGCTGAATTCATTTATTAATTCTGATAGTCTTTGTATGGAGTCTTTAGGGTTCTCTCTATATAGCATATACTGTCATCTGCAAATAATGACAGTTTTATGTCTTTCTTTCCAATTCTTGTCTGATTGCTGTGGCTAGGGCTTCTAGTACTACGTTGAGTAGAAGTGGTGAAAGTGAGCATACTTGTCTTGTTCCTGAATTTAGTGAGAAGGCTTTCATCTTTTCAGCATTGAATATTATATTATTGAATATTATTTTGGCTTTTGTTTGTTGTAAATGGCTCTTATTATGTTGGGATATGTTCTTTCTATACCCAGTTTAGTGAGAGTCTTTATCATGAATTGATGTTGAATTTTATCAAATGCTTTTTCTACGTGTAATGAAATGATCATGTGGTTTTTGTCTTTCCTTTTGTTGATTGGGTGTATCACATTGATTGACTTGTGTATGTTGAACCATCCTTGCCACCCTGGAATGAATCCAACTTGATCATGGTGTATGATTCATTTTATGTATTGTTTGATTCAGTTTTCTATTTTTTTGAGGATTTTCTCATCTATAGTCATCAAAGATATTGGCCTGTAATTTTCTTTTTTTGTAATGTCTTTGTCTGGTTTTGGTATCAGAGTGATGGTGGCTTCACAGAATGACTTTGGGAATGTCCCTTCCCTTCATTCTTTTGGAATGGTTTGAGGAGGATGGGTATAAATTCTTCTTTGAATGTTTGGTAGACTTCCCCAGTGAAGCTGTCTGGTGCTGGACTTTAGTTTGCAGGGAGTTTTTGTTTTGTTTTGTTTTGTTTTGTTTTTACAGATTCTCTTTTACTTCTAGTGATCAGTCTATTCAAATTATCTGTTTCTTCTTGCCTCAAATTTGGTAGGCTGTGTATTTCTAGAAACTTTTCCATTTCATGTAGGGTGTCCAGTTTGTTGGCATATAACTCTTCATATTTTTATGCCTTTTTCTTTTATTCTCTTATGACTTTTTGTATTTCTGTAGTGTCAGTTGTTACTTCTCCCCTTTCACTTCTTATTTTGTTTATTTGGGTCCTCTCTCTTTTCTTACTGGTGAGCCTGGCTAGAGGTTTTCAATTTTATCTTTGTGAGAAACCAGCTGTTGGTTTTATTGATCTTTTCTATTGTTTTTTGATTTCTATTTTATTTATTTCCTCTCTGATCTTTATTTCCTTCCTTCTGCTGATTATAGGTTTTGTTTATTCTTCTTCTTCTAATTCTTTTAGGTGGTAGGTTAGGTTGTTTATTTGATATTTTTCTTGTGTCTTGAGGAAGGCCTGTATTGCTATGAACTTCCCTATTAGGACTGCTTTTGCTGCCTCTCATGGATTTTGTCAGTGTGTTTTTATTGTCATTTGTCTTGAGGTATTTTCTGATTTCCTCTTTGATTTCATCATTGACCCATTGGTTTTTTTAATAGCATGCTTTTTAGTCTTTGTGTGATCCTTTTTCCCCCATTTTTCTTTCTGTGGTTGATTTCTAGTTTCATACCATTGTGGTCAGAAAAGATGCTTGAAATAATTTCTATCCTGTTAAATTTGTTGAGGCTTGTTTTGTATACTAGTATGTGGTCTATTCTAGAGAATGTTCTATGTGTGCTTGAAAAGAATGTGTATTTTGGTCTTTTTGGATGTAGTGTCCTGTAGATATCAATTAAGGCCAACTGTTCTATTGTGTCATTTAGGGTCTCTGTTACCTTATTGATTTTCTGTCTGGAAGATCTGTCCATTGATATCAGTGGGGTGTTAAAAATCTACCATCTTTATTTTTCTCTTACTTTCTGACTTTATGTCTCTTAGTATTTGTTTTATGTACTTAGGTGCTTGTATATTGGGTGCATATATGTATTAATGAGTATGATGTCCTCTTCTTGTATTGATCCCTTTGTCATTATATAGTGTCCTTCATTGTCTGTCTTTATGGACTTTCTTTTAAAGTATTTCTTGTCTGATGTGAGCATTGCTACCCCCACTTTCTTGTTGTTTCCATTTGCATGAAATATTTTTTTCCATCCCCTCACGTTCAATAAATATGTGTCTATATGCCATAAAGTGAGTCTCTTGTAGGCAGCATATTGTAGGTTCTTGTTTTTTAATCCAATCTGCCATTCTGTGTCTGTTGATTGGAGTATTTATTCCATTGACATTTCAGCTAATTATTGATAAATATGTATTTATTGCCATTTTAAACCTTGTTTTCTAGTTGATTTTATAGTACTTCTGTGTTCATTTCTTCTTTATATTTTTCTATTTGTGATTTGATGGTTTCCTTTTGTATTATGTTGTTTCTTTTTCTTTTTTGTGAATCTACTGTATGTTTTTAATTTGTGATTATTCTGGTTTTGAAGTATGTTAACCCATAACTACATCTGTTTGCTTTAGACATAGTCATGTAAGTTCAAACACATTCTAAAAAATCTATAGTTTTGTACTCCCCTCCCCCACATTTTGTGATTTTGACGTTCTATCTTACATCTTCGTGTTTATCCGTTTGCTGTTAATTGTAGTTATAATCACTTCTAAAAATTTTTTTGATTGTTTTTAAATTTATGTACTGGCTTATTTAAGTGATCAATCCTGTTATATTTTTGTCTTTCCTATTGTGATTTTCCCTTTCCTATAGATTCTTGCTTCTTTTCTATTTAGAGAAGAGCTTTCAATATTTCTTTTAGGTTATGTTTAGTATTGCTATATTCTTCTTGTTTTTGCTTGTCTGGGAAACTCTTTATCTCTTCTTTTATTCTAAATGATAAACTTGCTGGGTAGAGTATCCTAGGTTGCTGGATTTTCCCTTGCAGGAAGTCCAGTTAGGTGGCAGCTGTCAGCACTGGTCTGTCTGCACAGATAGATAGGAAGCCAGCAGGTGCGTGCTCTTTCTGAGCAGAGTCCAGGCTCCTCCCAGCTTGCAGGGGGGCTTTTTAGGGCAAGGACCTGCCCATGTGTCCCTCCCTCCTTCACAGATTCCTCCCACAGGCCTCAGATCTGTCCTGATGCCTTTTTCTTTTTTCTGTCCTACCAAGTTACTTGGGGATCTTTCTTACAGCTTTGGTTGTATAAGAGATCTTCTGCCAGTTTCCAGTTAGTTTTCTGTGAAAACCGTTCCACCTGTAGATGTATTTTTGATGTGTTTGTAGGTGAGCTCCACTTTGTCATCTTGATCCACCTACAAGCTTAATATCTCTTAAATTCACTTGTACTTTCCATCTCTTTGTTTGCTAAGTGAGATTTAGATATTTTTCCTTTTTATGGTTTTTAAAAATTTGGGGCTTTTTTTTTTTTTGTGGCACGCGGGCCTCTCACCGTTGTGGCCTCTCCGATTGCGGAGCACAGGCTCTGAACACGCAGGCTCTGCGGCCATGGCTCATGGGCCCAGCCGCTCCACAGCATGTGGGATCTTCCCAGACCGGGGCACGAACCCGTGTCCCGTGCATCGGCAGGCGGACTCTCAACCACTGCGCCACCAGGGAAGCCCAAATTTGGGGCTTTTTATCTATTCAGAATGAATTTTTTTGAGAACCCTCCACTGTAAAAATTGTAACTGCATTTTTTGAAGGGTAAATTTAAAATGATTAACTATTTGAACACAGGTATGAATTGCATTTTTACCACTGCTGAACTAACTGATGATAACTGCTGCTGGTGGGATTGTCAGCTAGGCATGCACAGGTGACTTCTTCAGTCCTGCTTTGGCATCTCTTGTTTTTGATCTTTTGCTTCTTTTGTTTTCTTGATTGTTATAGAGGCTTATTTTCTACTTCTGCAGTTTGTTCCTTGAGCAGTTAGTCTAGTCTGCTGGATATTTCATTTCCATAGGTCTTTTCTTTCACTGTTATGTCTATTGTCACATTTGCCTTCCCTGTGGCTATATATATAGCTCATTTGAACTGATGATGTCTAATAGCAGTTATTTTTGTTCCATAGCTTTTAAAATTATATGCCCTGTATATCCTTGTGAGGAAGAGGGGCATTTTACTTTGCCTCAAGGAGCCCTTGTGTTTTTTTGGAAATAGTATTTACCTGGCAGTGACCCACTCCTTATGGAAAACAAACTCCTTCTCTATTAACGTTTAATTCTTTTCCATGTTTTTAACCAACAAACATTGAAAGAAACTACTGTAAATAGGCTTTTAGTAATGTAGTAGTAGGTTGTGCGGGAGGGGAAGTATTCTACAGTCCTGTGATTAGGTCTCATTCTTCTGGTGAGCCTGTGCCCCATACTGTTCTGTGAACTTCACTTCACTAGTGGTACTCAGTCTTTTTTTCCACTCTTAGGTGGTACAGCATGGCTAGAGGGAGCTGGAGTTGTATATTTCTCTTCCCCCCACATGAAAGATTAGAGCAGGTTAGAGTTGGTTATTTCTCTTTAGCCAGGTCAGTTAGGCTCTGATAAAACCCCAGTAGTTTAGGCTCTGTTAAATTGTTTCTCCAGGCCTTGGTAAGAAAAACAGTGCTCTGGCATATCTCAAAATTGTTCCTTTTCCCCTCCCATGCTGGAATCACAAAGGGGTTTTTCTTTGATATTCACTGCGAGGACCTGTTAGAATTAATCTTTCAAAGAGCCAAAGATAAATAAAATAAAATAAAAATAATTGCTCTAATTACTTATAGCTCATACATAGTCTTCAGAATAGCCATAACTTACTCAAAATAGCACAGCCTCAAAAGCTTTCCTATATTATTGTTTTCCGTAAGAAAAGAAAAAACATTAGAGTCTCAGTTTTTTAGTCTCCATTACAAACTAAAGAATGAATATTCTGTTAATTTTTCAGCAATGCATGTTGCTCTCCACTCTTTTTTTTTTTCTGTATGCGGGCCTCTTACTGTTGTGGCCTCTCCCATTGCGGAGCACAGGCTCCGGACGCGCAGGCTCAGTGGCCATGGCTCACGGGCCCAGCCACTCTGCGGCATGTGGGACCAAGGCACGAACCCGCAACCCCTGCATTGGCAGGTGGACTCTCAACCACTGCACCACCAGGGAAGCCCAACTCTCCACTCTTGAGTAATAACTAAACCAACATTTCCTTTTGTAATAGTTTCATACCTAAAATAAAACATAAGAGAATAGAACGTTGCTCTGAAGATGACATTTTGTAATTCATTATTAAAGCCTAAAGTCTAATAGATAAAGACACCATTAATAGTTTGTCATTCAGTCAGTGTAAGAAAGGCAGGATTCTTTCATCTAAGATTTACCCAGTTGTTTGAAAAGCAATAACAGGTATGTTGTGTTTGAAAATAGTTTAGGTTTAATTGTACATTATGCTTCTTCAAGACATTTGATTGGTTATCTTTCCTTAAAAAGGTAATCCTAAAATAAATTTTATTTTCCTAGGAGATATCTATAGACTATAAATATAAAGCCTAGATTTATTTTGGGTGCGACCTAGTAAAGATTTACTTCAATTCATCACATGATAGTAAATTAGAATGTCAAGATAGCATACCTAATTTGATATTTTACATTGTTCCCCATTGATTTCACAGCAACCCAATATAGTTTTGAAGACAATTAGAATAATCTAGTCAATGATACTGTGGGCTAGCTACAATCGCAGATAAAAGAGAAATATTTCACAGCAAAAAGTCTAGGGAGGAGTATGGTAATATATAAAATGTTCAGTTATCTAAGGATATTTTAAATGAAGTGCCATTTAACACCATTTACTGCTTAAAAAATTTCAAAAAGAAGTATGTTCATGTCACTGAATTATTTATCTACAGGGTTAACATTGACTTGTGTTCAATGACGCAAAGAATATTCTTCCTTTTAATTTTATTATTAAGGAAATATAGGAGATGGTACTCATTCTTCACTTTCTTATATCCGGTCTGTGAAATGCTCAGCACTGAAAAAATTCATAACAACAAATCATACTGCAATTGATGAATTCTTTAAACCAGTATTGTATTATCCCTGCACAGCTTACTATATTGAGTTCCTGATGTTCACTGAGAAGCTTGCACTATTCTTATTCGCAGCTTTCTGAGGAACATTTCTGTTTCCAGTAACATTAAAACACTGAGTGGCAGTTAAGTTATTACCACGACAGGAATGAAATTGAGACCCCCAGAAGTCTACCGTTTTTTTTTCCTCTGAGGTTTTTCTAGCATGCTATTAGAAGGCATCATTCATGGTACTTTGTACCTATGCACTATCTTATATGGATAAATAAGTCCCAAGACAAAGTGTACCTTTGCTAGCAAAACATCAGTGAAACTAATTTTAAAAAGTCTCAGCCTGATATAAGGTATTATGATTATGAATTAAAAATCTGAAACATCATAGCAGCTATTATGACTATTATGGCAGACTGTAATATATTCATCCTTGGAAAAGACATCACAGTATTTGCAGGCTTAGTTGAGGCTCATAGTCTATACATCAGTTAAGCAAAAAAAGGTTGAGCTTCAGTGAGTGATTCTTGAGGTGGTATTCTGCAGCCCTGAAAGTCAGAGAGAGCCTGTCCTGCTGGTTGCCTGCTAAGGCAGAGTATCCAGTTTCCATATTCCCATTCAGTTTGGCTCTTTGAGTGAGGTTGCTGTTAAACATCACATGGCTGGCAAATGCTAGTATCTTGGACCCTTGGGAAGACCATTGTCCCTGAGAGGCAGTCCAGCTGGGTTCGGCTATCCCAGGGAGTGGGTAAGCATGACTTACACTGGACATTCACAGGAAGATGCAGATTTTTTCCTTGAAGGCCCTCCCTAGGCACAACAAGAACAACTAACATTGCTCTATGTCACAGACAATGTTGTCTGTAGGCCCCAGGATCAGTTCCCGAAAGGTCTTAATACTGGCAAAGTTCTCAGGAGTGTTTAAAATGCTGACTTCGTTTTTCTCCCTGTCATGGTACCACACCTTTATTCACCCTCAAGTCAGTCCATTCATCTCCTCTTTGTTCATAATGTATGTTTTGTTTGCTTTTGAAGTAATTACTGTCTCTTATTATTACATAAAATGTTTACGTTAACTATAGATGACTTTTTACTGTCTTTTTTCAGATCATATTTATTTTTCCATTAGCTTGCAATTCTATTTGAATATAAAGTCGTATAACATACTTGTTAATGATGTTCCTGCCATGCAGCTCAAAATTGTTCTGGATTGAGAACCTGTGGACAATGTTTGGAGCAGCCTGGTTGTGGCTGGTGCAACGATCCTAGTAATACAGGAAGAGGACACTGCATTGAAGGGTCTTCCCGGGGACCAATGAAGCTTGTTGGAATGCAAAATAATGAGATGGTTCTTGACACCAGTGTTTGTCCTAAAGAGAAGAACTATGAGTGGTCCTTTATCCAGTGTCCAGGTAATAAAAATGTGATGAAAGCAATTTTAGCTTCTGCTCAAGGACACCAAGAATTACTTTCCTTTCTTATAATAAAGATTTAGAAAAAAAAAACAATGAAAATAAGACTCAAATTTAAAGGATTAAAAAAATTCTTTCCTATATCCATGTTTGTTTTATAGGTGGCATTATGTTTGGAATCATTAAACAGGCTGACCAGATGCATGGTACATAATTGTTAGATTTGGTTTCATGTGAACTCTTAAAAGGAAAAAAAATATTGGTTTCATACCAAATTTCTGTACTGTAGTGTAGTCTTTTATTGTTTATAATATTATACTATCTTAGAATTCAAAGGCAGCTCAGGGGATCCAGTCAGGCTAAGTATGGGAATATTTTGTATAATATCCATGATAGAGTTATTTGACCCTTGGTATTTGGTACCATTCAATTTTGAAGGTCAGTAAAGTTTTTAGAGTTTTAAAAATAGGGAGTCTGTTCTTATATGGAGTAAAATCAACCTTCTTGAAAAATTAATTTATTCAGTATATTTTTATTGAGTGCCTACTATGTGCAAAGAGTGTTTTACGTGCTAGAGACATAACAATGAAAAAAAGTAGACTAAAATCACTGCATTAATTGAGCCTGTATTCGAGTTGAAATTAATAAAATTAATTACACACACATATATACGTATATGAAGTTAGGTGGTGATAAGTGCTATTAAATAAAGCAAGGAAGGGGGATAAAGCTTGCAATTTAAAAGACTGGTAAGAGAAGATCTCACTTAGAAGTAATGGTTAATAAACACCTCAAGTAGATGAGGGCATGAATCATGCGGCTGTCTGGGGAAAGAGTGTTCCAGAAGACACAAAGACTTGGGTGAGATAGTTTATTTACGAGATGAACCTAGGAAGCACAATTGAGGGAACAGAGAGTTTCAAAGTCGGGAGAAAAACCAATAATATGTACATTATTAGGCTGACTACTTTACTGGGAAATTTGAGCTCAGACACACTAGGGACCTATGAAGAACTATGCAGAATGCTTCTCAGAGTTAACCCTCAGGGATTGGGGGTGGGGGTGGGGAATTTATCCACTAACTCTCTTCCATTGATGGTTGAGTGATGCCTCTGGGGGTATTGTACTTCTGAGCTGTGCCAGCATGTCTGATTAATAGCTTATCATGATACCAGTGAACATTCTGAGGCAAAAAAGTGGGGAGATACTGCAGAACTTGCTTTAGGTGCGGCGCTGACAGTGTGTTGCACTGAAACCAGATGGACTAAGGGAATGTGGTACTTCTACATAAACTTTGGAATATATGAAAACCAAGAAGAGGGACAAACTATTGATTCATACAACATGGCTGAATCTTAAATACCTTTTACTTAGTGAAAGAAGCCAGACCAAAAGGCTACATATTGCGCTATGGAAATGGAAAAGAGATCAGTTATTTGCCAGAAGTAGTAAAGGTAGGGATTGCCTTCAAGGGGACCTCATAATGGAATTTTTTGTGCTGTGGAACTCTTCTTTATGACACTGTGGTAGTTCATAATGACTCTATGCATTTGTCAAACCATACTGTATACCACAAAGAAAGAACTTTCCTGACGGCAAATTAAACAAAAAACTCAACCAACATGTCAGGGGATCCCATAAGGGAATGCAAACTGTGAGGAATAAATTTAACTGTATTACAAATGCCATAACCTCATCAAAATAATGAGCTGACCTAAGTAACCTTGGAAAACAGCGTTTTGGCTGGATACTGTAAAACTAAAGAAAAAAACCTACATAAACATTATATTCTGATTGGTAAATTTGTTTCTCACATAGTACAGATTAACAATTCTAACAATACTTTATATGTTTAGTAGGTTTGGACAAATATATAAATTAATTGTGTTTAATGTGAGCCAGGTTTCCCACGGTCACAGAAAGACATAGACATAGAGAATGGACTTGAGGACACGGGGTGGGAGGGGGAAGTTGGGGCAAAGTGAGAGTAGCATTGACATATATACACTACCGAATGTAAAATAGTTAGCTAGTGGGAAACAGCAGCATAGCACAGGGAGATCAGCTCCGTGCTTTGTGATGACCCATAAGGAGGATGTGAGGGAGGCTCAAGAGGGAGGGGATATGGGGGCGTGTGTATGCATATGGCTGATTCACTTTGTTGTACAACAGAAGCTAACACAGTGTTGTGAAGCAATTATACTCCAATGAAGGTCTATTAAAAAACATGCGGAGAGTAAAGACTATAAAGAACCCTGTGGGGAATTCCTGGGCGGTCCAGTGGTTAGGACTCCGAGCTTCCACTGCTGGGGCCACGGATTTGATCGCTGGTTGGGGAACTAAGATGCCACATGCCGTGCGGCATGGCCAAAAGGAAAAAAAAAAGAAAGAAAAAAGAATCCTGGTATTGGTTTAGAGTATAAGCATGAATTCAAGTTTATTTTAATATTTAATATATATACGCAGAGGTATATATACATATATTTTCTAGCTCAGTTCTCCAAGAGGGCCTGGAAGCCATGATGGCCCAGTAGCAATGAGCACATTCAGTGCCCACAATCCTGGTTTCTAAATACCATTTTCCGATGAAAGGAACCAGGACTCCCTGGAGTAATGGCTGGTTCTAGGGCTGGGGCAGGGAGAACACAGGTGAACCTGAAGTATTGTTTAATGCCAGAAAGTAAGAAAGTGCTCAAAACAAAATGAAGGAGGATGGGAGCATGTCAAAGGGACACAGCCAACCAGAAAGAGTTCTTAATGGGTCAAATCTGGGCAAAAAATAATGATTGTGTTGGATTGTAACCCAAAGAACAGAATACATATCCATGTGATTTAAGTGATTGAATAGATAATAAATGGGTGAGAATAGATAAATATTCCTTACAGAAAATTCCAAATAATAAATGTTAGAATGAATGAGGGAAATAAAAAATTGCTGTTAGAACCCCACAGTAATAAGTGCCGTAAGAATAGTCTTCTTAAGAATGTTCAAATTAGTGGGTAAAACTTTAAGGAGAAAAAATATACTTGTGAAGCTTCCAAATATCTTCCTCAAAAATATTTATTAATTACTGTTGTGGTTTGAACGTATGTCCACAAGTACCTTGACACTCATTCCCCTAGGAAGTGGAGCTTAATTTCTCTCCCCTTGAGTGTGAGTTGGACATGGTGACTCCTAGTGAATAGAGTGTAGATGTGGAAAAACTGTAACTTTACAGTGGAGGATGTAAGGCAACATCACCATAAACAAGTGATCAAGGTTAACAACACCAGTAATAAGTCATGTTAATATCACATACCCCCTGATGTGGTGAGAAGGGCACCTCACTTCTGTGATATTCTTCCCCCAAATCTATAACCTGGTTTAGTCATCAGAAAACATCAGACAAAATAACATTGAAGGACATTTTACAAAATACTTGACCAGCCCTCTAGAAAAGAATCTGCTTCCAAGCTTGTTCACATGTTGGCACAATTCAGTGCCTTGCAATTGTAGGGCTGAGGTGACTGTTTTCTAGTTGGCTGTCAGCCAGTGACCACTTCGGCTCTGAAAGAAGGCTCACATTCTCTCCCTCATCCCCCTTCCGTATCCAGAAGTCGCATTGTAGAGTCTCGACAACTGAAATGGGATCACTTACACTTTGAATCTCCTTCAGGTAGAGACTAATGCCTTTTAAGGGATCATCTGACTGAGTCCATCCAGGATGATGTCCCTTTCTCAAAGCCAACTGTGCCATGTAACAACCTAATCATCAGAATGACTATCCCATCATATGTTCAGGTCCCTACCACACTCAGGAGGAGGTCATTAATGTTTGATTAAATACCTGAGGTACTATAATCCAGCTTCATCAACACATAAGACTAACCATCATAGCATACAGTTAACCCATTTATAGTGTATAACTCAGTGGTTTTTAGTATATTCAGAGTTATACAACCATCACTACAGTCAGTTTAAAAACACTTTTATCATCTTTTAAAGAAACCTTGTACTTATTAGCAGTCATGGCCTGTTTAACCACCCCCCCACCCTTGTCAGCTATGGATTTACATATCCTGAAGATTTTATATAAATTGAGTCATATAATTGTAGTCTTCTTTTACTGGCTTCTTTCACACCGCATAGTGTTTTCAAGGTTTATCCGTGTTGTGGCATATAGCAGTGCTTCATTTCTTTTTATTACCAAATAATATTCCATTGTATGACTATACTACATTTTGTTTATTCATTCATCATTTGATGAACATTTGAGTGTTTCTAATTTTTGGTTTTTAAAATAATGCATCTATGAATATTCATGTACAAGTTTATGTGTGGACATATTTTCATTACCTTGGAAATGGAATACCTAGGTCATATGGTAACCATGTTTAACCTTTTGAGGAACTGCCTGACTGTTTCAAAGCCGCTGTGTTATTTTACATTTCCACCAGCAGTGCATGAGGGTTACAGTTACTCTACATCCTTGCCAACATTGCTTATTTCACATCGTTTTTTTTTAAAATAGATCTTTATTGGAGTATAATTGCTTCACAATATGTGTTAGCTTCTGTTGCACAACAAAGTGAATCAGCCATATGCATACACACGTCCCCATATCCCCTCCCTCTTGAGCCTCCCTCCCACCCTCCTTATGGGTCATCACAAAGCACGGAGCTGATCTCCCTGTGCTATGCGGCTGCTTCCCACTAGCTAACTATTTTACATTCGGTAGTGTATATATGTCGATGCTACTCTCACTTTGCCCCAGCTTCCCGCTCCCACTCCATGTCCTCAAGTCCATTCTCTATGTCTACATCTTTATTCCTGCCTTGCAACTAGGTTCATCAGCACCATTGTTTGTTTGTTTGTTTTTAGATTCCATATATATGCGTTAGCATACTGTATTTATTTTTTTCTTTCTGATTTACTTCACTCTCTGTGACAGACTCAAGGTCCATCCACCTCACTACAAGTAACTCAATTTTGTTTCTTTTTATCACTTAGTAATTCCATTCACATCGTTTTGATTGTAGTCATCCTTGTGGGTGTGAAGTAGTATCTCATTGTGGTTTTGATTTGCAGTCATTTGGTGGCTAATGATGTTGAACATCTTTTCATGTGTTTATTAGCTATTAGTATTTCTTCTTTTGAGAAATGTCTATTGGATTCTTTGCACATTGTTTAATTGGGGTATTTGTCTTTTTATTATTGAACTGTGAGTGTTCTTTATATATTCTGAATATGTCCCTTACTAAAGATTGATTTGCAATTATTTTCACCCATTCTGTGGGTTGTCTTTCACTTTCTTGATAGTGCCCTTTGAAGCACAAAAGTTTTTTTTTTTAAATAAATTTATTTATTTATTTTTGGCTGTGTTGGGTCTTCGTTGCTACGCGAGGGCTTTCTCTAGTTGTGGCGAGTGGGAGCTACACTTCCTTGCGGTACGCGGGCTTCTCATTGCAGTGGCTTCTCTTGTTCAGGAGCATGGGCTCTAGGCGTGCGGGCTTCAGTAGTTGTGGCATGCGGGCTCAGTAGTTGTGGCTTTCAGACTCTAGAGTGCAGGCTCACTAGTTGTGGCACATGGGCTTAGTTGCTCTGCAGCATGTGGGATCTTCCTGGACCAGGGATCGAACCCGTGTCCCCTGCACTGGCAGGTGGATTCTTAACCACTGTGCCATCAGGGAAGTCCCCACCAAAGTTTTAAATTTTCATGTTTTATCTATTTTTTCTATTCTTTCTTGTGCTATTGGTTTCATGCCTGTGAAATCATATATAATAAAAGATCCCAAAGGTTTTCACCTATGTTTTCTCTTCAGGCTTTAGTAGTTTTAGCTCTTACATTTAGGTCTTTGATCTGTTTTGAGTTAATTTTTGTGTGTGGTGTGAGATAGGGATCCAGCTTAATTCTTTTGTTCATGGCTATAAGCACCATTTGTTGAAAAGACGGTTTTTTCCTTATTAAATTTATTTTAAATATTGTATATATTTTTTCATCTTAGAAATTGAATTTTAGTCATTTTTATATTTTCCATTTCTCTCCTTCTTATGTTGATATTTTACTCTGTATTCTCGAGTATATGGAGCATACTTTTAATAGCTGTTTTAAAAATCCTTCTCTACTCATCCCAATTGGTATGCCATTTCTTTCTCTGTTTCTATTGGCATGCGTATATATATATATATATATTTTTTTTTTTAACTGATTATGAATCAAAATTTCCAGGTTGGTTATTTTTGGTGGTATTATCCTGGACATTGTGATTTTTTTCTAGCTTATTCAGTTTTGTTCTATTTCTTTAAGTGTGTTGGACTTTATTCTGGCATTCAGTTGTGTTACTTCAAAAATTGTTTTTAATATTTGTCATGGCCTGTACATAGCAGCCCTAAGTTCAGTGCTAATTTATTTCCACTACTAAGACAGTGCCTTTCTGTGTTCTGCATACAATGCTCTTTGTATTAAGAGGTCTCTCCACGTTGACTCTTGGGAGTATAAGCTATTCCTAGTCCTACGTGAATTCCTGACATTGTTTTACTTACTGTTTTTGGATAGTTCTTTCTCCAGCTTCATAGAGTTTCACACTGTGTTCAATTCATTATTTAACCAAAGATTCAAGGGGACCTGTCTATAGATTGCTGTGTGCAACTCTCTCTTCTCTAGTATTTTGCCCCACATAGCCTAACCACCATGGCCTCCCTGAACTTTGCTCTTTGTTTCCTCAACTAAACGAGGGTTTGGCTTTTCCTCCCTGGGCTGCATCCTCAAATCTGCCTCCAGATAGCAAGCCAGGGCAGTCATATTTTCTTCTTTTTCTCAGGGATGCCATTCCTGAGCTGCCTGTTATACTTGAAAGTAGTTGTTTCATATATTTTGTTCAGTTTTCTTATGTTTACACTAGAGGTCAGTTCTTACAGCAGTTGAACCTTCATGGGCAGAAGTGGAAATCTTCTATGTGTTTTTATTTACAGTGAATCTCTTGTAAGCAGCATAAATGTCTTGTTTTTTATTGTTGTTGTTGATGTGTTTTTAAAATCTATTCGATAATCTCTGTCTTTTATCAAATTGTTTAGTCAATTTAGATTTAATATAATATTGGTAATATTGAATTTAGTCCTACCATCATGGTATCAATTTAAAATTTTCCTTTATTTTTTTCTCTGTTGTTTGTTCCTCCTTTTGCCTTTTTTTAGATTAATTGAGTGTTTTTAAAGTCCACTTTTATCACTTTTATTGGAATTTTAGCTATACCTCTTTTGTGTTTTTTTTAGTGACTGCTGTAGTGATTGTAATAGTCATCTTTATCTTATCACAGTCTACCTTGAATCAATATTATACTACTTCATGTATAAGGTAAGAATATTACAAAAGTGTAATTCCATTTGCTCTTTTCCTGTCCTTTGTGTGATTACTGCCATATATTTTACTTCTATATATGTTATTAACCACACATTACATTATATTTTTTACTTTAAAAAGACAATTTTCTTATAAAGAAATCATAATAATAAAAATATCTTTCTATTTACCCATGTATTGACCATTTTCTGTGATCTTCATTTTTCCCTATTGATCTGAATTTCCTTTTGCTATAACATTTCTTTAGCTTGATGAACTTTATGTAACATTTTAAAGTAGTGTGTTTCTCAATTGGGCTATAAATTAGCTTTTATACATCTGAAAAAGTTTTTATTGTGTATGTGTGTGTCTTCATATTTGAAGGATATTTTTACTGGTAATAGCATTCTAAGTTGACAGATATATTTTTTCAATAATTTGAAGATGTAATTTCCTTTTCTTCTGGCTTCTACTTTCTCTTAAGAATTCCTCTGTCAGTTTTATTGATTCTCCTTCGAAAGCAGTGTGTCTTTTTCTTCCCTCTGACCTTTTAAAATATATTTTTTTCTTAGGTTTTGGATGTCAGCAATTTTAGTGTGATGTACCTAAGTATCATCTTTTTTAAATTGTGACATGTGTTTTTCATCATGTTTGTAAAGTTTTCTGCCATTATCTCTTCAAGTATTGCATCTGTCCCATTGTGTCACTCTAGCCTGTATTTCTAAAAGTTTGATTCACTTATGTTAGGCTTTTTCACCATGTTCCTAAGTTTTCTTATTGTCTTGTCTGTATTTTATATCCTTGCATCTCCTCTGATCTATATTTTGATTCATTAATTCTTCCTTCAGATGTTTCCAGTTTTCTCTTAAACCTATTTTTTAATTAGTCATTGTTATTTAACATAGCACGGGAGGGTCACTGTATTAAAACAGTTTTACACATGGTTCTGCATCATCTATTTTGCTGAATTCTGCTAGGCAGTTCTTCTACCAGTCTCTCCTGAGTTTTCTCTTGTGGCTCCATTTATCTGGCAGCTTGACTGGTTTTGGATGATCTCAGAATTCTTTACTCACACGTCTGGTGGTTTGAGCTGATTGCTTGATCTAGGGGTCCTCAGGCTGCAAATGATTGTGCTCTGCTGTATTTGGCCTATCATCCTCTGGTGGTGTAGACTGGGATGCTGTACATATATGTTTATAATAGAATTCGAAGAAGGAGAGAGCAGAGTATATATGCCTCTTGAGGCCTAAGCTCAAAATTTCCATACCATTACTTCTGAATTCCACTGTTCTGAAAAAGTCTTCATGCCAATGCATGTTCAAATGGTAGGAAAAAATTGTACTTTTTTGATGAGAGCAAGGATAAAGTAATATTATGAATTTTGTACATACAGAGATGTGAAGAATTTGTGTAAATTATTTTTCGGCTCATCTAATTAGTTCTAACTACTTTGTTTATTGACGTATAACTCATATGACATAAAATCCTTCATTTCAAAGTGTACAATTCAGTGGTTTCTAGTATAGTCAGTAGGTGTGCAACTATTACCATCATATAATTCCAGAACACTTTAATTACCCCAAGACAAAATTCCATACCCTTTAACAGTCACTACCTGTTCATCCTTTCCTCTAACACCTGAAAACCACTAATCTACTTTCTTTCTCTGTGTATTTGTCTGTTCTGGACATTTCATTTAAATGCAGTCATATAATGTGTCTTTAGTGTCTTACTTCTTTCACTTAGCATACATTTTTAAGGTTCATCCATATTGTAGCATATATCAGTCCTTTACTTCTTTTTATGGCTGAATAATATTAAATTGCATACCACATATTCATACTCATCAGTTGATGGGTCTTCAGCTTATTTCCACTCTTTTGCTGTTATGAATAGTGCTGCTATGAACATTTGTATATGTTTTTGTGTAAAGATGTTTTAATTTCTCTTTGGTATGTATCTAGGAGTTGATTTTTTAGTCATATGATAAATGTATATTTAACCTTTTAAGGAATTACTAGTCTTTTTCCAGAGCTACTGTACTATTTTACATTTCTACCAGCAGTGTATTCTAATTACTCTCCTCACCAATATGGGTTAATACATCATTTTCTTTATTATCCTCCTAGTTGATGTGAAGTGGTAGCTCTCTGTGGTTTTGTATTGCATTTCCCTTATAACTTATGGTGTTCTTTTCATGTGCTTATTAGCTACTCATATACTTTCTATGGAAAATGTCTATTCAAATCATTTGCCCACTTTTAAATTGAGGGTTTTTTTTTAAATGGTAGAATTGTAAGAGTTATTTATGTGTTCTGGGTATGAGATCCTTATCAGACATATGATTCTCAAATATTTTCCACTGTTCTGTGGGTTGTCTCTTCACTTTCTTGACGGTGTCATTTGAGGCACAGGATTTTTTTCTTTTCTTTTTTTGCTGTACATGGGCCTCTCACTGTTGTGGCCTCTCCCGTTGCGGAGCACAGGCTCCGGACGTGCAGGCTCAGTGGCCATGGCTCACGGGCCCAGCCGCTCCGCGGCACGTGGGATCTTCCCGGACCGGGGCATGAACCCATGTCCCCTGCATCGGCAGGCGGACTCTCAACCACTTCGCCACCAGGGAAGCCCAAGGCACAGCATTTTTTTGATAATGTCCAGTATATCTTTTTTTTTCTGTTAGTTGCTTAAGCTTTAGGAGTCATATATAAGAAACTGTCGCCTAATCCAAAGTCATGAGGATTTACATCTATATATTCTTCTAACTTTTTTGTAATTTTAGCTCTTACCTTTAGGTTTTTGATCCTTTTTTAGTTAATTTTTATATATGGTGTGAAGTATGGGTCCAGATTTATCCTTCTGCATGTGAATATCAAGCTATCCTGGCACCATTTGTTGAAAAGACTTTCCCCAGTTAAACTTCTTGACACCCTTGTTGAATATCAATTGACCATAGATGTATGGTATTATTTCTAGACCTAATTCTATTCCATGGTCTATATGTCTGTCCTTATGACAATGGCACATGGTTTGATTACTGTAACTTTGAAGTAGGTTTTACAATTGGGAATCGTCAGTACTCCAACTCTTGTTTTTCTTTATCAAGATTGTATTGCCTAATCTGAGCCCTCTGTTTCTAAACATGAATTTTAGGATCTGTTTGTCTATTCCTATAAAAAAAGTCTTTTGGAATTTGATTGCATTGAATTTGCAGATCAGTTGGGATGAATTTCTATCTTAATATTAAGTCTTCCCATCCATGAATACAGATGCCTTTTCATTAATTCCTTTTAATAATGTTTTGTAGTTTTCAATGTACAAATCTTGCATTTCTTTGGTTAAATGTATTATTAAATGTTTTATTCTTTCTGATGCTATTGTATTTGGTATTGTTTTCTTAATTTCACTCTCAAACTTTTCAGTTTGTAAGTGTATAAAAATACAATAAAACAGATTTTTCTACAATTGATCTGTAGCATTGTTGAAGACAATTATTAGATTAAATAATGTTTTTGGATTTCTTAGTTTTCTGTATGGATGATTATGTCATCTGAAAGTAAAGTTAGTTTTCTTCTTTTTCAATCTGGTTGCCTTTCATTTTTTTTTCTTGCTTAATTGCCCTGTCCAGAACCTCCAGTACGGTACTGAATAGAAGTGACAAGTAAGGACAGTTTTGTCTTGTTCCTGACCTTAAAAAGAAAACTTTCAGTCTTTTGCCATTAAATATGATGTTAGCTATGAAGTTTTTATATATGCCCTTTATCAGGTTAAGATAATTCCCTGCTATTCCTAGTTCGTTGAGTATTTTCCATCTATTGAGATGATGTTGTGATCCACCCCCACCCCACTTTATTTCTCTAATAGTATGTTGTATTGATTGATTTTCATATATTTAAATAATCTTGCATTCCTGGGGTAAATGCAACTTAGTCATGATGTATAATCCTTTTATATTCTAGTGGATTCAGTTTGCTAGTATTTTGTTGAGAAGTTTTGCAGCTATAATCATAAGAGGTATTGGTCTGGCATCATCTTTTCTTGTGATAAGTTTGTCTTGTCTTTGTATTAGGTTAATACTGGCCTCGTAGAATGAGTTAGGAAGTCTTACCTTTGCTTCTGTGTTTTGGAAATATTTGTGAATAATTGTTAATTCTCCTTAACTGTTTGGTAGAATTCATGAATTAAGCCAGTTGATCTTGGGCTATACTTTTCTGGCACTTTGTTGATTACTAACTCAGTCTTTTTATTGTTATAGCCTGTGCCTATTTTCTGTTTCTCCTCTAGTAAGTCTTGGTAGTTAGTATCTTTCTAAGAATCTCCCCTATCATCTAGGTTATCTAATTTATTGGCATACAGTTGTTCATAGTATTTCCCTATAGTCCTTTTCCCCAGTCTTTGTCAGTCGTGTGTCTCATCTTCCATTCCTGATTTTAATAGTTTGTATCTTCGTGTATTTCTTTGTTAGCCTAGCTAAAGCTTTGTTGATTTTGTTGCACATTACAAAGAACAGTTTGTATTTGGCTTTATTGATTTTCTTTATTGTTTTCCTACTCTGCATTTTATTTATTTTCACTCTAATCTTCATTATTTCCTTTCTTCTGCTTGCTTTGAGTTTAGTTTTCTATTAATTTTTTACTTTATTAAGGTACAAAGTTGGTTGATATGAGACCTTTTCTCTTTTTTAATGTAGGCTTTTACAGCCATAATTTTTTTTCTGAGCAGTGTTTTGCTGCATCCTGCAAGTTTTGGTATATTATGCTTTATTTTAATATACCTGAAAGTAATTTTTAATTTTCCTATGATTTGTTTTTTGATCCATTGGTTATTTAGGAATGTGTTGCTTAATTTCCACAATTTGTGATTTTCCCAAATTTTCTGTTATTGATTTCTAATTTTATTCAGTTGTGGTTAGAGAACATACTTTATATGACTTCAGTCCTTTTACATTTATTGAGGTTTGTTTTATGACCTAGTATATTGTCTATCCTGAAGAGTTTTTTATGTGCACTTAAGAATAATGTATATTCTGCTGCTGTTATGTGGATTTTTCTATTTACGTCTGTTTGGTCCAGTTGGTTTATAGTGTTGTCCAAGTCTTCTAATCCCTTGCAAATCATATGTCTAGTTGTTTGATTCATTATTGAAAGCGAGGTACTGAAGTCTCCAATTATTTTTGTTGAGTTCTTTATTTCTGTTTTAATTTCTGTCGGTGTTTGCTTCATGTAGTTTGAGGCTCTGTTAGATGCATGTATGTTTATAATTTTTATATCTTATCGATGGATTGTCCTTTTTATCATTATAAAATATCCCTCTTCATCTTCAGTAACATTTTAAAAGTCTATCTGATATTTCTATAGCCATTCCATCTTTCTTGTGGTTGCTGTTTGTATGCTATATCTTTTTTCATCCATTCACTTTCAATCTCTTTGTGTATATAGGTGTGTCTCCTATGAAGGGTACATAGTTAGATCTTTGTCTTTTATCTGGTCTGTCTTTTCTGCCTTTTGATTAAATCATTTGATCTATTCACATTTAATGTTATTTTTGATGCAGTTGGATTTATGTGAATTATTTTATTTTTTCCCTTGTATATCATGAATTTTCTGTTCTTCCACTCTTCATTTGTTTATTTTTTTGCAGTAAGTGAATATTTTCTATTATAACATTTTAATTTTAATGATTTTTCATTATATTTTATGAGTTATTTTCTTTCTTTTTTAAAATAAATTTATTTATATTTTGGTTGCATTGGGTCTTCATTGCTGTGTGTGGGCTTTCTCTAGTTGTGGCAAGCGGGGGCTACTCTTTGTTGTGGTGTGTGGGCTTCTCATTATGGTGGCTTCTCTTGTTGCAGAGCATGGGCTCTAGGTGTGTGGGCTTCAGTAGTTGTGGCACTCGGGCTCAGTAGTGGTGGCTCACAGGTTGTAGAGCGCAGGCTCAGTAGTTGTGGTGCATGGGCTTAGTTGCTCCGTGGCATGTGGGATCTTCCCGGACCAGGGCTCAAACCCCTGTCCCCTGCATTGGCAGGCGGACTCTTAACCACTGTGCCACCAGGGAAGTCCATGAGTTATTTTCTTAGTGGTTACTCCAGGGTTTACCATATATAGCTTATCTTATTAAAATATGCTTCAGATTTATACTAACTTAATTCCAGTGAGATGAAATAATGTTACTCATATAGGTCTAGTCTCTTTCTTCCCTTTTTGTGGTATTGTTATATGTATTACATCTGTATGTGTTGCAAACCCAGCAGTCCATTTTTATAGTTATTATTTATATAGTTTTATGTCTTTTAAAGAATCTGAGGAAAGAAAGGAGGATATGTACTTATAGCTTTTGTTATATTAATCTTTGTATTAACCATTTTTGGTTTTCTTTGTTTGTTTCTGTGGATCTTTGTTTACCATCTAGTAATACCATGTCATATACTTGGCCCAATATAGATTTTCTCCAATACAGTTCCTCTGTGGTGTTATTGGGGAATACATTATGTTTTATGTTTTATAGGCCCAACAGTACCATTATTTATATCATTTAAAATACAATCTTTAAAAATCTTGTAAAAGAAGAAAGGAGACAAAAGATACATATTTACTGTCTTTTATAATGACAGTTCTGTTATTGGTGCTCTTTGTTATATTTTGTGGAGTTAAATTACTATCTGGTGTCACATGCTTTCTTCTTGAAGAGCTTCCTTTAGTATTTCTTGTAAGGCACATCTGCTAACAGTGAATTCTCTCAATTTTTGTTTATCTGTGAATGTTTCACTTTAATTTTTGAAGAGCAGTCTCGATGGATAGAAAATTTTTTGTTGACAGTTTTATTTTCAGGACTTTGAATATATTATCCCACTGGCTACTGACCCCCATTTTTCCTGATTAAAAGCTGGTTATTAATCTTATTGGGGTTTTTTTAGGTGAGGAGTCATATTTTCTCTTGCTGCTTTCAGGATTTTCTACTTGTTTTTGGCTTTTATCACTTTTATTATAATGTATTTATCGATCTCTTCATGTTTATTGTACTTAAATTTTGTTAAGCTTCTTGGATGTGTAGATTAACATTTTTATCAAATTTGGGGATTTTTCAGGAATTATTTCTTCAAATAAATTTTAACCTTCTTTCTTCTCTCCTATCTTTCCAACACTCCCATTACACATAGGTTGGTGTACTTAATGGTGTCCTGCATTTAGCTGAGGCTCTGTTTATTTTTCTTCATTCTGTTGTCTCTCTGTTCTTCAGCTTCCATGGTCTCTACTGATCTTTCTTCAAATTTGGTAATTCTTCTGCCAGTTCAAATTTACTGTTGAATCTCTACTGTATTTTTCATTTCAGTTTTTTTAAATGCTTTTATTTTTTTTCTGTTAGTATGTGTAGAATTTTATCCACCCCCACCCCCCGGCTATTTTTTGGCTGTACTGTGCAGCGTGCGGGATCTTAGTTTCCCGACCAGGGATGAAATCCATGCACCCTGCAGTGGAAGTGTGGAGTCTTAACCACTGAACTGCCAGGGAGGTCCCTCATTTCAGTTATTTTACTGTTCTACTTTATAATTTCCATTTGTTCTTTTTTATAATTTCTGTGTTTTTATTGATACTCTCTTTTTGTTGAGACATTGTCATCATGTGTAACTTTAGTTCTTTAAGCATAATTTTCTCATTTTTTCTGCCTTTAATTATTTTAAATATTTTTATTGTTTTCTAATTGTCCTTTTACTCCAATTCTTGGGTTGTCAATTCTCATTTTTATTATCTCTCTTTTGCCTGACTCTTCTTCATGATGCTTTGTGATTTTTCATTTTGAGGTTTAATTCAGTAAGTGTTGTTGTTGTTGTTTTCATTGTCTTTTATTTCTGTATCAAAGGCTTGCAAACGAAGGTGTGATGGCCAAACCTGGTTGACTGCCTATTTTTGTAAATAAAGTTTTATTGGATTATAGCTATTATCAATTGTTTGTGTATTGTGTATGGTTACTTTTGTACTGCAGTGGCAGCAGTGGTAGTTGTGAAGAGATTTTATGGTCTGCAAAGCCTAAAATACTTACTGTCTTGCAGTTTACAGAATCAAGTTTTTCCAGTTTCTGTTCTGTGTGACCTGAGTTGAAGAAGTATTTCAAGGGTCCATTTATGTCTACTTTTGCATGAGGCTTTTCTTGTTTACAGAATAGGTTTTAACACTATTGTTTGATGTTGGGGTTTCTCTACTATATGGAAAGTGTGAATTTCAACCCAACCCATATGATCAGTATAGGCTTTAAGTTCTCACAAGTGACTTTTGTCTTTCATACATTCTTACCCACGTTAAGGTTCCTTTCTGCTTCTTTGGGCTTGTGATGTATTTTAGTACCTTTTTCACAGATAGGGGCTACAATTGAAGGCTTTAAGCATTTTAAATATGGTTCAGTTTAGCTCTCTATTTTGAGTATGCCAGAGATTATATCTCCTGGCCCTGCTGGGTTTTGACCCATACCTATTAGCTGTTGTTAGTCTATCCCCATGTATAGTAAAGTTCTGTCACTAGCTCACACTTCTCTTTCACATTGTTGTTTTGAATCCCTGTTTTATTTTTAGCAATGATAATTCCCTTTTCTTCTAAAGGACTCTGTTTTGAAAAAAAGTTTTGGGTAAATTTTAGCCTTGATTTTCTGTGTATATATTTTTTTGAATTTTGTTGAGAATGCCAAACAGATACTTTTCAATGTTTTACATCTGTTTTAGAGAGCACATATTTTTCAAAATGATGTACTTTATTTGCATATGAAGTGCTGTGTTTTTCATTATGTTTTATTTTCATCTTTTTCTGTTTGTGTGTACATAGATGAGAAGCCATCTGGGCTGGTTTTTAAATTTAAACAAAACAGTGTGGATGACTTCTCTGTAGTTTCATTCATGTTCCAGAACCAGGTTGTTATTAGAACCTTTCAAGTTACAGTGTATCCTGGAAGAACTATTAGATACAAGCTTACATTACCTGTTGATCCAACCCCCTGATGGCAGTGGAGAATAAAACATCATCATAGGCTTTATAGTATATCCTTTTCCTGTGTTTGATACAGCCATTATTATATCTGGGTCGTGCTTTCTATAACATACCTTATCCTTTGCCATTGCTGCCATACTAGTTATAAGCGGCAACGATGACTGTCCTTTTTTTGCTGGAAATTTTGCCAGCAGTTAGGTCTAAATTATACCAGCTTTCTGTATGGTATATTCATTACTTGGAACATTAGACTTTCCTGTATCTCATTCTAGCAGCTGATATGCTTCTTGGTTGCACCATGGCCCAGAACTGCCTTCAGAACTTGTCGCTTTCAGGAAAGTTACAGTTGAGTGGCATTATGCCAGGAGTCCTCTTTTAATTCCCAGAGGTATAGTAGGTTAATACTTTCTAGTTTTACTTACGTAGTTGTCATCATACCCCAATTCTTGTTGTTGTTGGCAAGTTTTTTTATTATTACACTGGTAATCTATGAGGAGGATATTAGATGAGATTGGTAAATTTAGTCATTTTATTCAGAAGTTAAGACATTTGTTTTTCTGATGAAAAAATGTAGCCAGGGTTTCATAAAAATGCTTATAGTAACCCATCTCTTATTTTGACTTTTTCAGATAATGCTTTACGTGTAGTGAGCACTCAATAAATTTTGTTTTTACCTGAGTGAATTAATTAATTAGTGGTTTTACATAAAATTTTCGATGAAAAAATAGCTTAAAATTTTAAGCACAATGTTAAAAAATTAAAGTTCTTGTCATTATTTTTCCTTATTATAAAAGTAATATGAATTTATTGTAGAAAACTGATGATGCATAAAAATCTTACTAAACTAAGATAACCATCATTAACTTTTCCATGGGCATATTAATACATTTAAAACAAAATTGTGTTCATTCTAAATATATTGTTTGAATCCTTATTTTGCTCAATTTATTATGAATATTTTTCTTGTTATTAAATTTTCTCCTAGCTGTTTCATAATGTAATATAAAATTTGAAAACTATATTGTAATTTTCTCAGTTTCATAAAGAGGAAGATTACTCAACATTTTTCCATGATGACTGCATGTCATTTCTATACTATGTTGCAATAGAGTTATGCCTCTGAAAATTTCTGTAAGATATAGGTATTTGTTTTTTACTTTTTTTTTTTTCTTTACTCTTTGATGTTAACTCATGTTGATGACCTTGTGCTAGTCTCTTGGGATTTCCCTCTTACTTTCAAATTTTCTACGTACAATAGGTATGAGATTTAATGTCTGGTCTTTGATTCATACATCCTGATTGTGCATTTGTTTCTGCCATTCTTTAAATGTATGACTTTGGGTAGTTGCTTAATGCAGGCCTCCTGATCTTAGAAAGAACCCTAAAAATAGTACCTTCCACACAAAATTGTTGTGAGGCTTAAATTATATAATTCATGTATGCCACTTGGTTCACTATCTAGCCATGGGGTAGTATTTACAATATTTTAAAAACTGATACAAAGTGTAAATGGACCAAGCAGAATATAGATGCCAGCCACAAACAACTGCAATCGACTAAACATTAGCTTTCTTGACTTGAGCGAGAGAGAGCTCAATTAAATGCTATCTTAGTTGTAATAATGATGAAAATGATTATGAAAGTGACAATGATTATTGTGTTTCCACAAGATGTTACCAAACTAAGTCAGTATTATGCCCCCAATAGACACTAAACATGAGCTTTCATATAGGAACTTTATCTCTCATCTGAAATTTTAAAATTCTATTGTAATATTAATATGAAAACATATTAGACCTCATATTAAGAAGACATAAAAAAATCTTATGCTTTAAATCTGTTTCTGTTTAGTTCACATTCGAATAGAATTTTAATTAAGCCTTGAAGCTTTTCTTGCCCAAAGAAGATAAACATTTATACAAAGTAATTTAAAAGTGCTGTGTTTGCTAATTTTAAACTAATGTATTTTCTTGAAGTAAGGACTTATTACCACACAATTTTCTATATTTATTGATCCTTTTTATTATATGTAAATATAATTAAGATGCATTTTAGCATTCTTTGTCAAAGGTCTTTTATTTATTCCTGTTAATATACATAATTGTCACATGAATCTCTAAGGAATATGTTAAAAGATATTTCCTCCTTAGCTATAACTTTTATGTTTCACTTAAATTTCCAACCCCTACATTTTACAGGTCATATGCAAAATTTCAATACAGAATTTATTGTATATAATGTCCTAATTAGTATTTTGAGACACACATTAATAAAAAACTTGGGAAATGCCCGTTGGACTCTGCTACCATTCAGATTTGTAAAATAAATTCTTTGTCTTGATGGCAGTTATACTTGATACCGTTATATAGACATTAAAATTTTTTTCTTTTTACTATTTTCCTTAGCTTGTCAGTGTAATGGACATAGCACTTGCATCAATAATAACGTGTGCGAACAGTGTAAAAATCTTACCACAGGAAAGCAGTGTCAAGACTGCATGCCAGGTTATTATGGAGATCCAACCAACGGAGGACAGTGTACAGGTAATTATTTTTTCTTTCACTTCAGTGCATTTTTACTACAGAAAAGAAAATTAAGAAAGATATGCCTCTTGTGGAAAAAATATTTTATTAAAGAAGTTTTTTTCCATTAAGTCTCAATAGTTTTGGAAGGAAATATATGTTTATTAGGGACTATGAACTATAAAAGTTCTGTGATATACTTGCTTTAAGAAAATCTTACTTTTTCTTATTTCAAAATGAATACATGATTACTATAGGAAATTTAGCAAATGCAGATAAATTAAAAATTACCTGTAATCTTACTATTCTAAAATAATCACTGCTGATACTTTGTTTTTTAATAATAGTAAGTTATCATTTTACATTTTACTTTAGGAATAAGAAATAAAGGTTTTGTGTATGCCTTACATCACATAAGTTTTTTTGTTTTTGACAGGGTGATAATATAACACAAGGTTTAAGAGAATGAGTTTAGAATCAGTCCTTCGCCGAAATTCCAACTCTGCCACTGTTTAAATGTATGGCTTTAGTTAATTCACTTAGCATCTCAGTGCTTCATTTTTCTCATATGTAGAAGGAAGATGATAATACTTTATTGGATTATTGTGAAGATCAAATGTGATCCTATGTAATAGAGTCACATATAATAGGAATTGAAGCACGTTAAAAGAGCATTATAAGAGCTAACTATTATCATATCATTTTTCGATCATGAAACCCTTCTTTTCTCTATTTTCTCCTCTGTCCTGCTGCTTCTTTCTCCTACTTATTAAAAAAGAAAATTTGGTCTTTCTTTAAAAGATTTCCTTGAAATTTTTTTTTTTCAGTAATCCTTCTTCATTTCTAGATTAGTCCTTGTTCCTTAGATCTTTAATCTACTTTTTCTAAATGGAATAGCCTGTAGAGCACTCACAGAAAAGCCTCAGTTGTTGGCTGTGATAAGATGAGAAATCTTCATAGAGAGAGTTGGGCCTGGGCCTTTAGATAAAACTTTTTAACACTACCTGCATATTAAAGCCACCTGGAGAGCTTTTAAAAAATACGGATGTCTGGTTCAATCCATAAATAATTAAGTCAGTCTCTTTGTTTATCGTAAGGTGATTCTTGGTTCTTTTCAAAGTCTTCCCAAACGATTCTAATATACACTCAGGATTGAGAAACACAGAATGATGAGCTGTGCCTTAGAGTCAACAAAACTGCTCTGGTAATAGCAGGTTTGGTGCTGATTGAAATTGTGTAATATGGAAAGCTCTGCCCTGATTGAGGCTGTAATACAGAAATTGTTTGACGCTTGCATTTTCTGTGTTCTAGGCAATGTACTCATAGCTTATATTCATTATCTCATTTCAGCTGTACAACAACTGTATGGGAGAAGTCACAATTATCTCCATTTTACATACAACCAAATACACAAAGAAGTTAAATAAAATACCCAAATCATACTGCTAATAAGAGGAAGAAAGTGTCTGATTCTTAGGCCTAACTCTTAACTGTTAATGCAGAAGTGGTGTTAATATGGACAGGGAGGATCCAGTAGCCCTTATTAGCCAAAAGCCACAGCTTAGTGCTGTGTTCATTGTGTACAGAAGCAGCAGTAGAAATGTGTACAACGGAATCCACAAAGTGTAGACCTTACCTAGTGGAGTCATAGTATTTTGTTATTTTATGTTTATTAAGTAAAAAGGTAAGGATTTTGGAGCCATCCTGTTTTCCAAAAAGCTTTTTACTACTGAATTTTCTATAGCCAAGAATTTCATTGGACAAAAAGTGTATTTCAGATAGATTATTTATGTTATATATATATATATATATATATATAAATGTTTTATTTCCATAACTTTAAGACAAAAACACGCCTGGGTTGTTTTTTTTCCACATTGCAATTTATATGTGTTTGCAACCTTTCATATATTTAATATACAATTGTTGTTTTAATTTACTTTTATGAAAATGATTTCATTTACAGTCTCCAAATTATTTTAATGCCTATATAATAGTCCATGGGGATTTTGTGAAGTAATTTACTTCATATACTTCCATTATTTATATATTGCTTCCAACTGTAACCCATTTTTAGCAGTTTTTAAATTTGAGGTCAAATTCACATAGCATAACAGTAACCATTTTAGGTGTACAATTCAGTGGCATTTACTACATTCATAATATTGTGCAACCATCACCTCTGTCAAGTTCCAGAAAATTTCCTTCCCTCCAAAAGAAAGTGCCATACTTATTAAGCAGTCATCCCAGTCCCTGGCAGTCACTAATCTGCTCTTTCTTTATAAATTTACTTATTCTGGATATTTCATGTAAATTGGATCATAAAATATGTGACTTTGTGACTGGCTTCTTTTACTTTGCATAATGTTTTTAATGTTCATTCTTGTTGTAGCATCTATCAGTACTTCATTCCTTTTTGTGGATGAATATTATTCCATTATATGGATATATCACAATATTTTTACCCATTTATTCATTGATGGACATTGGGGTTTTTTCCACCTTTTGACTATTGTGAATAGTGCCGCTATGAACATTACTGCACAAGTTGTTTTTGAATACAAGTTTTTAGTTCTTTTGTATATAAACTAGGAGAGGAATTGCTGGGTCATATAGCAATTTTATGTTTAACTTTTCGAGGAACTGCCAAATTATTTTCCATGGTGGTTGCACGATTTTACATTCCCACCAGCAACGTGGAGGATTCCAATTTCTCTACATCCTGGACAACAGTTGTTATTTTACATTTTCAGAAACTTTTAGCCATCCTAGTAGGTGTAAAACTATTTCTCATTGTAGTTTTGATTTGCATTTCCTTAATGACTAGTGATGAAGTTGTTGGCCATCGTATATTTTTTTTTGGAGAAATGTCTATTCCAGTTCTTGCCCATTTAAAAACAATTTTAAAAATTGTGGTAAAATGTACATAATATAAAATTAGCCATTTTAACCATTTTTAAGTGTGTAGTTCAGTTTCATTAAGTACATTCACATCGTTGTGCAACCATCATTACTATCCATCTCCAAAACTTTTTTCATCCTGCAAAGCTAAAACTGTATAACCATTAAATAATAACTCTTCATTCCCCAACACCAGCCCCTGGCAGCCACTATTTTACTCTTTGTCACTATGAATATGATTACTCTAGACACCTCAAATAAGTGGAATTATCCAGTATTTGTCCTTAATGATTGGTTTTTTTCAGTTAGCATAATGTCCTCGAGGTTCTTTCATATAGTAGCATGTGTCCTTCCTTTTTATTGCTGAATAATGTTCTGTTGTATGTATATACCGCATTTTTAAAATCCATGCATCCATTGATGGATGCTTGAGTTGCTTCCACCTTTTGACTATTGTAAATAATACTGCTATGAATATGGCTGTACAAATATTTGTTTGAGTCTTTTTGTCCTTTCATGTGCATATTGGCCACTTGTATATCTTCGGAGTAATGTCTTTTCGAGTCCTTTGTTCATTTTTTTAATTGGGTTATTTGGTTTTGTTGTTGAATTCTAAGAGTTCTTCATATATTCTAGTTATGAGGTCCTTATCAGATAAATGATTTGCAGATATTCTCCTGTTCTGTAGGTTGTCTTTTCACTGTCTAGACTGTGTAGTTCAAAACACCGCAGTTTTAAATTTTGATGAAGTCCAGTCTATCTCTTTTTTCTTTTGTTGCTTGTGTTTTTGGTGCATATCTAAGAATCCATTGCCAAATATAATGTCATGAAGATTACCAAAGTATTATTTTAATTTTTTGCCAACATAGGCAAAAGGAACGTTTGAATAAGTATATTAGCTAAAAACTGTTTTAAATTAAAATAGTAAGTTTTATCATTCCACCAGGCATAGTGCTTTTAGAAATATGTTTCCCTTTGGGGATGATACTTCTCTGCTAGGTTTAAGACTAATTCAGTTATTTCATATTATTTTTGTTGCTGACATTATACATGTGGAAAGCTGAGGTACAATGCAATAGAAAACTAAAGAGAATGAAAGATAAATACCTTTCTTATTCACTGTTGCACATTCCCTGGTAGTTTATGAAGCTTTAAACAATTCCTTATAGTTTCCTTATTTCCTAAATTTGGCAAAATTGTATTTTTCTGTCTATGACTTTTCTACAGTGATGTGATATATGAAATTCATTTTTATTTCTTAGGGCCACATTAGCAATCTAACTAAATAAACAATATGTCACATCTTGTAAATTATATTTAATGTGGCAATGGCTAAAATCAGTTTATAAAATATGAGAAGTAAAAGTTTTCTACTATTTTTTCATTTTTAGTTCACCTTATTGAGAAAAGTTCATTTTTTCATTATTAGTTGCACGTATTAAAATTCAAAGTCCATGGTGATGTTAAGGGAAATAAGGAAATAGATTTATATTTGAATGGTAAGGCTTTAAATGTACTGCAGATTTACATACTCTTTTAAAAAGTCGGCCTACTAAAGCCATTTAACTATGTTGTCAATATATAAATGTACTTGTAGACTTCCTTCAGATTGTTTTAAAACTATATTTATAGCTATTCTTTTAGTACAATTATTGAAAGTGCTTTATTAAAATTATTTTATTTCTTATTAATGTTCAGGAAGATTCTCTGTTACAGACTTGCTCTGGCATTGGTTATCTATCTATCTATCTATCTGTCTTTGTAGCCATAAAAGAATCTAACATTGTTAAGAGTTTGGGCTTTGGAATTATACTGATTGGGTCCATATTCTGGCAATGGCACTGTCACCTTGGATAATTATTTAACCTCTTAGTGTCTCATTTTCCTCACCTGCAAAATGCAGCTAATTTAATTTACTGTGAGGCTTAAATAAACATATGAAATAATTTGTATTTCCAGCAAATGTTAACTCCATAATGCAAATTATTATGGTTACTATTTATAACATCATTAGGCTTAAGTATGTTAATATAAATGTATGAATCAGACTTTTGGGACAGTATTATTTTTGCCATGTTATCTCCAATTTAACATAAATTTTAGTAAAAGAAAATAAATGAAAGTTTCATTGAATAGAGTAATAGCTCAATGTGCTACAACAGCTCAACACTCAATATACTGTACTACTTTGCGATGAAGGATTACCCTTGAATTCCATAATTACTGATTACTTACTATATGCAAAGTAGTGTGTTAGGACTTACTAAAATTTATATATGGTTGACTTGAACAGCACAGATTTGAACTGTGCAGGTCTACTTATACACGGACTTTTAAAATAGTAAATACTATAGTACCACACTATCCACGGTTTGTTGAATCTTGTGTATAGAAGATGCAGAAATGTGTATAGGAGGAACCTGGTATATGGAGGAACTGCATATATTGAGGGCCAACTATAAGTTATACAGGGTTATCTATTGCACAGAGGGTTGGTGTCCCTAACCCCCTCCCTATTCAGGGGTCAACTGAACGTTGTGTAGGTGCTGTAATAGTGTTATGTAGAAGTTGAACAATAGAATCAGGGACAAAGAGATTAATTTTAATGGGAGGACCTGGGTAGGCCCTTGAGAGTTGAGGCAATTTGCATGCTTCAATTTTCTGTAATTATTATTAGCTGCATGTTTTTCATTATAACTTGTTCTAAATGTAAGAAACTAAGCTATAATGTTATTAATCTTAAAAATATTTTAATATCTTTACACGTATTTGTTTTGTTTAATTACTCATAAAAAATGGACTCTAAGAAAAAAGCTCCCCATATGAAGTATGCAGACATTTAAAAAATTGCAGTCTTGTATGACTAATAGGTTTCTTCATCTAGGTCTTATCATTTTTAGTTACTTTATTGTAAGATGTCTAATGGGTTTGGTTGGTGTTATGAATAAATTCTTTTCCTTTAACATTGCATTCATAACTGGTTTCAGTAAAATGTAATTTTGTATTTATTTATGACTTTTAGTTCATTTTATTATTCTTTTTCTAGGTTCTTAAATAGTATATAATTTTCTTTCTATATTTTTTACTTTTAATAGTGATAAAGAAACTCTTAGTTTTCAGGTTGAGGAAAAAAAGTTCTTTCAACATAGTAACGGTTTTGTTTTTACCTTTGTTTCTTATTAGCAAAACTTATGTTTTTCGTTTTGGCATATTATTAATATCTGTCCATAGCAGGCTTTTACAGAAATATTTAAAACTTTAATAAACACACTGGGCTATGACACAGATATGCTCTGAGACTTGAGGGTGGTAAAGAAGATAAGTGAACTCTTCTTTCTCTCTACTAGGATGGGAGATTTTTTTCATTTTAAACCCTTCTTACATATTGCAGATTGTTCAGAGAAGCTGAAAGTTTATAACCAAATGAACTCGAGCATTTCTGCAAATAAATGTAAGAAGTTTAATTCTCTCAAAATGGAAGCATTGACCTGAATAATCTAAAAATGCAGATAAATGAAAATCACTTGATATGGAAATCTTGTTTTTATTAATTACTTTGACACAACAAAGTTGAAAGTTTGTATTTTCTGAGTACACGTTATCATCCTGTGTGGCAGAGAAAAGCCAATCTGAGATTTTAAATATTTCAAAGAGTGGCCGTTAAATGAATAATTATGTAATTACATGTAGCTATTTAGTATATGATATAGTCATGATGTTATACTTTGATCTAAAATTCTCTTCAGAATGACATTTTTATGTAAATTTAAGAAAACAGGAGAGCCTTTTAAAATCATATAGAGCCATATAAAATCATATAGAACTGCCTGTTTCAACTGCATGATTAAAGTCTTCATTGCATAGCTTCTGTAATATTTGTAGCTAGTTTCTCTTCTCTGTATACTAAGTTTTTGAAACTTTGTTTTCCTTGTAGAAGTGTTCCTCTATGTCAGATTGCTCAGTAACCCTGTTTTCTTTATCTACTCCATCTTTTCAAACTCTTTTCATCCTTTTTGTTCTCAAAAAGGAAATGTTAAGGATGAGAAGAACTGCGTTTATGAAAACTGTTTGGCCCTGACATTGTCAGCTATTTTAGAATGACCTTTGATTGTGGGTTATTAGAAGATGCAGTTTACTACTCTTTTCTCTTAGATTCCTTTTACGAGAACTGTCTGTGGGTTGAGTCTCATGTAACGGCTAGAGATATTAGTCACTGAACTTTTAAGTGCTGGGGAACTTTGCCATGCATGGCTTACTTTGACACCTTTCTCAAGATCTCCTTTCCTACTTTTTATTTGCACAAAGTTCTACTTTCCACCTATCCTAACTTAAAATAAATTTTTACTTCGACTTTTGGCATTGGGTTAGTGGTTTTTAGGCTCCTAGACTTGATGTTATAGACTATCTCCATCTCTGATTTATCAGTTTTGACCATGAAGTGTGTCACTTGAATGTTTTCATTAGTAAGTTCACTAGTATATCTCTTACGGAATTAAACAAAAAAGTATTCAATGGTTTTAGGTCTACAAGTACAATACTTACCTATTTGGGTCAAGATAGAAACCATTATTTTATCTAAGTGTTCAATATTTCTCTTTAATTTCACTTGATGTGATGCTTATCATCATGTATTGCTTTAGGTTTTATGTTACAAGGATCTGGCACTATTGTTTTTTTTTAATAAGTAAGGTAAGAAAATTTAATTTAAAAATAAAAATGGCTCTTATCCTAATCTACAAAGGTTGAGGAATTACTATTAGCTTCAAATGACAGGCCTAGGATGAAAAAAAGTAAGGGGTGAATTTAAAGTGGGGCATACTTCTTGTATTCTAAAACATATAAAACATTTATTTAGTATGTTACAGAAAATTAGAGGTTAACTAAGAAACTCTAAGCATGTACTTACCTTGTCCTGATATGTAAAGGTTTTTTCAAAACCAAAATCAAGCTAAATACCAATTTGCATACATACTTCTTCATATCTCAAAAACTACTTAGTGATGGTGGGGAAGTTAATTATATATTAGAAATGCCTAGAGCAGGTGTAAAAAAGCACCAGCATAAATATTCTCTTAAATATTTCATAAACATATCAAAATGCTCCTTAACATATTATTTAAGAAGAGATGCCTTTTCTTCAAATGTTCATTTTTATATATTAAGACATGAATGCAAGTATTTGCATTTCTCTTAATCACATATAATTTTTTATACATTTTATCTTGCTTTTTCTTTAAAGGCCTATTTACTGATTTTATAATAATCACAGTCTATACTTGTAGGCTTTAATGCAAGTATATAAACATTTAATTGTATGTTTAGTGAATAGTGCAGCCTACTTTATTAAGCAATTTTAACTTATTTTTTGACTTCTTATTAAGCATTTCTATACAGGCCACTATTATTCAAATCAATGTTTATAAACTGAATTCAGTAACTTTATTATTTAAAAAATGTTCTCACTTCACCCGCATTTTGTTAATGGTAATACAATTCTTTGGGGGCTCAATTTTAATGGTACCTTTGATTCCTTCCTTTTCTTCAACCCTTGTATTCTGTCCCAAGCTGATTCTGACTCTGCACTGTCTCTGACACCTATCTCCGCTTTTATATTCCATTACCTTTATTAGTTTAGGCCCCCATGATTCCTCTTCTCTTCCACTACTGTTGGATGTTACAGATTACCTAAAGTGGAATAGGTTCTTATTCAGTATTTGTTGAATTAATGAATGATTACCCTGTATATATGCAATCTCTCCATTTGTAATCCACCCTTATATCTCCTTTATCGGAAGATAAAGACATAGTTTTCTTCCCCAAAACATTCAGTGATTTTTATGACTATTTCCAAAATCTTTCATTGCCTCCAAAGTGTCTGTGAAATAAATTGAAACCTCCTTGACAAGACGTTCAAGGCCTTTTATGCTCTGACCCAGAGTGATTTTTCTGGTTTCATATCCTACCATGTTTCTCATATTCTACCACACCTTTACTTCTCTTTTTCTCTGTGTCCACATTTAAGTTATTAACATTTTCCTTGTCAGCCAAGCTCCACACATTATATTAAAAACATATATAACTAGCATTTAATGGTATTTTATTTTATCTAAATAAAAAACCAGGAACAATAAAATAAAACATTTTTATTTATATATTTTATCTAAATAAAATACCAGGAACATTGCTAAGAGCTTTGCCTAAAGTTTTTCATATTCTCCAAAGCATTTTGTCAAGTATATACTATTATGTCAATTTTATAGAGGAGTAAACCAAAGATATAGGCCTAAAGAGTCATGTTAAAGGTTAAGCCAGCAAGTGATGGAACCAGGATTGAAATATGAGCTACCAGACTCTTGTACTCCAAAGCAAGTATGTGCTTACATCTTTGAATCTCAGATATAATCAGTGGTCAGCTCTAATCCATTTCGAAGCCATAATATTGAACTGCCATTGTCTAGTTGTGTCTACCTCTGCCTTAGCTTAGCCCACTGTAGCAGTTTCTAAATAGATGAGCCTCACTTTCTTTTAGTTGATCCTTTATTCTGTATCTAGGACATTCACAATATTGTATTCCTTTTCACCTCATATCAAACCACTCCTTCATATAAACCCAACTCTTTCCCCATTTTTCCTATTTTTGCTTCCCTGGACACTACTGTGCCTCTGGACTCCGTTACTCATTTTTCAAATCTCAACTCTGGAAATTTCAGCCTGAAAACTTGTAATGTCCCTCCTAACTTAAGGCAGTGTTGGCACCTCCATGGTGATAGCCATCAGTGTTTTTGTAAGTCATTGTTCACTTATCTTTCTAAGTAGGATGTGAGCTTCTTGATGAGGAAAGTTTTGTCTTAGTTGGTTTTTTTAAAAAATCATTTTTACATTATCTTTGTGTCACGATTACATAGGTAGTAGTACTGTGCTTGGTATATAGTTAGCCCATTGCTATATTAATATTACTAAGAAAATATAATATTTGTGTCATATGTTTTATTCATTTTCATATGATCTAAGAGAAAATGTAATTCAGACTTTCTAGCTAGGTGGGTTTCACGTTTCAACCAATATTTTCACTTTAGAGCAAGAGGTAAAAAGTAGCTTACTATTTTTCTCTGGTTGATTTTTCTTTCTTTTATTTTTCAGTAATAGAGGCAGAAGTGAAGCAATATTGGTTCCAAAGTCTGTATTTTATTTTGTTCTAAATGACGATTAGCTTTAATAATTACCAATGGTGCTTCATTCTGTACTCATAACTTATTGAGCAATAATCCAATATTTTGTACATAAACTTTTCATTAAATACTGATGAGAAGTTATATGAAGTTTAGATAAGGAAGAAAAATGAAATTTATATAATTCCTTTCAGTTTCTAGTTTTTCTAGAGAAGATAAATAGATTATTGGTGTCTGACTTCTCAAAGCTTACCATCTATATTTCACTTCACTCTATTAATTTTGGGGTCATTTTAACAAAATGTGTTATCCTATAAATCTTTTTAGCTAACTTCAAAATATCTATTTCAGTGTACCATATAATTTGTATTTTAAATGATTTTAAGGTATATTTTATTTATTTTTCTATCTGCCAGCAGCTAATTCTTTCAAGTTTAAAGTTGTATTGTGCTTATGTGAATCCCATTGTTGGTAACTGTAGGCATTTGGGTAATTATTCACATAGGATGATTGGTTTTTCTTGAAAAGATAGAGACTAATGTCTTCTTGAGAAATGGAATCATTATTTTACATATTGTTAACAACATCCCTTCTACTCAGAAGTATAGAAACTAAACCCTTAATAACGTATGGGAAAAACAAAGAACTCTTCAAATAAAGTTGTTAACATAATGTTATTATTGACCTACAAGTAAAAGACATAAAAGTACATTTTATTATTTATTTTGAAAGTGTAGTAATGTTTAATCTTTTCAAAATTGAAAAGGTCTGTTAATTTTGGGGGGGACATAATTTCACACAGAAAAGTTGTAAGGATATTCAATAAGTTCCCTCAGATTTCTTCTTTCTCTCCCTGTCTCTCAATTAAACATTGCAGACTTGATATCCCTCTATTCCTTAAAGATTTTAGGGTTTATTTTTTAAAAGTTGGGAATTCTCTTAACTACATTATAATTATAGAAATTAGGAAATAGACATTGATGCATACTGTTATTGAACATAGACCTTACCAATTGTCCCAACATTGTTCTTTAGAGCAAAAGAAAATTCAAGATTACTAGTTGCATTGATTTGTGTGTCTCTTCAGACTTTAATTTCTTGAGTCTTTCTTTTTATGTAGTGACATTGACATTTTTTAGGAATACAGGTATTCCCCGCTTTTCAGATGTTCATAAACATTTGGTTAAAGTGGTGTCTGCCAGATTTCTTCACTATAAAGTCACTATTTTATCCTTTAATGAAAAAATATCTTGTAGGAGATACTATGAGACTATGTGAATATCATGTTACTTCTCAAATTTTACTCGCTAGTTTTCTGATTTTTACCAAACATAGGTTTTCTGATTCCATCATTCTTTCTACAATAATTAGTTAGCTATCTTCTACAATGAAAAGCTTTGTCTTCTCTAGTTTGTCTGTCTGTGAATCTTATCTGTGTATTCATCTGTGCATCTATGTATTTATCTATGTATCTATGCATCTGTCTATGTTTCTATCTATCTATCTATCTATCTATCTATCTATCTATCTATCTATTTATTTATCTATCATTCTTTGAGCATTTCCTTATGTTTTGGCACTCTTCTTGAACCTTTCCTGCCCTAACTAGAAGCTGGCATTTCTCAAGCATCCCTGGTTCCTTTACTGGGCTCTTTGCTACAGGGCCATCAGTGTTTATGAATCATCCTAGCAGACAGAACTGGAAAATAGGTGTATGTATACATAACAGACACCAGTAAATTCTCATACATAAGTATAAACACATCAGTGCCCATTTCTGTATCTACCTGTACTCTATAGTAAAATCCATGAGTTCACACAAATACCTCTCATTTCCTATCCCTTACTACAGGGTTCATTCTATCCTTCCTCCTTTCCAAATTTTTAATTTCCTTGACTGACAGCAAATAATCTAACTTTAGTTATTGACAATAAATATATTTTTATTTATATCAATAAAAATATATTTATTTTTATATACTAAAGTTTCATATGTATTCAGTTCTATTTGTAGATCTTCTATGCTACTCCACTGATCTGTTTGCCTATTGATGTGCCAGTATCACAGTGTTTTAATTTTAGAGGGCTTATAAATGTTTGAATGTCTATTAGAACTAGTCCCCCACCTCCTTTTTTTTTTTTTTTTTTAACTCTCTCCAGCATTTATTGTTTGTAGATTTTTTGATGATGGCCATTCTGACCAGTGTGAGGTGATATCTCATTGTAGTTTTGATTTGCATTTCTCTAATGATTAATGACGTTGAGCATTCTTTCATGTGTTTGTTGGCACTCTGTATATCTTCTTTGGAGAAATGTCTGTTTAGGTCTTCTGCCCATTTTTGGATTGGGTTGTTTGGTTTTTTGTTATTGAGCTGCATGAGCTGCTTGTAAATTTTGGAGATTAATCCTTTGTCAGCTGCTTCATTTGCAAATATTTTCTTCCATTCTGAGGTTGTCTTTTGGTCTTGTTTATGGTTTCCTTTGCTGTGAAAAAGCTTTGAAGTTTCATTAGGTCCCATTTGTTTATTTTTATTTCCATTTCTCTAGGAGGACCCACCCCCTTTTTTTTTTAGCTTTTCTTTTTTAGTGTTTTCCTGACTATTCCTGAATGCATATTTTTCTATGTGATTATTATTATCAATTTATCAAGTTCCATTAAAAAATGTTAATATTTTTGTTGAGATTGGGTTAGATTTATAAACTAATTCAAATAGAACTGACATCTTTATGATATTGGGTGTTTCTTTCAAGAACAATGTGTGTCTTTCCATTTTGTCGCAACTACTTTTATGCCTCCCATGGGTTTTGCATATTTTTTGTTAAAATTTATTCCTAAGTATTTTATCTTATTCATTACAATTATAAATAAGATTTTATATCCTTTACCTGGTTATTGTTAAAGGGCTACTGATTTCTGCATATTAATTTGTTAAATTTATTACCTTACTGAATTGCTTATTGTTTTAATTTGTTTTAACACTGATTCTCTAGGGTTTCCAGATACTATCATATCATTTACAAATAGAGATAGTTTCACTTTTTTTCTAATCCTTACACATCAATTAACTTTTCATGTATAATTACATTGGTTAATATCGCTAATACAATTTTAAGAGTAATAGATCTATTGGGAAATCTTGCTTTATTCCTGATCTTAGTGGAAGAAAAGCTTCCAGTGTTTTCTTATTAAGCAAGATGCTGGCTATTATATATATATGTGTATCTATAGATATATATAAAAAATATATATACACACACATATACATATGTTTGTGTGTGTATGTGTATTTATGCTAAGAAAGTATCCTTGAAATACTATTTTATTGAGTGTTTTATCAGGAATGGGTATTGACTTTTGTCAAAGACTTTTTAACATCTGTGTAGATAATCATATTTTTTTATTTTTAGATTCGATAATATGGTATATTAATGAATTTCTTAATAATGAATCAACCTTGCAATCTTAGTAGTTATATTTAACGGTGTATTTACTGAATACGTTATTATCATTGATGTTTTCAGGTTAGTTTCAGCTTTCAAACCATTAAAAAAGTACATTATGTATTTGAAATTAAAAAGCATATATGGTCAAGAATGTTACATGTTATCTATATGTGCCATCCACACATATATATCGTCTATCAAGAAGTTGAAAGAATCTCAGGATATAACTCTTTACTACTTACTAGATGTATAAATGTGGGCTTTTTTTCCATTTCTTTGAGACTATTCTATCAAATGAGTATAATGCATATGGTGTAAAGATTGAACAGGTAATGTGTGTGAAAGTACTTTGGAAATAGTGCAGTCACATATGGTTGCAAAATACTGTTCTTATCACGAACCTACTTCATGTTTTATATTTTTAACGTAATGAATACTCAACGACTTTTTTCAGATGATTTGATTCATTGATTAATAACTATTCAAAACAACCTTTAAAAACAATCTCATTGAAAACATTGCAGATTTAAAAAGAGATGCAATAAAAATTCAATAAATTGGAATTTAAGAATTTGAACTTAAGGCAAGTAGTAATTTTTGGTGGTAGAACTGAATGTGGGAAAAAATGCCTGGTATTTCATTGGTATTGAGGTTTGGTTTGTGAATAGATTCTAATAATACGTGTCATTCTTGCCTCATCTGTAGCCCAGGGTATTAATATTTTGCCCTACTTTTTTAGATGTATGAAAACTTCAGATTAAAGAAATAAGTAAAATTTAAAGGGTTTAAAAACTTTAATGGTAGTCATTAGGCGTGTTCAAGAAATTTATCTTGCTAGAGTTAGAAAATGAAATATGACTAAAGTTATTCTTTATCAAAGCTAAACACAAGGTATTAAAAATACAATTCCAGAAGAGTTGGGTTGAAATTTATTTTGGTCAAATATTTTCAGTGCTTATGCTTAACCCTCCTCTATCAAAAAAGAAAAAAACAAAACCTTGTTTGTTTTAAATGAGATTTGTTTTGAACATTCAGTCAGAATGAAGAACTGACATGTTATGTGTTTCCAGGCTTTGTGGTTATAGGTCAGGGGTTGGCAATTTTTTTTTTCTCTAAAGCATCAGGTAGTGAATATTTTATTTTTTGTGATCCAGGTACAGGTATGGTTGCTGCTTTGCTGCTGCCTCCTCTTGTTCCTCCTCCTTTTCCTCCAGCTGCACCTCCTTCTTCTTCTCCACAATCCTTTGAAAATGTAGAAACCGTTCTCAGCTTATGGGCCATAAAAAATAGGAAGTGAGGACTTGCCCTCATGGATATAGTTTACTGACCCTTAAAACAGATGGTTAGGGTTTCTCCTCATTTTTCAATATGTTAGATAGCTTTGAAATATAAATCTTAATAGCCCTCTTGGCACTTTATGACTTTCCAACCTGTAACTTAAATCCTTAAAACAGTACCATTTACTTGGCAGTTCCAGTCCTTAAGTTCTAGATTCTTGTTCACCATCATATTCTCCGACTAGTTCTAGAGCAGTGCCTTTCGCCCAACAGCGTTCAACAAATACTGGAACAAGGACTGAATAACTGAGTTTCACTGTGCTTTATTTATTGGAGAAAGAATTATTTCTTAATTTCTCATTTACTCTTTATTTAGGCAAATATGGGTGCCCAATATCCTAAGTAAACAAAATAATCTCTGTAAGTGAAATGACACATTTTAAATTATGAGACTTGTCATCTTTCCAGGAGAAAACAAAATCATACTCTCAGCAACAGATTAATACATGGCAATAGTTGTAATTTTTGAGTTTTTAGTGAGAAAAACCAGATTGCTAAGATATTATTGGTATCAACATTTCATGTTTATTTATATCAAAGGGAAACAGCTATGTTCTGTTTTCCCTTTTCATAAACCACACATGATGGATATTTGGGCTTAGAGCTGTAAATAAAAATATAAGTTTGAAGAATTAATTTTAAGTCATGTGGCTATTTGAACATTTCTCTTTGCCAGAATTCTTACTATATTTGAAACCTAATGTAATATATCTACTAAATATCATGTATAATTACGCTACAAGTATATAAAGGAAATTAAGTGGAAATGATCTCCTGCCTCCCAGAAGCTGTTGTATTTGTGTGTGACAAATAGCAATGACAGCAATTAAAGGACCGAGGCACATAAACTGACTTCGAAACAAGTACTGCCAATGACTATTTTTTGATTTCCTTTTCTAAAGTATATTCTTTATATACAATTTATTTGAATAACTCTTATAGCATCTGTTTTTCTATCCTTATTGTTGAGTTTTAGTTACAAGTTGATATTGCAAATTTATATTATAGGGAAACAGAAATACCATGTGACCTCATAATGTTCCTGTAATGTATAGCTAGGCTATAAAATCGTCATCATATAAAATTTACCAAACAAAAGGCCACAGTATGATGATTTTATAGGTGCTTATTCAGCATAAAAAGATAACCTCAAACGCTGACAACAACAGAATGATTTCAGTACTGTCATGAAGTATAAATTTTAAACAATTGAATTTAAAATACATTTGTGCCATTTTAGCCTGAAGTGTAGCACCAGAAGGGAATTCTCTCAAAATGAGTTTTCACTAAAAGGTATTTTTTAACACAATATTTTTTCTGTCTCAGAAATTATTAAAACTACTATACATTGATAATTCTTTAAAGAAATGCTGCAAGTGTGACTATTATCTAGTTCTGCCATAAAGGGTAAATAAAAAGTTTACCCAAGTTTTAAAATATTAATGTGCATCATTTGTTTTTTAGTGAAGTTCTGAATACAAGATAGTATTAATGTGAAACGACAAGTTAATATTAAAAGATACCATGGTATATTCATTCACTATTTATGAAGTTACATGTTATCAGTATATCTGAGTCCCTTTTTTGCTCATGATAATTTCCTTTATTCCTTGCACTTCTGCATCTTGTCATTCATTTCTAAAATTCTCACATGTTGTGTTTCCATAGTTAATTCTACAAACTTAAAGGAAGATTATACTGATCTATTTAAATAGTCTTTATGAAAGAAAACCCACACTTTTATGTAGAAGTCTCTTTTAGCAAAGAAAGCCTGGCTTCTTAAGTAATCTACCTAATACCAAAATTTATTTTTTATGTGTGTGTAGGGTTGTATGTATTTACTTTATATTAATTATGTGTTTTTTCAAAGCAAATAATCATAAACAATTAATAAGAAGCTTAGTGTTCTAAAATATTTTGATCAAAATCAGTGACTCATTATCTTATTTTTAAATGTGTATGAAAATCAGGAATGAAATCATTATTTCATTTTTATCAATAGAATGGTTTAACTAGCTGGTGGTGTGCAGGAACACAGTAGTTCTCATTAAAGGTTTTTGAAAGGGCTGATGACATGATCAGCCTTATCTCTTGAGAATATGTCTCAGGATTGGAGAATAAGTTGTAGCCATACAGAAGGCAGAAAGATCAGTTATGTAATGTATTGGTGTCAGTAAGAGAGCATGAGTGACAGGACTTGAATGATGTGTTATCATAGTAGAAAGGAGGAGGTCAGATACAAGAAAGATCCTGCATGTAGAAACTAAACCTGCCAGCTGATTGGATGTTGGGCACAATAAAGTGTGAGATTTGTGTCCTGAATAATTGGAACGCTGATCTTTAACAAAGGAATGCAAAGTAAGAAAATGAAATGAGTTCAGTATGAACCAAATTGACTATATGTAACTGTTACGCTATGGAATGTTTCAGGTAGTATTCTGGAATACTAAAACTGAGAATGATCTCAGAAAAGGATGATATTTGGGCAAATAAACAGATATGCTTTTTTATACAATATGTAAAATTATATTTTTTTATTGTTGGCAGTGGTAAAAGTAGTGGAAGTAATAGTTGCATTTATTAAGTGTTTGATATGTGCTGGGAATTTAAAATACATTATCTCATTTAATTCTCACTAAGTCCTGAGAGCTCCTTTTTCCTTTTGAAGACGAAGAAACTAAGACTAGTGAGGTTACATAAATTGCCCAAGGTCACATAGCTAGTGATTATAGATGTACATTTTGAAGCTAGATGTACATTTTGAAGCTGAGCTGTTTGACTACAAAGATCTTATGCTCTTTGAAACTCATTTCATTAGGTAGATGTACCAAATTAGAAATGGAAAAAAGTCCAAAGAAGGATGAGATAAATACTTGGATCCACACTAGACTTCAGGATACCCCAATGACTTTGAAGAGTTTCACAAAATTTTTAAATAAGTGAATTTACTTCCCCTTAATTAAAGATAACTTGTATGCTAACCCTAGTTTTTGGATGGCAAGAAGATAATCGATGGTTTACAAATAAGATAATACAACCTTCCCTGAAATGTGATGCACATGTTTGTGATGGGGAATATTCAATATCATTTTGGTTTTGACTTACAGCTTGTACATGCAGTGGACATGCAAATATTTGTCATATGCACACAGGAAAATGTTTCTGCACAACTAAAGGAATAAAAGGTGATCAATGCCAATTGTAAGTAAACATTACTTTCTAGAACTTTCATGGGTTGAATTTATGCTGTAGAACTAATTGTTATAGGTTTTCCATTTTAAGTTTAATGTTGTGTTAGTTAAGCAACCAGTATTGTTGTAAGCTATGTTTACTTGCATTTTATCAATTTTCATAAAAAATTAAGCCTTTAAAATGACAATTTTGTGGAGCCTTCAGAACAGAGCCCAAAGAATATTTGTCTTCTGTATCTCTCCGATAAAAAGAAACATTCTTATTTTTTCTGGAAAAATATATATCAAACCTCCATTGCTATCTTTATAATTTTTCTCTATATCTTATTAAATAACTGAAGTCCAGTGTTTCTATGCATTTCCTTCTTTTGAATCTTTTATTATTAATTCTGATCATTATAGTCTTTTAGGCCTTGCAAGTGGTTTTTTATACTTATCTTCTTTTTCTCTGTTATTTCATTAGACATGAACCCACTCTTGTTGTTTCTCTGCTTTCAGTAGTTTCATGAGTGGTTTTTGTCTTTTTATAATTTAGTTGTTATTCTCACCTACCTCCAAAAGGAGTAATTTTAAAAAGTAGTTGTTTCATGTTACTTAAATTTTTTTCTTATTCATATTCTTCATATATTAAAATCATTTTTATAGTTTTGTATATATGCACTTACATTTATATTAGGTATAATATGCTGTATGACATAAACCATACATTCCGATTATAATAATTATATAATTATTTTAAAAATTAATAAAAGATTCTCCAAAACTATATGTAAAAATTTATATCCAAAGAGGTATGTTAGCCATGGAAAATGATCTTTTTGTTTGTTTTTATTTAGAACAATACATTATTTACAATAGAATTATCCTAAACATTTCAAGTTAGATGGTTATATCTTTGACTAGTCACTTAGGTATCATAGGTTTTCAAGAGAAGGTGAGCAGAACCAGTTTTTATTCCTTCTCCATAGTCTCTAAACTTAAAAATGAGGTCAAAGCATAAGATCTTAGGGAAATTCCTATTAAGGAAGGCTATTTTGTTCTCAGTACCAATGAGATTAAATCAGAGTCCTATGCTTTAAGTCAAAGAGATGCCTCCAGTGTTTTGCAGTGCTACATACTGGTTGTCATAAGTAATGCCAATTTCTTGGGTGTGTGACATGTGCATTTACACAGGGCCTCATGCTTAGAAGGGCATCATGCCTGATTGAATGTTCTTCTGTCGCCATATTAAAATTCTTAATAAATTTTTAATGAGAGCCCTTCATTTTCATTTTGTACTGTTCCTTGCATCTCTCTTCCCCCAATGAATTGTGTAGTAGCTCTTGGTCTTAAGCAACAAATACTTTATTTTTGTTGTGAGATTCCATCATCATTATAAACACTGACAATTTAAATTTGTACTTTACTTTTGCACAAATGGTATAACCATCCATAATAATTATCTGTTATGTGATGCAGTACGTTAGAAACATTTTTGTTTCCAGGTAAGAGAGACAGTATTTTAATTCACTGAACTCATGGGCTTCTAAGCTTATATATACAGAGTTAGAGGATTTGGCATATGTATGAAATATTAGAAAAATAAATTATATAGTTCTGAATGGTGAAATTACATTTTGCCCTAGTTATTATAAATGGGAAATTTTTTATAAACAGAAGAAAACTTGGAATACTAATTTGTAGAGGGTATTTTGTGGACAGTTTTTGTAGATAGAATTACATTCATTACTTTTTTGTTTTACTTATTTATTTATATAAGATTTATATTATATAATATATATCATATATTATTTGTACACAAATATAAAATATATTTATAAAATAGAAATATATGTATATTATTTACATATTTATATTAAATATATATTTATATTTGTATAACTATTTATTAATTTATTTATTTGAGTGTAGGGCAGTGATGACAATAGGGTCCTCATACTTAAAGCAATAATTTCCTGCAGTGTGCTTATACTGGAAAAAATGCTCTCTTTAAGAAGCAAAGCTAGTCACTCAAGTCAGTAAACAATTATAAATGAGTGGTTGCTACTCTTAATGAAGATGACTAACACATAGTTTTTACTTAAAGCTTCTTTCAGGCTAGCAGTGGAGACACTAGCCAAAATATACTATATTAATTTATTATTGATACATTAGTGATTTGAGATTCTTATGAATGAACTCTTTCCTCTTCCCAGGATAATTTCTGTTTGGCTTTAAGTATGTAGTCAGACATCACATCTCATTTGTGTATTTTTCATAACCTCTCCAAATTGAAATTGATTCTCTTCCTATTTACTAATTTTTTCCTTGCATTATCTATGTACTTGCCTGTATCCTTTATTAAGTGAACCTCTTTAGGGACCATTGCATCAGTACTACAATGTAAGTGTTCAATAAATTTATTTAATGGAATAGAATGAAGAAAGTAGTGAAGGAGTACTGAAAGGGAATGATTGATTTATCATGGAAGAATAAGGAAAGTGTGAGCAAAGCATATTTGAGATGGAATTTGAAGGAAGAGTTAAAATTTTCTGGGTATAGAATGTAGTAAACAGAAAGGGTTACCACATCAGTAAAGCAAACAAGTAAAAATGATCGATAGCATTTCCAGTTTTTGCTCAAGATGTAAAGAGCTGGAAAAAGCATTGTTCCCACCTTTACAATGAAAGAAAGAAAAGCTGGGCGAACTGCAAATTCATGCGTTTTCTTGAAAGTGTTGGAGAACTGAGATTACAGGGTAACCAAATGACCGAAACTCTAAAGAGAAACAAGAGCTTTCAGGGAGAAATGAGACAGGAACACTGGCTAACCTGGAGTGAAGCCAGCGGGAAGCTTAAAAGCAGAGTCCAGCTGAGGTGGCTGATAAATTGGTGCTCAAGTGCTCATCGTCAATAGTGTGAAGGCCCTGGGGCCGAGGAATTGGTGGGTCCACACGCTTTTTAGAGTTTTTTTCATGAACCGCACCAGTTGTTCATGGAAAAAATTGGAGATAATTTCTTGTGGTGTATGCTGGGGGAAGGGAATAGCAGACACAGTGGGCAGGGCTTCAGTATGGGGTCAAAATATTCATTTAAAGGGACACCAAATTATTAATCTTGCCAAGGTAAAGTTCTCATTCTGGCCCTGGCCTAAACACAGTTGGAACTCAAAAATGGTAAGTTAAAAATTAATTTAATGGAAAAATAAACTATAATATAAAAATAAATATGAAATGAGTGAAGTGGTATTCTCTAGGAAAATTGTTTACTTTTGAGGAGCAACAAGCAGACTTTAAAGAAAACACACATATTATTTTTGTAAAATTTCTCAATTTACAATGTGAAGGTGACCCATATTTGCATTATGTAAAATATAATGTCTGTCATTTTCAATGTCTGTGTAATGAAGGTCAATAGTATTTAATTGTTTTTTCCTTCAGCCTTCTAACAACCCTACTGATAGAAACTAATGTTCCTCAGTGGGAAATAAAGGGGAAATCAGATAAAAATAGGTGAAAGAAGTTTTGATAAAATGTTGTGGCAGATACTTACGATACATCTTGCCAACTCTCATGGCTTTTAGGGTTTCATCAAGGCTGCAGTGGACAGTTTCCTGTACTTTCCAATATTCCACATAAAGAATGAGAATCGGGCTTCCCTGGTGGTACAGTGGTTGAGAGTCCGCCTGCCGATGCAGGGGACACGGGTTCGTGCCCTGGTCCGGGAAGATCCCACATGCTGTGGAGCGGCTGGGCCCGTGAGCCATGGCCGCTGAGCCTGTGCGTCCGGAGCCTGTGCTCCGCAACGGGAGAGGCCACAGCAGTGAGAGGCCCGCATACCGCAAAAAAAAAAAAGAATGAGAATCTTTGTTTCTCTTTTAGTTCCAAAGCTACTCATTTCTGCCCAGGTGCAACCAGGAAGTGTAAAGCAGTTGATGCCAGTATGGGTAATCCTTGGCCAACGAAGAATGTGAGTTTGTCCTCCATTTCCCACATTGTCACCAATGCTTCCTGAGATAACTCTCCTTGGCAAGTACCCACATCCAAGTCCTTATTTCAGCATCTGCTATTGAGGTTATTCTGACTTTAACTGGTCGCTACTGGAAGCAGTTCTAGATAATAGGCCCTCAGCATAGGATTTTATAATTGGATGACTTATCAAATGGCAATAAGCACTACAGTGCTAATGGTGAGTGGGGTAGTGATTATCCTGGTGTGCTATAATAATTATTGAGAATATTAACTGTGTTTGATAGGATAAAGTGTAGGTTGAGGGAGAAGTACTAGTTTATGTAGCAACTTTAGCACTTGAAAGTCATGGGGCGATGGTAACTATGCTTACAAACTTGGCTAGCTTTTATTAATTGCCATGAAGGCTTAAAGAAGGAGGCTTCTGGGCTTCCCTGGTGGCGCAGTGGTTGAGAGTCCGCCTGCCGATGTAGGGGACACGGGTTCTTGCTCCAGTCCGGGAAGATCCCACATGCCGCGGAGCAGCTGGGCCCGTGAGCCATGGCCGCTGAGCCTGCGCATCTGGAGCCTGTGCTCCTCAACGGGAGAGGCCACAACAGTGAGAGGCCTGCGTACCGCAAAAAAAAAAAAAAAAAAAAGGAGGTTTCCATCAATTCAAGGCATAATGTGAACATCAGAGGCCCTCATAACAGCATTTAAAGACCCTCATCCTCTATAGCCAGAGAGCAGAATATCTTGAAAATTACGCCCAGGGTTTAATCATAAGGTTGGCAGACTGCAGATGAAACTGAAGGCTCAGTCATGACAATTTACGCATGCCAGAGTCGTTGCCTGATGACAAGGGGTAAGACTTTGAGGCCTACAGTGGGGACACTTATGAGTACGACCTTAGAACCCTGAATCCTAAATTCTCTTGAACACTCCTGACTGGAAGAAGTAGCCCTCTGCCATTTGCTAGAGTAGAATAGCTTCCTTTTCTCTGGACACAGTGCAAAGATTTCACCTGAGGGTTATGCTTCCTAAAAAGATGTCCTCCTCCAGAGTGTCCCTTGCCTCTACTTACTGTCTTCAGATCAGTAAGAAGCATCAGGTCTCAGTGTAGCATGAATGGGAAAACACAGTCTCTGCTATAGGAAGAGATAGCTTATTCACTCAGAAAGTTGCAGAGCCTGGCAAGTATGCAGAGGCAGGAATCACGAGTGCACAGAGAGGCTGTTGGACCTGGGGACATGGGATATAAGACTGGAGAAGGGAGACTATACTGATACGGCGTCACTCTCCTATATTTCAGGATTTCATATCTTAGTGAGTTTACGTGGAGTTGCTGATGGCTTTTTAAAGTGTGGACATGATGCTTGCCTCTAGTTAGTGAGGTGGGAGTTGCTGGAACTGTCTTGGGAAATTTTGAGCACTGGGGTCAGAAACTCAGGAAGTTGGATGTATTGGAATACATGTATTACATAATATCAGACTGCCCATTAACTGACTATATTTTCTTGGAGGTCTTCCAGAACACTTCCTTCACTAGGACCATAAAGAGTACAACAGTAAGGGGAGCCCTGGAATCTGTGGAACTCAGTGGTGGCTGTTCTCTGTAGGTCCTGATAGACAGTAAAAATGATTCCAGTCAGCTGGGCTCTCTAGTGACAATGTGTATGTCAGGATTCCAGAACAGTAGAAGCCAGGTGGTGACATTTAACTCTTGAATATAGATATAATTACCTTAATAGTCAGCAAGACCAGATGACCAACAGTGGGTATTGGTCGGCAGGGATATGTGGAAATGCCTAAGTGAGATCGGAGGGATGAGCTAAATTGGCAGCCAACTAGATTATTGTTGGACTTGTATCACCAGAAAAAATCATGAACCAATAAGCAGAAGGTTGATGTCAGCTGCCTTAGTAGAAAATTGTGATCCTTCAGTCTTTTCATGATTCTGATTTGAATCTCTGATTCCCAGAGCCCATCAGTTAAAATAGTGGTTGGGTTCCTTTGAGGAACCACGCATGCCATCTCATCAATACACACAATACATTCTCCTCCATTCTATCCAATGGGACCTCAAGCCATTTAGTACATAATTGGTCACTGGAAAATGGCGCACACATACTTTTGCATTTAAGTGTTGAGTATCCTCTTAAAATGCCTTGTGACGCTAATCATATCTGCATGAGCAGTTCTTCTCTCCAGTAAATTTCACATCACAGTGAAAAGTGAGCTTCCGTGGTTCTTGTGTATTTTTCATCGTATTTAGTGCAATACTGTAAACATTAAATGAAGCCATGGGACCCGTATGAAGTGCCACTAGTGATACTGGAAGTGCTCCTGAGAAGCAGAGAAGAGTCATGACACTACAGGAAAAAGCTGAATTGCTTGGTACGTACTATAGATTGAGGTCTGCAGCTGCAGTTGCCTGCCATTTCAAGACAAATGAATCCAGCATAAGGACCATTGTAAAAAACAGAGAAAGAAATTTGTGAAGCCATCACTGCAGCTACTCCAGAAGGTGCTCAAGCCTTGTACTCATTGCATAATACCTTTAATCTCATATTGAAAATGCAACTTATGTGGGTGCAGGATTGTTGTGAGAAAGGCATACACTATAGACTCTAATATGATTCAAGAAAAAGTGAAGTCATTATATGTCAACTTACAGGAAAAGGAAGATGAAGGGTCTAAAGCTGGAGAATTTAACGCCAGCAAAGGATGGTTTGATAATTTTAGAAAGAGGTTGGCTTAAAGAATGTCAAGATAACAGGAGAAGCAGCTTCTGACTGAGAGGGAGCAGATGAGTTCCCAGACGCCATTAAGGAAATCATTGATGAGATATCTGCTTGAACAGATATTTAATGCAGATGAAAATGCTGTATTCTAGAAAAAAATGCCACAAAGGACTTCTATTAGTAAGGAAGAGAAGCAAGCACCAGGATTTAGGGCAGGAAGGGGTAGCCTAACTCAACTGTTTTGTGCAAATGAAGTCAGGTTTATGATCAGGACTGCCATTGTCTATAAAGCTGCTAATCCAGGAGCCTAGCAGGGAGAAGATAAATATCAGCTTCCTGTCTTTTGATTGTACAAGAAGGCCTAGATAACGAGAACCATTTTTTTGGATTGGTTCCATTGATGCTTTGTTCCTAAAGTCAGGAAGTACCTTGCCAATAAGGGACTGCCTTTTAAAGTTCTTTTTGCTATTGGACAGTGCCCTCTGGACGCCCAGATCTCCATGAGTTCAACACCAACGGCATCAAAGTGGTCTACTTGCCCTCTAACAACATCTCTAATTCAGCCTCTAGATCAGGGCATCCATAAGGATCTTTAAGCCTCATTACGCACAGTACTCTATGCACAGGATTGTCAGTGCTATGGAAGGGAACCCAGATAGGGAGAACATCATGAAAGTCCGGAAGGATTTTGCCCTGGAAGATGCCGTTGTGTTATAGAAAAAGCTGTGAAAACTACAGAGCTTGAACCAATAAATTCCTGCTGGAGAAAACTGTCCAGATGACGAGCATGACTTCACAGGATTTATGACAGAGACAGGAAATCATGGAAGAGATTGCGGATATAGAAAAAAAAAAAAAAGTGGGGGTTGAAGGGTTTCAAGATATGGATCTCGGAGAAATTCTAAAGCTGATAGATACCACACCATAGGAATTAACTAAGGATGGCTTGATGGAGTTGAGTGCTTCTGAACCAGTGCCAGACAGTGAGGAAGAAGATGTAGAAGAAGCAGCACCAGAAAACACATTGACATTAGACAGTTTGACATGGGGTTCTGATTATTCAAGACTACTTCTAACTTCTTTCATGACATTGGAGCCTTCTGTGATAGGGCCGCTGAAACGAAAGCAAATGGTGGAGGAGAGGTACTGTATAGAAACAATTTTTAGAGAAATGAAAAAACAAGAAAAGTCTGACAGAAATCACAGTACATTTCTGTGAAGTTACACTAATGTGCTTGCCTCGCCTGCCTCCCCCGCCCCCCTCCTCCACCTCTTCCTCCTCTGCCTACTCAGCGTGAGACAGCAGGGGTGAAGACCTTTAAGATGATCCACTTCCACTTAATGAATAGTAAATAATCATCATGCCATATAGTCAATCAACTTATCTCTTGTGTATGTGTGAGTGCTTTCCTGTGAAAATGTAATAACTGTATGACAAGAACTGTGTGTGACTTTTTTTTTTTTTGCGGTACGCGGGCCTCTCACTGTTGTGGCCTCTCCCATCGTGGAGCACAGGCTCCGGACGCGCAGGCTCAGTGGCCATGGCTCACGGGCCCAGCTGCTCCACGGCATGTGGGATCTTCCCGGACCAGGGCACGAACCTGTGTCCCTTGCATCGGCAGGCGGACTCTCAACCACTGCGCCACCAGGGAAGCCCCAGTTTGTATTTTTAATGTGAAATATTTTCTCAATTATCAGTAATTTCAATTTTTATTTTATTTTGATCCAGTAATTATTTTTAAATTGTTTCTTAATTTCAAAGACTTTAAATTGTTAATTAAAAAAATCTCTTCATTGACTTGTTTTGTAAATCTGAACTTTTTAAATAGACTTTAATTTTATAGCAGTCGTAGGTTCACAGCAATATTGAACAGAAGGTACAGAAATATACCCCTACCCCATAGATTCATAGCTTCTCCCATTATCAATACCCCTCACCAAAGAGGTACATTTGTTACAATTTATGACCCTACATTGACACATCATTATCACCCAAAGTCCAGAGTTTACGTTCAGGTTCACTTTTAGCTTTGTGCATTCATTCTGTGGGTTTTGATAAATATGTAATGGCATGTATTCATCATCATAGTATCATACACAATACTTTAACTGACCTAAAAATCCTCAGTACTTCTCTTATTCATCCCTCCCTCTCTCCTAACTTCTGACAACCACTGATCTTTGTACTGTTTCTGTAGTTTTGCCTTTTCAAAAATGTCATGTAACTGGAATCATATAGTATATAGCCTTCTCAGAATGGCTCCTTTCACTTAGGAATATGCATTTTCATGGCTTGATTGTTCGTTTCTTTTTAGTGTTGAATAACTTTCCATCATTTGGATGTACCACAGTTTATCCACTCACCTACTGGAGAACATCTTGGTTGCTTCCAAATTTTGGCAATTATGAATAAAGCTGCTATAAACAACCATGTGTAGGTTTTTATGTGGACATACGTTTTCAACTCCTTTTGGTCAATACCAGTGAGTGCAATTGTTGGATCATATGGTAACAGTATGTTCAATTTTGTAAGAAACTGGCAAAATGTCTTTGAAAGTGGCTGTACCATCTTTCATTTCCACCAGCAAAGACTGAGAGTTCCTGTTGCTCCACATTCCACATACCTGTGAGCATTTCGTGCTGTCAGCATTCTGGATTTTGGCCATTCTAATAGGTGTGTAGTGGTATCTCACTGTTTTAATTTGAATTTCCCTTATGACATACTATGTGCAGCATCTTTTCACATGATTTTTTTTTCTGTCTGTAATCTTCTTTGGTGAGATATCTGTTCAGATCTTTGGCCTGTTTTTTAAATGGGATATTTGTTTTCTTACTGTTGAGTTTTAACAGTTCTTTATATATTTTGGATAACAATCTTTTATCAGATTTGTTTTTTGCAAATATTTTCTTCTAGTCTGTTGCTGTATTCTTCATGTGTATTTCACTCATCATAATGTTTTGATATTCATTCACATTCTTGCATCCATGTAGCTATAATTTGATGATTTTCAGTGTTGTAGAGTATTTCATTGTATGATTATAGCACACTTCATTTAATCACTTCTATTTTTTGATTTGATAATTCTGGTTTTGTTTTTTCACCATTACAACTAATGAGCTTATGAGTATTCTCATCTATGTCCCCTGGTTCACAAGTGCATACATTTTTGATAGGTCTGTGTTGGGCATCCATTTTTTCAATTTTAGAGGATTAACTCATAAAATTGTTATATGAAATTATACTCCTTCCAGGGCTCTATGATTTTCTTAATGCTCTACACTCTTGACAATACTTGATGTTATAGGAGATTTTAAATTTAAGGATTCTGATGGATATATAACTGATATGTTGTAATTTGAATTTGCATTTTCTTAAGAACTGAAGTGGTTCTTTAGTTCTTAAAGGTTTAGTATGTATAATATTATAAAAGTTTCGTATGTTTAATCATCAATTGAACTTCTCTTTTATGAAATAGTGCTCTTTCAAGTTTCTTGTGATTCTTTTCTATGGTATTCTCTTTTGGTTAATCATTTGTAATAATGTATTATGCATTCTTGATGCATGTCTTTTGTTGATGATATGTGTGGTAAATGCCACTGTGTGGATTGCGTTTCACACTGTTTTTTATGTCTTTGATGAAGAGAAGTTCTTAATTTTAATATCCAATATATCAGTCTTTTCCATATGGTTAGTGCTTTTGGGGGGTTCTGTTTGAGACTTCCTTGTCTTCCCCTTTGTTAGGTAATATCACCAAGGTGTCCAGATGGTTTTAGGTTTTTCTTTGTGGCCATGTTTTAATTACTTCTTTAAAATAAGATATAAACTATTGAATTTCTTTAAAAGTAATAAACTATTCAGATTTTTAATCTCATCCTAAGTCTCTTTTATTCTTTGGCTTTAAGAATTTTTTCTTTTTGTTTTACCAGTTTTACTATGATTGCTTAGTTATTATTATTGTTTATTCATTTATCATGTTGGGCATTTCAGAAAGTTCAGCCAGTACTCTTCAAGTGTTGCTTCTTCTCCATTCTCTCTGTCTTCTGCTTTTGGAGTCCAGTAACACCAGAACTTTTATATCTTTTTCATATTTTTCCACTCTCTCCTGACCTATTTTTCAGTTTACTCTTGTTTTTCCTCTGTGTGTAATTTGCTGTTAATCTCATCCATTCAGTTCCTAATTTTGGTTATTGTATTTTCATTTTCTTGTTTTTATATTTTCCAGTTTTTCAGACTAAATTATTATTCTTAATCTGTTATAGTTTTTAATTGCCTTTTATAGTTTACAAAATTTAGACAAATTTTTAATCTTGCGTGTAATCTCCTCCAATATAATAGCTATTTTAAAGCCATTGGCTTTTCCTAGATAATATCTAAATTCCCATGGCTCTCTATTTCCATCATCCTTTGTTTTTCCTGGTTCCTATTCTTGTTTTCTTACCTATTTCCATGCCCAGTTATTTTTTTATTTTGTACTGATACCATATTTGCAAAATATATTTATAGAAAATATGAGACCATGGGTTAAATCTTAGGGGAATTTGATTCTGCTCTGTGTCTGAGGGCACATAGCATTAATCATTTTCAGGAATAAGGATGGTTCAAAGTAGATCTGCAGTCTCTGGAAGGCCTTTTTATAACCTTAAACCTAAGATTACACTTTGGGACTAAACTCATGAACCTTTGGTGGCCCTGGAGTCCAATCCTTTTCCTGTGAAATGCTGTTCCTATTCATAATTGGCGAAAAAGGGATCCCCGAAATGATTCTACGTCCTGGGAGTCCATTCTTCTCTGCATCCTGGCCTGGTAATTTTTCACTCTTTTGCTCTCCAATACTTTTAAGCATTAAAAAAAAAAAACCTACTGTTTTTAGTAGTCTTCAACTACCTAGTTACTTCTGTTTATTATTATTGGACTTTGAAATCCATAAACAGCCTTACAATTCTAGAACCTGTATCTCCTCAGGTTCTATTTCAGTATTTACTGTACCTTCATGTCTGAATTTTTGTTTATTTAGGATACATTGTCTGAGAAGTGTGGTGTCAATATTAATACTATTATAGTGCTTAATATCATTTTGTTTATATTATATGGTATTATTTTTATGGGTTTCTTTAGAGGAAGAACAAAGCAAAAGCAAGGGTGTTTTACCATATGTATAACTTTCATAATTTTTCATAAAAACACAAATTTATCAGATTCTCAGCTGTTTTAAATCTGTTATGATATTTCAAAATTATAGCAACTAGATGTCCCTCTTTTTAGCTTCTGAGTAGAAAAATTATATCTTGTGATAAAATATGTATATATATTTAAACATTTAAATCAATAGGAACAAAATGAAATGCTATATTTTAACACTTAGAAATGTGGAATTATTTTATATTCTGTTTTTTAGAAAGTGATACTTATCATGTAATGTGATCATTCACATAAATGGTAACCATTATTTAGGTGACATATAATGATAATATTTACCCTTTCAAAGTCCCTAATGAATATTTCAGCCTAAATCTGTTTTTTAAAAAGGTCTGGCTGTTTGCTTAGTGGGAATAGAGGATGATTATCTCTTTGCTTAGTCACAGAAATACTTTGAAGTTATGTTTTTAATTAAGCCATGCAGAAGATTTCTGAGGCTTTTAATGTTTGTATCTAATATTTATACAGAAAGATGCTGAATTTTATTTTTTAAATTTTTTAAGATGCTGAATTTTAAAAACATTACCTAGCTTACATATCAGAATTATTTTTACTGTAATTTATATAGTACAATATTAATTTGTTTAAAGAATTATTATTTATATCTATACTTTTCCCTTCATATTCTCTTTACCTCTTATAATCAGAGTTTGAATTTGATCAAATACTTTTTCTCAAATTATTTATGATATGAATTAGATTAGTACATATTCACATCTCAAATAATTGTATTGAAATATAATAAAAACTTTATGTATAACAAAAATATTATTGTGGACAGATCCTAAGGTGACTACTACTGATCTCTGCCTTCTGGTATTCACACATTATTGTATAATCCCCTTTCACTGAGTCTGGGCAGGACATGTGACTTGGTTCTAAACTAGAAAATTTAGCAAAGGTGATGGGGTATCACTTCTATGGTTATGTTTAGTGTTTTGTGTGTGTGTATGGTGTGAGGATTGGGTCTAATCTTGTATTTTTCAAAATGGCCATCCAGTTGTCTCAGTACCATTTAAGATGATGAATGTCTTTACTCCAGTCATTCAGAACACTATGCTTATCTTATACTAGATTTCTAGATTTTTCTGGAATTTCTGGAATTTTGTTTCTGGAATTTCTCTTCTGTACCATTTATCTTTCTATTTATGTACTGATGCCATACTGTTTTAATTTTATAGATGTTGAGTATATTTTAATGTCTTTTCAGTCTAGCTCCCCTCAAAGCTCTTCCTTTTCATTGCTGTTTCTAGCTATTCTTGTATGTTTATTTCTTTATATGAACATTAAGATCAACTTTTCTAGCTCCTTTAAAGCTCATTAGAATTTTTATTAGATCAAATTAACCATTGTCATTGAAATGAACTGACAACCTGATGATGTTGAGATAGCCTAATGAAAAATGAGGAATATCTTTCAGTTTATTTATATCTACTTTTGTGTTTTTCAGGCTGAATTTTATGCCTAAAATTTCATTATGTTTCCTCTGCAACTGTTTATTTCCTCAGTTGTTTGTAAGCACTGGTGATTCTTTAAATAGTACCTGAAATTAAAATACCAAAAATTGGTGTTTAAGCTCACTCAACTCATAATTATATATTTTGAAAATACTTCTGATACATTCAAAATTCTTTCAATAATTATTAATATAAAGCCTTTTAGACAATGTGTGTTTCTAATTTGCTTTCTTGAGTTTGAAAATATAAAAGAGAATGTCATTTTTATATTGGACACCTTCAAGACCTCTATAAGGCCTCTGAGTTTAATTCTTAACAAGGTGGTGTTAATTCCTTATTTGTGTCAAAATTCTGAGCTTGAGTTATAAAAGCCAGCAGAAGTTACTTCTGAAACAAGAGCATATAATTTCATCCTTCTGAGAAAATGTGTGTTTTGGAGAAAATAAATTTTTTTTTTTTTTGCTGTACGGGGGCCTCTCACTGTTGTGGCCTCTCGCGTTGCGGAGCACAGGCTCCGGATGCGCAGGCTCAGCGGCCATGGCTCACGGGCCTAGCCGCTCCATGGCATGTGGGATCTTCCCGGACCGGGGCACGAACCCATGTCCCCTGCATTGGCAGGCGGACTCTCAACCACTGCACCACTAGGGAAGCCCTGGAGAAAATAAAATTTTAAGTATTCCTTTTAAAAACAAATTATGTTGAAATAAACATGTTACAATAATTTCCAGTCCAATATATTATTATATAATTTGAATAAACTAATTATTAATAACAAAAATGAAAGCTTCATATCTTCCGTATTAGAAAATAGGTTTGTATTGGAGCTCTTAAAGTCAATTCATAGATAAATTAAAAAGTACTTGAAATCCCTTGTCATTTGTCAAAGTTATTCATCTTAGATTGCTATGTGAACTTGAAAGCCATCTATTTAGGCAGTAAGATATACAGGGAATACCATGCATAACACAGCAGGGAATATTATGTTGAATATTTTCCTATTCTAAAAATAGTATTGTGATACCCATTTGCAACAAGTCACGTTCACTTTTTGTGGGAGAAAAAGGAGTTATAATGGTATTGTAAATCAGTCCTTTATGTATATACTTGGTACAAAGTGATAGGATTTAAGTAGGTGAGTCTAAAGGAAGGGACAATAGTATAGGAATAGTATAGATTCTGAAGTGCTTAACCTAGCAGTAATGAGTATGATCATTTTTGAAAGCTAGAAAACTACTATATAACACACATTTAAAAAGTAACTTTTGGAGAAGTCACAGAAAACCTAAGATTACCCCTAAGTTCCTTTTTTCCAGAGAATAAAGTTAGGGCTTTAATATATAAAGGGCTATATATTTCTACTTTAATCTTGTAGTTACTGTAGAAAAGTATTTATTCTTCAACTCATTTTTTTTTATGGATGCAAAAAATTATCAAGCACATGACTGAAAATTGCATTCAGAATGTAACTGATTATTTACTTTATTATTCTCAACTGTTCGACCCTTCATTAATTCAAATATATATGTATTAAAATTATTCCTCAGTTCTAAGTAACTCTACTAAAACTAAAGACATTTTTGGAAGAATTTTCTCACCTTTTAATATTCTGCATATAATTTAAATATTGAATCACTTTATACAATTACCCTTGTGTACATTTTATAATAATTAAATTTGGATGGTGTTCCAAGAAGTAGTATTATGCAAAGCCAAGCTATATATCTGTTAGTCACTAATTGTCATTTTAATTGAATTGTAGAAATAAGGATTGAAAGAATATGGGCTTCACACATTTTCAAAATACTTATGATTTTCTCCCACTGCTATAGTTAACCATAATTTTAAAGAATTTAACTTAGAATTCATGAGCTTGAACACTCATGTGTTCTTTCATTTTGTTATAATCTGCTTACATGAATTTAGAGTTTGAACTCCTGAATTTAGGGCTGGATGATTTAGAGAAAACTTTCCTCCATTACACAATTGAGGAGGGTTTTTTTTCAGTGTGTGGGCCTCTCCCGTTGCGGAGCACAGGCTCCGTATGCGCAGGCTCAGCGGCCATGGCTCACGGGCCCAGCCGCCCCGCGGCGTGTGGGATCTTCCCGAACCGGGGCACGAACCCGTGTCCCCTGCATCGGCAGGCGGACTCTCAACCACTGGGCCACCAGGGAAGCCCGAGGAGGTCTTTTTAAAATACAGATTCATTGGTTTAGAAACTGGGGAAAAATATATTAATTTCAAAGAATACCAGAAGTAAGAAAAAGATGTGATTTATGAATTCCCACAACTTTTTCCCCCTACCTAAAAATGTCTTTAAATCTTTATCCAGACTTGAAAATTCTTCCCCATATTGTTAAGGGAGAATACATATCCCCCAAACTTTTATCCCATCCCCTATATTCCTCTTGTGTATGTTTGTCTTTTCCACTTATTTCTTCTCTCATGCATTCCCGTATATAGGCTTTCTACATTAATTCTTTTGAAGATTTGTTTTTAAAACTTCAATTAATAGTAGTTTTTAAGATGTTTTAATGTAGAGTTTAATTACTTTTTTGCTGTAATGAAAAACATGAGGCTTTTGAATTTTGTTGCTTAATAGTAAATGAGATTTTTGTATTTCTGCAGATGTGACTCTGAAAATCGCTATGTTGGTAATCCACTTAGAGGAACATGTTATTGTAAGTATTTGTATTTTTTATTTTAAATAGTTGGTTTGTTTTATTAGTTTCAGGTGATTTTTCAGGTAATAAAATTCATATTGAATAACTGATGTTGTCATTAATATGTTACCATTTCTATTTTTAAATCTTTTAACTCCATATATATTGCTAAGAAAGTCAATGTCTTCTTGCGATATTCTCTAATTATATTTGGTGCATTTTTTTCTACTCTGAAGAGTAAAACAGCAATAGATCTTATTCTGAACATGCAACAAAATATAGAACTTGAGTAAACTCAGCTGGATTTTGATGTAATCTTTTTCATTATGATTAAATTTTGAACAGATAGAATTTTGTGATAGATTTTTCCGGGAGGCAATTTTGGTTATTACTAAAAAGCTGCGCTGATTTTGTACTGAAAGATCCTTTTATTGGGTAATGATCATATGGCAGATGTATGTTTAACTTTCAAGAAACAAACTATTTCCAAAATGGTTGTATTATTTTACATTTCCAGTAGCAGTGTATGAGATTTTCAGTTCTTCAGGATCTCTCGGTAAAAAAACCTTTTGTAGGTTTCATCATATCTTTTTTTATGTAGACAATAATGTGTTCTGCAAATAATGGAATTTGATTACTTCATTTTCTCGCTGGATGCCTTTTTTTTTTTTTTGGTCTTATTGCATTGGTACCTCTGGTATCATGTAAAAAGATATGATAAGCATGCAATTATTTTTGACTTGTTCCTGATCTTGGAAAGCACTCAGTCTTTCACCATTAAGTGTGTTGTAAACTTTTCATATATGCCTTTATTAAGTTGAGGAAATTCCCTTCTATTCCTACTCTGTTGAGTATTTTTATCAAGAATGGATGATTTTTATGTCATACATTTTTTCTACCTCAATTGAGATGTCCATAAGGTGTTTCTGTTTTACTTTGTTAGTGTAGTAATTTTAGTTTCAAAAATTAATGGATGGTATCACATTATAGGGATATATCACTGTTTTTGGTCCATTTACCAGTTGATGGACATTGGGATTATTTCTAGGCTTTGGCTATTAGAAAAATGCTGACATTTAGATAGTCTATATACTTTCGTTTTTGGGGGGTTAGATTCCTAGGAGTGGAATTGTGAGGTTAGATGATATGCTTATGGTCAAGAAATTGTCAAATGATTTTATAGCATGGATATACCGTTTTACATTCCCACTAGCAATTTATATATGTTTCAGTTTTTCTACATTCTCATCAACACTTTATATTGTCTATCTTTTTGATTATAGCCATTCTAAAGTATTAGTAGTATCTTGTGGTTTAAATTTGCATTTCTATTATGACTAATAACTCTGAGTTCAATTTCATGTGTCCATGTCTTGAACATGTTTTGTTAGATATGTAAAATACTAATTTCCTAATACTTTTGTTGCTATTTCAAATAGTATCTTTTAAAACTACATTTTCTATTTGTTTGATATGGTAAAATGAACTTCATTTTAGTATACTGATCTGACATTCATAAAGGTCAGTGAACTCTGTTATTAATTCTAATAGTTTATAAATGTTTGATTTTTAAATACAGTTAGTTATATTACATGCAAATAACTTTTATTCCTCATTTTTCCAATTTTTTTATCCCATTATTGGGATGGTTGGGATCTCTCTTTCAGTGCTGAGTCAAAGTGATGGTAGTAGACATTACCATCAAGTTGAGAGTTTGCTATAATTTATAGAATATTCCCTGTATCAAGTTAAGAAAATTCCTGTCTATATTAGTGTGCTGCAAGATTTCATCATGAGTGACTTTTTCCTTTACCTTGTTATATATGAAGCTGAATTAATAGATTTTCATTAATTAGACATCTTTTCATTCTGGGATAAACCGAACATAGTTATGATATATTATTTTTGGGGATACTGCTAAATATTATTTGTTTATATTTTATTTAGGATTATTTTCAGTATAAATGAATGCAGACTATATTTTTACATTATTTTTTTCTGATTAATTGACCTTTGAGTTGTTGTTTTTCTTTTCTAACTTCATATTGTGTAACTATGGTAATAACTTTTAAAGTTGAATTTGACAAGATTGCTGTTTTTTTAAAATTTTTTTAACGTCTTTATTGGAGTATAATTGCTTTACAATGGTGTGTTAGTTTCTGCTTTATAACAAAGTGAATCAGCTATACATATACATATGTTCCCATATCCCCTCCCTCTTGCATTTCCCTCCCACCCTCCTTATCCCACCCCTCTAGGTGGTCACAAAGCACGAAGCTGATCTCCCTGTGCTATGTGGCTGCTTCCCACTAGCTATCTATTTTACATTTGGTAGTGTATATATTTTAAAACAAGAATAGTTAAAAAATATCAAGTGAACTTCAAAGGTTAGCTAAATTCACCTGAGATCTCTGGGTCTCGTGCTTCTTTATTGGTAGTCTTTTGTTGTTGTTGTTCATCTTTTTTTCCCCCCATATTATAGCATTAGCTTTGGGTTTATTCATCCTTTCCACTGATTTTGTTTTCTAGTTCATCAGTTTTAGGTTTTGTCTTTAGTAATGTCCTTCTCTTTTATAGTTTATAATTGTTGTTTTGCCTACAGTTGATATGTTGTCTTATTAATATTATTTTCTACATAGTTTATGGTTCAATTTTTATATTCTTTTTGTATTTTATGTAAGAATTTTCTTAATTTCAATTAAGTAAATCTTATTAAAACCATCTTTTAATTATGTTTTCTAATTTTCTTGAGAATGCAGCATAAAAAGATTCCAAAACTTACTAAGGTATTTTTGTAGCCTATGGGACATTTGACAGTGTTTGGAGGCATTTTTATGTATCACAAGTAGGAGTGGGTCCTATGGACTTCCAGTGGGTAGAGGGTGTTATGTATTCTACAATGCACATGAGAGCTCCTTAGAACAAAGAATTATCGGACCCAAAATTTCAACATTGTGGGGGCTGAGAAATCCTGATTTAGAGGTTTAATCAGATACAGATATGATTTTGGAGGAAACACTATTTCACAGGTGGGTTTGTGTTCTTCATGTGGCAGAAGTAAGTAATGTCTGCAAGTCTCTCTTTTTATGTTCTTAGCAGAGACTGATGCGCAATGTTAGATTGTAGTTGATTAAGAGTTGTAAGCTGGTATTCTAACTACTTTATTTCTTGATTGAAAAACTTTTGTAAAATCAGATTTCCTCATGCGAGGTATTTGCTTTCTCATTGGTACAGTCATATAGGAAAGGCATGATAAATGCTTTAATTTGTTTTTTTTAATTACTGGTTTTCAAAATAAAGAACTGTTTGCTTAATATCTTTCCAAGGTGACAACTAGATTTGTTGTTTTTGTGTTGTAAATTTCTGGACACAAACATATTTAATATGTTTCAATCCACTTGCAATTATTTTCTTTACTGATGTTTATATTATCATTTTCTATGTCTTTTAGTTGATCCTTGTTGTCTATATTTTTCACATTCATTTTGTTTTACTTCTCTCAAACATCCTGGATTTTATGGAGACATATTTTTGTCTGATTTCTTAAAATTAGATATTCTTAATTGATTCTTCTTGAATCTTTAGTGTTTCTTGTGTCCCAAAGGAGTAACTAGTTACAATTATGGACACAAGTAAATTACATTCCATTTTTTTAGGAATAATAAATATACTAATATTTAAGCCTTTTATATTTGAGACTAAGCTGATTTTTCTTTAGATCAGTGCTATCCAAAATAAATATAATGTAAGCCACATGTGGAATTAAAATTTTTCTACTAGCTACATCACAAAAATTAAACAGGTGAAATCATTTTGAATAATATATTCTATTTAATTCAGCATACCTAAAATGTTATTTTAATATGTCACAGTATAAAAAATCATCAATGACCTATCTTTTTTTTTTTAGTTTTTCTTCTAGGTGTTTGAAATACAGTTTGTATGCTATACTAATGGCAGTCCCAATTCAAATCAGTCACATTTAAGTTACTCAGTAGGCACATGTGAATAGTGGCTACCATATTGGACAGCTCATCTATTATATAGGACTCTCACCCTCTTTTAAAAATGTTAAAAGGATAGTCATGAAGCACTAGATGGCAGTCTTGTCATTTGTTATGAGACCTTTAAAGTTTAATAACATTTAAAAGAAATGGTGTTTAAAAAAAAAAAGAAAAGGTCAGTAGTTCTTGTAATAGTGTTAATGGAAACGATTCTGATTTTAAAGATTGGAGTGAAATTTAAAATGCAGGTCCACACTGTAACTTGAAGCAATTGAGTGCAATGTGGTGTTAATTTAATTGAATGTAATACTTCAGCAGTTATATCCTATAGACAGTCATAGTAGTTTTTTAAACTTCAATTTAAAACCCCAAACCAAATGTATTAGATAGTTATCATGCATCACATGGAATAAAAAGAGTTTCTAGCAATGATATCAAATTTGATTGACCCTTGTAAACATTGAAGTACTCCTCTTGGCAAATATGAAAAGTAGTAACCACAAAGTAGTATAGTTTCTTTTTTTCTTAAATGCTTTTTAAAAAATTATAACAACAATTATAATGAAGAAAAACTTAAACACAAGATGAAAGACTCGACTATGAAAATGTTATATAGAGGGTATATTTCAATGAGTAGAATCAGAGTACGGAAAGTCGCTTACTGAAATCATCTACTTTTTGCTCCTACTATGTGTAATGTCCACACTGTCAATTGTATTTCAGTATATTTCCAAGTAATCTAACATATTTGGGTTTTTTTCTCCTTTTACTCTGAACAATTACTATTTTACTTGATTTTCTCCTATTGCTGTGTAGAGTTCAGTGTGCAATTTTGTGATGAAAATAATACACTGCCTCTTTTAAGAGTAAGGAATTTAATTACTTTTATATTCAGTGTTCACCTGTACCACTCATCACATCTTACCTTAGATTATATTACTAAAAATCAAAATACTTATCTATTCATCCCACTGTAAACCCTTTAATTATTATTGATTTATTTAATTAATGTTTGTCTTGGGCTGAAAGACATTATTTATAAGCATATTATTTATTGAATTTGATTTTTTTCTTTTGTTTGATAAAAGAGAGATAATATTTCTAGTAAGTGTTATTATAGCTGTAAATTAAAATAACAAATATCAGTCTCAATTTTATTACTTAAAATGCTATGTCATACAAAACAGTGAAAGCAATTAAAACTTGAATTAACCTTATATTTAGTTTATTCTAAAAGGTTCTCCCCTTTTAAATGAAATATACTGTACTTCAATGGTTTATGTGACTTTTTAACTAATAAATAGCAATTTAAATAGGGTCTGGCTGGTCCATCTGCAAATAGAGCAGAAGTGACCTTGATCAACACAGAAAATCTAAATTCTTATATTTCACAAATTGAAGATGTGATGGATTGAAGATTATCTGACAAAACATAAATGAATCACATGGTTGACATTTTAATCTTATTCTTTGATTCATGTGTTCTTATTACATTTTATGAAGCTTATATTCTAGTGTTTTAAAATGTTTATTTCAGAATTATTTAATATTTTAGCATATTACAAAATGAAGGACAATACAGCACAATTATGAAAAAGTTAAAAATAACTGAGAGAGGGACTTCCCTGGTGGTCCAGTGGTTAAGACTCTGCACTTCCACTTCAGGGAGCACAGGTTCAATCCCTGGTCTGGGAACTAAGCCAAAAAAAAAAAAAAATAGCTGAGAGAAAAAAAATTGCTACTGAATTAACCTAGAAGAGAGATGAAAATTTATTTGACTGTATACTTATAATAAAAGTGTTATATTATTCTGGTTATGTAAATAACATAACACACTGTAAAAATAATTAAATAAAACAAAAAAAAGTTTAATGAGGAAAACAGAAATGTCTGAAAACCTCCCACCAGGGCTCCCAAGTGGAGCTGTGCTGTCTGTGCCCTCTGCAAAGGTGCCCAGCTGCGAGGCAGAGTGGTAGCTCATCTCCTGAACTTACTTTTCTCGCTTTATCTGTCTTGAGCAAGGGTTGATAGCTCCTTATTTGTATGAAGATGTTGAATGTGCTTTTCTTTTCTTTTTTTTACTTGTGAATTTGTTTTTATTTTTATTGTGCTATAGGGGATGGGTTGGGAAATATCTCTGCAAGTTATGCCATACTAGGGAAATGTCCATTCTCATTTCCCTGGGGTAGCTTTCCGAGCTTTTTCTTTTTCTTGGAGCTGCTGCTCTTGCTGGCAGCAGCCTCTTCAGGTCCACTGCAGAGTAGCTCCTCCTTGGAAGAGAATTGCCTCTTTTTCTTGGGAAATGCTGAATGCATGTCTTTCTAAATAACTTATGTCCTGAGAACGATTTTACATAAAAGGAGTAATAGCATATATAATATTCCTATTGTGAACAACTTTTTTCCACAGATATATAGCTCATTATTTAGGATCATTTATTAAATAAAACTGGAAAACCACCTGATTTTAAAATAGTGGTAATACTAGTTAAACTTTATTGAGCACTTGTGCCAGGCTATTTTAAGCTTTTTACATTTATTAGCTTGTTTAATCCTCAAATGAGAAGGGTATGGTTATTTTTTTTTTTCATCTTTATTGGAGTATAATTGCTTTACAATGTTGTGTTAGTTTCTGCTGTACAACAAAGTGAATCGGCTATATGTATACATATATTCCCGTATACCCTCCCTCGTGAGCCTCCCTCCCACCCTCCCTATCCCACCCCTCTAAGTCATCACAAAGCATCGAGTTGATCATCCCCTGCTATGCAGCAGCTTCCCACTAGCCATCCATTTTACATTTGGTAGCGTATATATGTCAGTGCTACTCTCTCACTTCGTCCCAGCTTCCCTTCCCCACACTCTGCATCCTCAAGTCCATTCTCTATGTCTGCGTCTTTATTCCTGCCTTGCCACTAGGTTCATCAGTACCATTTTTTAGATTCCATATATATGCGTTAGCATACAGTATTTGTTTTTCTCTTTCTGACTTACTTCACTCTATGACAGGCTCCAGGTCCATCCATCTCATTTCAGATAACTCAATTTCATTCCTTTTTATGGCTGAGTAATATTCCATTGTATATGTGTGCCACATCCTTATCCATTCATCTGTCAATGGACATTTAGGTTGTTTCCATGTTCTGGCTATTGTAAATAGTGCTGCAGTGAACATTGTGGTACATGACTCTTTTTGAATTATGGTTTTTTTCAGGGTACTTGCCCAGTAGTGGGCTTGCTGGGTCATATGGTAGTTCTATTTTTAGTTTTTTAAGGTATGCTTATTATTGCCATTGTTTAATTTGAGGGAAAAGAGGCAGAGAAAGTTTAATTCATTTGTGTAAGATCACACGGCTAGGAAATGTCAAAGCCAGTTTCAATCCAGGCAGCCTGGGTCTATACCCACCTCTGGATCTATACCACTAACTCTCAACCACAGGTAATAAAACTAGAGCAACAAAAATTCGCAGTATATTTAACCTAAGAGTTGTTTTTATATGAATAAGGTAAAAACATCATGTTAAAGGAAATGAAAACAGGGACTAAATAATTAAAAATTTAAACTATTTTCTCAAATGAAGTCTTTATATGAAAATATGCTTACAAAAATTGATATATAAATTTAATGCAGTTCTAATTAGAATTCATTCAGTTCAATTTTTTCTTTTTTTTTTTTTTTTTTGGACAGGGAAGCCCTCAGTTCAATTTTTTGAAGAGAATGCATAGAATAAATTATCTTAAAGTTTATTTTATATGCTGCACTTTTAGAATATTCAGTAAAATTGTGAAAAGGAAGATTAGTGAGAAACTCCCACCTGATAGATATTCATACATAGGGAAACTCTAACTGTACTGGTTCCTATTCTGGTATAGGAATCCATTAACAAAACGGAGTTCAGGATTAGATTCCTGAACATTTGGGAATTTATATGGTAGTCATTGTATTTTTATAAAAGTTCTTAATGACTTAATCTGCTTGTTCTAAAATATCCCAGACTTTACCTTAGATTGTGGCTTTTGTATTTACTATTTTTCTGCCTCAAATACTCTATCTCTAATAGTCAACTCTTACCTAAAATAGAGTCCCTTAGGTATTACAATAACTTTTTTTTTCCATCCTAATGCACTGAAATGAAATTATCTCACTTGTTTGTTAACTTGAACGTGGGTTTTCTTTACTCATTAGAAAGAAAATCTGTGAACCCAAGACCTCCTGTTGTTGGAACCTATACTTAGAAAAGCCTGTGGCTCCTAGGAAGACTTTCAGTAAATGTATACTGGAGTACACATGTAAATTATTAACAAATGAATGAATACACATGTATTGTGGCTGTATGGGCAAGTATTTTTATTGATAGGGCGTTTGACCAAAAATGTTTGGAGATCATGTTATAGGTTATCAAGTAAAAGTTGCTTTACATTATTTTTTAATTTATTTACATAAAGTAGTACAGCTTTAAGCACCAGCCATTGATTTAAATACAAATGAGTTTCAATCTTTGTTTTTCTACTTAGCCTGTGGAACATTTGCTACAAATAAAATTTAAGCAGTTTTCCATATGTCACTGCAGAATAATGGAAAGTTTAGCTACTTGGAGATACTATGAAGCAAAGGAAGGTGGCTTCTGAAGAGATCATGGTATATTATGTGAAAACCCGTAAATTAGAATCATTGACATAGAGGCATTGGTGATCATGGTCCATCCTCTTTTATTCATTGATGAAAAAAGTAAGACTCCATGGGTTGAAGTGTATATCCTAGGCCACACAATGAGTCATTCAGAGTGTGGTTAATCACAAAGGTTCTGTGCTTTTTCTGTGATATTGTATCTAGCAAGTGTTCCACTTGCAAAATTCCTGCAACAGATTTCGCCTTTGCAATTATTCTAAATGTTTCAAGTTCAATAGAAATTCTTAATTAATAATTGTAAGCATGGATAGTACTGTTCAGCAAGCAAGGAAATACTGTATTTATTGAGTATTTATTATGTGAAAAACAATATTATCATTTAAAATGCACAAGGATGACATATTCTTTTCTCCTTAATTTTTACTTACTTAAGAATTATAAATGTCATGAAGAACCTAGGGGTAAGACAGGAATAAAGACACAGACATAAAGTTCTTGATCATGGAAAAAGAAAAGAATTATACTGTTAGTGCTTGGAGAGACTGTCAGTTATTGGAATTGACTCACTTTTGTTTATTCATTCAACATATGTTTATTGACTGACTACTTTGTTGGACTCTGGGGATATTACAGAGAACAAAACATGTTCTGCTCCATTGAGGCTTATAAAGTTGTAGGGAAGATAGATATTAAACTCGTTATATAGTTACCTAGATATGATTGTCATAAGAACTCTGAATGAGAATTATAGATGCTTTGGGACTATATTACAAGAGATTACAAGAGAGCTTGACCTAATTTGTGGACCCGGGAGTAGAAGTGGGTGAAGCAAGAGAATAATGAAGCTTTGATGTGAAAGATGACTTGGTTAGTGGAGTGGTGATGGTGTGAGTATGGGAAGGAGTAGAATCAGCAGGGGCAGCTTGCACAAAGGTCAATGGCTGGAAGGAACACGACATATGATATACTAATACTTTAACACACACAACTAGGTGAAGGGGGTTAGGGGATGAGGTGTGTGAGATATGCAGGATCAAATCATGTAGCACTTTATAGGACATGTAAGGACTTAAGAAAAATCTTAAGAAAAAAGAGAAGCCATTGAAGGATGTTAAGAGGAGAGTTAAATGTTAAATTTTAATTTTAAAATAATCAGGCTGCTTGCAGTATGTCAAACAGCTCGGTGAGGGCAATAGAGCATGAAAGGATCATTTCAGTTCATTTTCTGAGGCATTGTTCCTGCAGCTACATTTTATTTTATTTATCATTTATTTATTTATTTTATGAAAGTCTTTTTGATTAACTGTTATTATCCTTTAACCGTGTTCACAAACCTCCAAGTCTACGAAAAAAAATCATGATAACAATTAACTTTTTTTTTTTACATCTTTATTGGAGTATAATTGCTTTACAATGGTGTGTTAGTTCCTGCTTTATAACAAAGTGAGTCAGTTATACATATACATATGTTACCATATCTCTTCCCTCTTGTGTCTCCCTCCCTCCCATCCTCCCTATCCCACCCCTCTAGGTGGTCACAAAGCACAGAGCTGATCTCCCTGTGCTATGCGGCTGCTTCCCACTAGCTATCTATTTTACGTTTGGTAGTGTATATATGTCCATGCCACTCTCTTACTTTGTCACAGCTTACCCTCCCCCTCCCCACATCCTCAAGTCCATTCTCTAGTAGGTCTGTGTGTTTATTCCTGCCTTACCCCTAGGTTATTCATGACATTTTTTTCCCTTAAATTCCATATATATGTGTTAATGTACAGTATTTGTCTTTCTCTTTCTTACTTCACTCTGTATGACAGACTCTAGGTCCATCCACCTCATTACAAATAGCTCAATTTTGTTTCTTTTTATGGCTGAGTAATATTCCATTGTATATATGTGCCACATGTTCTTTATCCATTCATCCGATGACGGACACTTAGGTTGTTTCCACCTCCTGGCTATTGTAAATAGAGCCTGCAGCTACATTTTAAATATGACTGTGATACATTTACACTGTGAGTATACTTGAACTTATATTAGCATAAGTTTTATCATTTAATAAACAATTGTCTAAGTTGGCAAATGCATGTACTTATACATATGCCATTGTTTAAAACATATTTGAATTCTTGATATTGTTGTCAAAGTCTGTATGCATCCTTTTCACACCCCTCAGGATGGCTGAATACATGATCATGAACTCATATATTTATGAACAAATATAAAACTATATAAATACACATATGAGAATCTGTTTGACTTTTGAAATCTTTTAGAATTAATTCAGAGCCAATATAGTGAATAATGAAAGTGAAATAATATTTATTGAATGCCTTTATTTTGTGAGACAGTCAAGCCAAATACATACTAACACAATTATGTTTAATCCACAGAGCAGTCCTATGAGGTGGGCAATTTTATCCTCCTTGTACCATTGACTCTCACTGAGGTTAATTAACCTACCTGTGATAACCCAGTTGGTAAATGGGAGATTACAGTTGGGTTCTCCTTAAATACTGTGTATAATGCTAAATTAAAAGTAAAATACAATATTCACTGGTAAAAAAGCAAATCGTTAGGCCTTAGTTCCTTCCTCAGAATATTCAAATTAAGAATTTCTGAAATTTGTATGAACAGTGCATTGATACAGCATACACAAGTCAAGGTTGATTTCACTCACTTGTGATCCTGGCGTGTTTGCCTTCTTAGACCTCAGATATATCGATAGTTCCAATATGTGTGATGGTTTTTATCACTGGTTACTACTTTCTTAAAAATGCATTATTTTATATAGCTTTCGTTAAAAGAGTAAAACAGATATTCACCATTTGCTCTTCATCACCCCCATATGTAATATACTCAGAAACTTTCTTCATAGTTCAAGTTCTCTTTAAAAATGTCTTTTCTATGTATAAATTTTAGTCATCACTTTGCAATTAATCATTAGTTTGCTGGAATATCTGACCTTTTAAAACATTTTGTGCGTTTTAAAATCTTTTCTCTTGATGTTTTATTTGCTTAAACTTTTTTTTTTTTTTGCGGTATGCGGGCCTCTCACTGTTGTGGCCTGTCCCGTTGCGGAGCACAGGCTCCGGACGCTCAGGCTCAGCGGCCATGGCTCACGGGCCTAGCCGCTCCGCGGCATGTGGGATCTTCCCGGACTGGGGCACGAACCCGTGTCCCCTGCATCGGCAGGCAGACTCTCAACCAATGCGCCACCAGGGAAGCCCTAAACTCCTTTTAACATGCTGTTTGTGTCTTATTCATGAGCTTGATTTTGTATATAATTTGTTATTAATTCTTTGTGGTGAATAGCAGCCACTTTTTTTTTTTTTGCTCCAGGACTGCTAGTCCAGTATTGACTGAACTACCTAAAAAAGTCTGCTGTTGCATATTGGAACTTCACCCTTGGTTTGCTCTAGCCAGAGAAGACTAGGCAGAGAGACTAATTATTTTACATGTTTTTATTTGTCTATACCTAAGAAATAAGTGAATTAGGAATTAGATATGCCATTTCTGGAAAGATATACAACCATATAAATCTAATTTCTTAACGTGTAAGTGTAAGTCATGTGAAAAGCACATTAAAGATCAAGGATCAAAAGAAAAAAGTTCTCTGAACACTTCTTTTAACAAATTTCCCCCGTTTTGGCCCCGGTTATGGAAGTAAAGTGTGTTTCATTCTAGAAAAGAAATAGACAAAAAAACAAATTAAAAATCACTGAAATTCTTCTATCCAGAGAAGATTATTGGTAACATTGTATCTGATACTTTCCCAGTCTTTTGTCTATGTAATGACACTGTGGTAGGCTGAATAATGGCCTCCCCCTCCAAAGAAGTCCACATCCTAATTCCTGAAACTTGTGAATATATTACCATAAATGGTAAAAGGGGATTTGCAGATATGATTCAATTAAAGATTTTGAGATGAGATTTTCCTGGATTATTCTGGTGGACCCAGTATAATTACATGCGTTCTTCTGAAAGGGTACAGAGGGAGATTTGACTACAGTAGTGGGAACTGTGATGATGGAAGGAAGAGGTTGGAAAGGATGAAGGAAGGGGTCATGAGCTAAAGAATGAGAGGTCTTCAGAAGCTGGAAGAGGCAGGAAGTGGATTCTTTTTGAATATCCTCCAGAAGGAACCACCCCTAACACTGGTTTTACCCTGTAAGACTCATTTGGACTTCAGACTTACAGAACTATAAGAGAATAAATTCATGTTGCTTTAAGCCACTAAGTTTCTGGTAATTTGTGACAGCAGCAATAAGAAGCTAATATACACTTTTAGTGTATTTATTTCTTTTCCAAACATGGCATGACAAAGGAAATATTTCTCAGAATTATTTTTCTTTAATTTGTCCTTAATATCTTTAGGTATGTCATCTGTTCTCTTGTAACTACCAGCATATCATACCTTTAAATTAATTTTATTCATTGTTTTTTTCCATATTGGCAGTTTTAAAATCAAATAAAAATTATCTTATTTTTGACATGAAATCTATCCTCAACAAATTTTTATTCACCTTGCATAATTGAGACTTTATGTCTGTTGATTATCAACTCCTGTTTTTTCCCCTCCTGTCAGCCCATGGCAACCATCTTGCTACTCTCTAATTTTATGGGCTTGACTATTTCAGATACCTCATATAAGTAGAATTATGCAGTATTTGTCCTTCTGTGACTGTGTTATTTCACTGAGCTCCAGCAATATCATTCTGGGTGTTTATCCAAAAGAGTTGAAATCAGGATCTTGAAGAGATAATAGCATTACAGTGTTCATTGCCACACTGTTTAATAGAGTCAAGATGTAGAAATAGCTTAAATGTTCATTGATGGTTGAATGGAAATCCTGTAATATATGACATGAATGAAACTTGAGGACATATAGGCAGCTTTTTTAAAAGCTCTTTTAAAATTTTCCATGTGAAATAATTTCAGATTTACAAAAAATGTGCACATTTTTTTTATGACTTTGACCCTTGGAAAGTATTGGACAGTTATTTTATAGAATATCCCTCAATTTGGTTTTGTCTGATGTTTTTTCATGATGAAATTCAGGTTATGCATTTTTAGTAAGGATACCACAGAAGTGATGTGTGTTTTTTTTCAGTGCATCCTGTCGCGAAGCATATGATATCAATTTGTTCCATTATCGGTGGTGTTGTCTTTGGTCGCTTGTTAATGCACAATGTCTACCAGTTTTTCCACTCTAAAGTTACTGTTTTTATTGTATTTAGTGAGTGTATTATGGGGAAATTCTTTGAAATTGTGTAAATGTCCTATTTCTCACCATACTATCAGCCACTATTTTTACCATACATTGATATTCTTGCCAAATGGTGATTTTCTATTCTGTTATTTCTTCTGTTTCCTCTACATTTATTAACTATAAGGAAGAGCTGTCTCTTCTCCTTCATTTATTTGTTTATTCACTTATTTGTATTTATCGGTACGGATCCATGGAGATACACACACACACATATTGTGGCTTATGATAAATTGCTATTGTTATTTATTTTACAGCTGAAATTGCTCTAGATTTGGCCATCGGGAACTCCCTCAAATTGTCTCCTCTGTTGTTTTGGCAAGACTCTATCATTCTCTGAGTACTTCCTTATTTTCTGACACTATAAGAAATTTCAGACTCATATTGTACTTTCCAGCCCTAGCCCTATAATCAACCATTTTTCCAAGAAGCCATGGTTCCTTATATTGGAGAATGGTGTTTAGAAAGAAGAACCTGGGAGCTAAGTATGCTCATTGGTTCTGGGGCATTAATCTTTCTTTCCTTTAAAAAATGTTATTATTTTTTAAATTAAACCACCAAGTATATTATTACTCTCTTTTTGAAACTCTACTATCTTGCTTTAACAGAAACTTGTATCCTGAAATGTGACTCTTCTCTAGGGGAAGTGTTGACTGTTTTTTCTTTCCCAGTGTCGACCCCTTAGAATCTAGACATAGAAATAGTATCAACCTTTCTTCCTTTGAGTTTGACAAATAACTGCTTTTCTTTACTCACTGCAAAATTTCATCTCCTTTGAAGCAATATTTTACTTCCCCTTGTTGCTGCGTTGCACTGAAATCCTGTGCGGCCCATTTAATCTTCTATCCGTTTAATACTTTTTCACCTGCCTGTTATCTCTCTTGACATCATTCTTGATTTCAATTTCTGCGTGTACTTTAATTACGCATTAATTACGTTGTGTTCAAGTTCCGAGAAGGCTTATAGGACTCGAATACTCTGTACTCTCAGGATAGCTTTATTATAAGCAGAGGATATACATTGAAAGTGGTCTGGAGATCTTAGATGTTAGGGCTGACTATATAGTTATAGCAATTAAGGTGGTGTAGGTTTTTTGTATTAAAATAGCCCCCAAATAAGAACTGTAGGTATTTATATTTTTATATTATATCTGGCCACATACTGAAATTTTTTATTATTTTAGTAGCTTTTTAGTTGTGTTATATTTCTTCGTCAACAATCTGATTTTAGACATAAGAAAGTTAACTTTGTTTTCTTCTTTTATTCTAACTTGAAATCTGTCATCTGTTCACTGACAGACCTTTTTGCTATGCTATTTCCATATCTGTATTTGTCTCTTAGTTGTAGTATTTGTATAAATAATTTTTTTTCAGGATGAGTATGTAGATCTTATATTTTAGGGCATTTGCTTATGTGGAGTTATCATCATGTTGTTTTTCTATGTAGACAGGATGGTTGAGTATATATATTTCATAAAATATTGCTTCAGTTTCTTGTCTTTTGACATGTTGTTACTCAGGATCACCTAGCATCTTGCCTAATCTTGCTTTCTAAATAACTAATTTGTTTGTATGAATATATGTGTGTGTGTGTGTGTGTGCGTGCACGCGCATGTGTGCACATGCCCATATGGATATGCCTGGATGTCTATTTTTTTAATAACAACTTTATTGAGATATAATTCATATACCTAAAGTCTCACTCTTTTAAAGTGTACATTCAGTGATTTTTTTAGTATATTCACAAGGTTGTGCAGATATCACCACTATCTAATTTATAGCATTTTCCTCAATCCTAAGAGAAACCCAGTACATATTATCAGTCACTCCTCATTCTCCTTTCCCCTAGCCTTGGGCAACCTTTTTTCTCTCTTTAAAGATTTGTCTACTCTGAAATATCGTATAAATGATATTATGGAATATGTAGATTTTGTGATGGCTTCTTTTATTTATCATAATGTTTTCAAGGTTCATCCATGTTATAGCAGGTATCAGTACTTCATTCTTCTTTATGGCCAAATAATATCTTTTTATCTTTTATGCAGGGCATTTCCTTTTAACATTTAGGTTTGAATCTTCAACAGATTTTTTGTTATATATTTAACATATATGTGCTCCTTTCAATTTGTTATGATTGTCTGCTTTTAACAACACTTTCCCTGCATATGTTGAAAATTTGTACATCTAATATTCCTCTTCAGTGATTTTCATCTCTGTTCTACTCTGGGAGGCTTTTTCAGATTTGACCTACATGAACTGGTTCAGAATTATGTTTTAATTCCTTTATTTTCTGATCCTTTATTTTCTGATCCATAAAAGGTGGTAGTTTAACATTATGAGTGATACTTCACTCATAACACGTGAAGCTATTCATGACCTATAACATTTAAATGTTTCACCTTGGTTTCAGTATTATTATACATGGACAAAATTTAAAAATGTTTACCACTGAATTCTTTTTACCAATTGTTAATAAGAGTCACTTTTGTAGAATGATGCTTACCACAGAGTCATTTAAAAACTGCTGAAAGTAAAAATTACTCCAATAATAGGTCCAAGTAAATGCATTATGGCATGTGATGAAATATTATTTAGCTATTAAAATTCATGTTTTCAAAGAATTTTGATTTTATGAAACTAGGATACCAAAATGTCTCCCCGTCTTTCTATCTACAGAATTATAACTGGAATAAAATGCACCAAAGTGTTACCTGTATTTTTCTCTGATTGTAAGATTGTGGATGATTTTATTTTATTCTCTTGTGTAGTTTCCAGAATGGCTACAGTGTTTGTAGAACCTTTATAATAGCAAGAGAAGTAATAAATAGAATTTTGAAGAGTTAGGACTACTTTCATATCTATATTTTGCTTTTTGTTGCTTGATAACAAAGATTTATAGTTTGCCAGTCTTGAATAGGCCACTAAGAATTAATGATAATTTTCACATCTGATATGCAATATATTTTCACCTAACTTTTGTCAATTTTTAAAAGTACATATCAGGATTGTTTTTTTTTTCCCTACAGACAGCCTTTTGATTGATTATCAGTTTACATTCAGCTTATTACAGGAAGATGATCGCCATCATACTGCCATAAACTTCATAGCAAACCCAGAACAGGTGAGAAGATAATTTAACTTTTAAAATATCAACGAATACAGCTTTTCATCATCTTTCATTGTAATTGTACCTCTTCTCAGAATTTTGTAGAAAGACTAATCCTGTTAATTTTTTCTTTTCGTAAGACCTAGTTATCTTTGTGATTCACAGAATTTGTGAGCTTGATATTTCAGATTTTGTAAATAGTCCTACAATTTATGCATTATTTCTATTATTTTTCAGGCTTACAACAGTGTTTATGCTTTTAATTACGTTCTGAAACTGGGAGTAGTCTTTTTGAAAATATAACCCAAAGCTTCAAAACACAGGCTATCTTATATATTTTTTCTTTTTTAAAAAATATACTGTTACATAGTAGTAAGTTTTCATTATATTTTTTCTAAATCAACTGTTTTATCTGAGTTATATGAATGCTAGGTTTAAAAAAAAATATTTTTATTGAGATGTAATTGACATATTGCATTGTGTAAGTTTAAACTGTATAATATGCTGATTTAATATGTGCATATATTACAATATGATTACAAACATAGCATGAGCTAACACCTCTGTCATGTCACATAATTGTAATTTTGGGGGGGCAATAATTAAAATCTAGTCTCTTAGCAACTTTGAAGTTTATGATACAGTATTTGTTGTCTATAATCACTATACTGTGCCTTAGATCTCTAGGATTTACCTACTCTTTGCAAGTTTGTACCCTTTAACAACTTCTTCTGGGGGAGGAGTTCTCAGGGTTGTGCACCTTCTCCCAATCTCTCTGAGTCATGTTGGCTCTAGTGAGCCACCCACATTTTGTTTGTTTTCTCTTAGCTGATGTCAGATGTCCACACATGCTTGTTCTCTCAGTGCTCTCTGTCATAGTGGAGACAGAAATAGGTCCTTTGGGCAGTACAATTAAAGGACAATCATGTTGGATATATCCTACACTCTCTCTTTCCCCTGAGGGAGCAGTCATTGGCCAAGTTGATCTTTCTGATGTTGAGCTGCGCTGGCTTGGGGGAGGTGCTGACCTTGGTAAAGTGAAATTGTTCTTTTTACCCATTATAATGTGGCTATTCTCAGTTTTGTATTCATTTTTTTGTCCTGCAACTTCTTAACTGGATTTTGGTCCTGTCATAAAGGTGTTTTGGTCCATCTGTCATTGTTAAATTGTTTTCTTTTTGTCAGGGATGAGCGCTGGGACTTCCTATTCCACCATCTTGCTGATGTCACTCTTTCTCAAATGCTGTATTCTTAGTATACATTAATCCAGCTTACTAAATCTATATCATATATTTTAATAGTTTTTCAAATAGGTGAAACCTCAAAATGTATCCTGGCATTCGCTAGCTTCTTTCCTCTAAAATATTTTACTGGATTTGCCAAAAGATAGTATAATTTAAATTTTCATTTTCTAGTAAAGTAAGAGCCCTCTTTCCCCATAATAGGGAAATACTCCTTATTCCTTAGATTTTAAGGGATGCCTACATTCTTGGGACTACATTTAAAGTTTTGACTTTTAAATAAGGCTTTTTGAGGATGTCTTACGAGTATAATACTCTCTTCACTGATGGTGTGTATTTTTATAAAGACATATTAATGTCAGAAACTACATTTTCTGTATAATAAGAATGTTTTAATAAGTGCATTGTAAACACTGTAGACTTCTTTTTTATTGTGGTAAAACATACATAAAGTAAAATTTATAATTTTAACCATTTTTAGGTATACAATTTGGTGGCATTTAAGTACATTTGCAGTGTTATGCAACCATTACCACAATCCATCATCAAAATTTTTCATCAGTCCAAATAGAATTTCTGTATCCATTAAGCAATAACTCCCTATTCCTCCCCTACCCCCAGCCTCTGGTAACCTTTATTCTACTTTCTCTATCATTCTCTATCAGTTTCTGTGTTCCAGGTACCTCATATGTGTAATCATACAACATTTGTACTTCCGTGTTCGGCTTATTTCACTTAGCCTAATGTTTCAGTGTTTCCAGTGTTCATCCATGTTGCAGCATGAATCAGAATTTAGTCTTTACCTTTGGCTTCTTGAATGTTTAATGGTACTTGTAGAGTTCATTGAGGATATAAGACATTTAATATAAGTGGGATATCTGACTCACAATGTGGGTGTGAGTAATACTTCTCTCCAATATGATCCATAGTGTCATACACATAGGCTCAAATTAGCCATAATTCTAGTTTGCTTCTCTCTTGGCTATCCTCTCCTCCTTCAATTTCCAGAAAAACTTGAATTCTTACAAATGTCACAGCTTTCAGTTTTACTTTCTGCTGTGTTGTTCAGTTGAAGCCAAGAGCCCAGACACATGTTTTTGGAAACTGAAGGACACTAAACTATCATGAGAAGTGCCACCAAGGATGCTTGTAACATCATTATAACTAATTTATAATTATATTTATACAATTTATAATTAAAGAGGAATTCAACTTGGAACAATTTCTGAAATTAAAATGGATTATTGGTCTGGGTTTCCTACTTATCCTACAAAAAAATAAAAAAATAGGTACCTACATTATTTATGCATTTATTATATTTTGAAAACAGATATAATTCTAACCCACTGTACATCATCTCCAGCCAATGCTTTCATGTGAACAATTTCTGGAGTAGTTTCTTGTGTAATATCTTGCTGAATTTATCCACATCTAACAATAATGTTCTAAATGACTAATTTTTCATTTACTGTGGTAGTCACAGTATTACCTCTTCCAGTCCAGTATATTTCCTTGACCTTAAATGTATTTTATAGGGCTTTAGTTATGGTACCACATATTTCAGTAATGCCTAAACTTGAGAGGATGAACTAAAAATTCAAGAAGAGTTCTATAGTTTCCTATATCAGTTGCAAATTTTGTGTGACCTTTCTAGCAATAACACCAGTTATTCTCACATTTCCCCGACCCAAAATAAGGCACACACAATCATGAAGATGTGACTTCAAGATAAAAATAATGATTTAAGTTTTCTTAGGGGTACATTGTTTCTACCATGTTTTGTTTTTGTAGAAAAGCAACTATTTTTGAACCACTCCATTAATAATAAAAAAATCAACCCCTTCTCAGAAGTCAGCAATCATGCCTTCTTGATTCTGGTAAGGAAGTCCCCTGGTAAGGAAGAAGATGAAGAATCTTATTTAATGTTCACAAGAAAGTCTTTAGGAAAGTCATGAAATCCCCATTTCAGAGATAAGGAAACTGATTTTCGGGAAGGAGCGGTAACCTTCCCTGTATCAATCAGCATGAACATTAAAGAGCTAAGATTTGAACCCAAGGTCGCTTGACTCAATGATGCACAGTCTTTATAAACTCATTTTGTTGCCTCATGAACCTGACTTAATTAATACGAAGCCACAATTGCTAAAATATTGAATTATAGCAGCCTTTGGCTTACATAGAGATGGCCAGATCATAGTAGGGAAGATAAATGAGAACTTTTAATATACCTTTGAATTTATCACCTATATTTTTTCATTAAAAAAGTGTAATTGGCGTCGACACTTTCTCACTTGAGTATTGACATGATGTTTACAGTTTGAGAAATATAGCATGGACATAATTAAAACAGTAAACATATCTATCTAGTATAATTTGATTTTTTTAACCACAATATTTTCTTTCTTGGTAGTCAAACAAAAATTTGGATATTTCAATTAATGCATCAAACAACTTTAATCTCAACATTACATGGTCAGTTGGTTCAACAGGTAAGAGAATTTTGTTGTCATGTGTCTTTCACTTCTGTTCCTATACGTAGGGTGTTCTATGACCTTTTATGTTAATTTAAATAATTGAAATTAAAAATATTATATGGCATATATATACTATATGCCATAATTATGCATATAATAATACCTGCTGTTTCAGGTAAAAATAATAAGTAGCATTATTAGTAAACCTTCATTACAGTGTTAACTTTCTCCCTAATTCAATTAAAATTAGGTAGATAACAACATTTTACACTACTTAATTTTTTTTATGACAGTGTTATGAATTCCTGTGATTTTAATTAAGATAGATTACTTCTTTAATGACTAAAGAGGCTGAAATTTCAATTACTTGATTCACCATTGAAGCTATAAATTTAATTATTGACCTTACTATTGATATAAGACAGTGAATTTTTTCTGTATATGCTGATAAATTACCAAATTATCTATTACTTTTAAGCTTACCCTCTACCTTTGTCAGCTTTGGTGCTGAGAGAGGGTAAAAAACCCCTGCACTTAATAGTTCTTCCATAATAAGGTTTATAAGTTGAAATTGTTAACTTTTAAGAAACATAACTAAGAAGAAGTACAAATCTGTATGCTGTATTATGAAAAAGTATTCTCACCGTTTTATATTTACATTTTAGGAAATTCTATTGCTTTCTACTTTCTATGTAAAAGATACACTGTTGCATAAAAGTGCTGGAAGCTTTTTAAAGAAAATATGTGGATCCTTAGAAATCCATATTTGATTTCTTAAAATTAAGTTATTATGCTATTTTAATATGTAGAATAATGGAAACAGAAGTCAAGAGTGAAGAGGTCTTTGCAATTCCAGATTTTATATTACATGTGTAAAAATGGAAAAGATTAGACAATTATGTAGATATTTTGTTCCAATAGTGCAAACATATAGTGAAATCTTGGCTCTGTGAGTTTCATTAATAAGAATTCATGATAACTTGTACTGTAAATTTGAAATTCTGCATAATAAACTGACTCTACAAGAGTTTTAAAATTTGTCAACATAAATACATAAAACCTGTGTAATCACTTTAGAACAGTGGTTTTAATATGCAAGAGATCACTTGTAACCTTCAGATTCCCAGAACCAAATCTCAGAAATTTTGATTTATCAGTTTGGAAGATGTCATCAGGAAATCTGCATTTTAAAAAAGCATCCAAGGTTATTTTGGAAGAGGTCATCAGTTAGAAATTAATTCAGTTGCTCAGTATCCTAATTATTTTTACTGTTAAGGTGGAGGTCTTGGTAAGATTGTTGGAAATTCTTTCTTCCATTTGGTTAATTTCAGTAAATATTTATTGAGTACCCAATATGTGTTTAACTAATTGAACGTTTAACTCATATTTTAAATTATATCCTCCCAATTTATTCAAAGTAGTGGTGGTTCAATTTGTGGTAAACAAAAAAATTTGATTTCTTTTCTGTTTTTAAATTGGATTGAGACATGTGAAATATGTCCTGATTTGTTTTGAAAGGCTCTGTGGAGAAGTAGAAAAAACTCAGTTTCTGAAGCCTTATATACCTGAGTTCCAAAAAGGACTTTACTGTTCAGTAGCTATAAACTTAAGGCAAGTGTCTTAATCTTTCTGAGGCTCAGTTTTCAGTTTGAAAAACAGAGCTGGAATATCTCTGGGATAAATTTTTTTTTAGAATAGAATATAAAGCCTCTAAGCCAGTGCCTAGTATGTAGCACTTAATCAGTGTATCACTTAATCATTGTAAAAAATAATTTTTATACTAAATCTGTTTCCATTATATCAATACGTATGACAAATCTCATTTTCTTTTTTCTTCGTCATTCTAAGTTGTAAAACATGACTTTATTTGGATAGTTATGTTCTTATAAGTATAGTTACAAAAATTAAGTAAATATCATATATATGTATATATTATGTTAATAAAGATACCTGTTTCCTAATATGAATTATTTAAATTTGTTATTATTATTTACATTTTAGCTGGAACAATATCTGGGGAGGAGACTCCTATAGTTTCCAAGACTAATATAAAAGAATACAGAGATAGTTTTTCCTATGAAAAATTTAACTTTAGAAGCAATCCAAACATTACGTTCTATGTGTACGTCAGCAACTTTTCATGGCCCATTAAAATACAGGTAAGTGTTAATAGTATTTAATCTAATGACCACTGAGTATTTTCATTACAAAAAGAATGCTGTTTTTGTTCAAAGAGGTGATAAAGATTTGTATATTTTGAGCAATATGAAAACAAGTATTGACCCTCCGTACAAAGGATACAGTGAATGTCTGCGATGATGAATGTCTTCGTAAAAAATGTTTACACAAATAATATTGAATTAACCAAAGAATGTACTAATTTTTCATTGAGATTATATTCTTTAAAAATGCATCAAATCTTGAAATAACTACATTGTTTGTATTTTCTGATTAATTTTATTCTTTGAGGGTCAAATAGATACTCTTTTCTTACAGTCCAACTTGAAATCATTTGCTGTGTTTAGTAATCTTTATTATATACTGAACATAATTCAGACCTTCATTAAAAATTTAGGATTAGCAGTACCTAATAGTTAATTCTTTAAGGCTCACTACCTTTCACTATTGATTTATCTACTCTATATATGTTGTATATTTCATTTTTATTGTGTTTAGTGATAGGCTGCTAAAGGCTCTTGATTTATTGCTAGGAACATTTAGGATGTTCTTTCTATGTTGAAATAGTCAAGGTTTGTATACTTAATTTACGCTTTTATAAAAGAAAAAGTCTATATGTTTTAATGTTGGGATTTATTTATTCATCCTTTTATGACTGTTTGATTAGAATGAATTCAAATTAGTTTACTAAATAGCTCACGTGTGCCAAGCTCTGTGCTGAGCCATTATGTTTTATAATATTTAAAAAATTACACATCATTTACTCTTCTTTTATATAGAAAATTTTGCATGTTTTATTTATATTAATTTCTATGTGATTTGTGAGAGGACTGAGTGATTTGTAGAAATCACTTATTTGCTGGAAAAATTCTTATTTTAAGGTTGATTCCATGTCTAAGTTAAGGAAATTACTTACCTGTTCAAGAAATATTAGTACAAATTACTACTCAGTAAATAGTAATAGAAATTAATTTGATAAAGTTACTTCTTCAGTGTGATTGAATTAGATGCTAATATAGTAAAAAAAGAATGCCAGAAATATTTCCTTGTAGGGTTTTAGAATTTTGACTTTGAGGATGCTGGATATATCATTTCATTTTCTAAGATTTATATAGAAATGTTAATCGGATTTCACTTGTTTTATTCAGATTATGATTGAAGGTGACAAAAGGGCTCATCCTTGAGCTTATTAAATAGTAATTAAAATTGAAAGAATTGTTACATTTTTTTATTGTTTCCTGCCCTTTATTTCATGGCTAATTTTATTTTTAAGCAAATTACACAGTTACTTTAGAATGTTCATGAATATTTAATGGTTAGAAATTAACTTTCTAAATTGGATTTTCTTTTGAGATCATACTAGTAATATATTCTGGAAGCCAAACCAGAATTTGAATAATGAAGTTAAAATATCCCACTCTCCCAAAATAATAAAATGTGGAAAATAACCGTGATGGTCAAGATAGGTAGAGCCCAGTTCTTAGTCTTTGAGTAAAATCATCACATTAGTCCTATGGGATATGTTATATTAAGGCAGATGAGTATGTGTGTTTGTTTACAGAACTGTAATAAACTTTCCATTTTTAAACGTAAAATAGTAAAATTATTTGACTTGAGATCTATTTGCTAATAGAATTGAATTACATTGATTTTTGAATGTTTAACCATCCTTACTAATCAGGGGTAAGCTCCACTTAGTCATTTTGTATTATACCTTTAATATATTGTTGCATTTGATTTGTTAAAATTTTAAGAATTTCTGTACCTATGTTTATGAGGCATGTTAGTTTGTAGTTTTCTATTATTATAATCTTGTTGACTTTGTAGCATGGTACTGCTGGCCTTATAAAATAAATTGGGAAATATTCCTTCCTGTGTAATTTTCTGAAAGAATTGATATAGAATCCATATTATTTCCTTCTTAAATTTGTGGTAGAATTCAACATTGAATGAATTTGAACTTGTGATTTTCTTTATGGGAATGTTTTAACTACAACTTTAATTTCCTTAATAGATTGAGAGCTTTTCTGGTTATCTATTTTTTCTTGAGCGAGTTCTGTCCATTTGTGTCTCTCAGTTGTGTCTTTCCCATTTTATCTAATTTGTAGAATTTATTGGCAAAAGATTTTTAACAATATTCACATATCATCCACTGATGTCATCTAATTCCTGGTATTGGTAATTAGTTTCCCCTCTCCTTTTTTCTTTTCTTGGTCAGTCTGCTTAGAGAGTTATCAGTTTCATTTATTTTTCTATTTTTTATTTCATTAATTTCTTCTAATTACTCCCTTTATTTTGCTTCCTTGACATTAATTTGCTCTTCTTTTTCTGATGTCTTAAGGTGAATACTTTCTAATTTCCTTTTTGATTTCCTCCTTGATCAGTGGGGTATTTAAAAGTGGGATATTTTATTTCCAACTGTTTAGAGAATTTCTAGAAATGCTTCTGTCACTTATCTCTAATTTAATTCCAGTGTAGTCGCAGAATATATTTTGAATGATTTGAATTTTTTTTGATTTGAATTTTAAAAATGTATTGAGACTTATGGTCCAGTGTTTTTGGCAGAATAATGGCTCCACAAAGGTTACCACGTCCTAATCTCTGGTACCTGTGGATATATTATCTTACATGGACGAAGAGGACTTTGAAGATGTGATTAAGTTTAGGACATTAAGATGATTACTCTGAGTTACTGGGGTGGACCAACCTAACTCCATGAATCTTAATGTAACCATTTTTGGCTGAGGTCAGGGTCAGAGGGTGATGTGCCTACAGAAGAACGGTTAGAGGGAAGCAACATTACTGGTTTTGAATATGGAGGAAGGGGGCTCGAGCCAAGGAATATAGACTCTAGAAGCTGCGAAAGCTGAGGAAACAGATTCTTCACTAGAACCTCTAAAAAGAAATGCAGCCTTGCTGACACCTTGATTTTAGTCCACTGAAACCTCTATCAGATTTCTAACATACAGAACTATAAGACAGTAAATATGAATTGTCTTAAGCCACTAACACTGTGTTAATTGGTTACTACAGCAATAGAAAATGAATAAACCTAGTGTCTTAGTCCATTTGGGCTGCTATGAAAACATACTATTGACTGGGTAGCTTATAAACAACAGAAATTCATTGCTTACCGTTCTGGAGGCTGGGAAGTCCAAGGTCAAGGCACCAGAATGGTCAGGTTTTGGTGATGGCCCTTTTCCTGGTTTATAGCCTGTGCCCTCTTGCTGTGTCCTCACATGATGGAAGAGGGTGGGGAGCTCTGTGGGACTGCTTTTATAGGAGCACTAATCCCATTCATGAGCAATCTACCCTCACGACCTACCTAATCACCTTTCGAAGACCATAGCACCCAGATATGAATCTATTTTGGTAAATATTCCTTGGACAGTTGCAAAAGAGGTGTGTTCTCCTCTTGTTGGGTGAAGTCTTGTACAAATGTCAATTAGAGCAGGTTGGTTGATCGCTTTTTCAAGTTGTCTAGTGTCCACATTGATGCCCTGTCAATTTGAAAAATGAGCGTCGAAATCGCTGACTGTTACTGTAGGTTAGTTTATTTGTTCTTGTAGTTCTAGCAGTTTTTACATCATGTATTTTGAAGCTCTCTTACTTAGATGGATAAATGTTTAGGGTTTTTATGTGTTCTTGATGAATTGGTGACTTGACCTCTTTATTGTTAGGAAATTACTTTCTATATTCCTGGTAACATTCTTTGCTTTAAAATTTATTTACAAGAAATAAAAATTGATTTTGCCAAATATTAATAGCAAAGTCACTCCAGCTTTTTAAAATTACTGCTAGAATGCTATGTTACTTTTCATCCTTCTACTTTAGCCTATTTGTGCTTTTATATTTAAAGTGGATTTATTTTAGGTAGCATCCAATCCTAAATTATGTACGTGTAACGTATATATATTTACAGGCATACCTCATTTTATTGAGCTTTCCTTAATTGCAGTTTGCAGATGCTGCATTTCTTACAAATTGAAGGTTTGTGCCAACCCTGAGTTGAGCAGGTCTGTAGGCACCATTTTTCCAAAACATCTGCTCACTTTGTGTCCCTGTGTCTCATTTTGGTAATTCTCATGATATTTCAGACGTTTTTGCTATTATTATATTTGTTTTGGTGATCTGTGATCAGTGATCTTTGATGTTACTACTAGGACTCAGTGAAGGCTCAGATGATGGTTAGCATTTTCAGCAATAAAGAATTTTTAAATTTAAGTATGTATTGTGTTGGCCAAAAAGTTCATTTGGTTTTAAGTAAAAATAAAAGACACATTTTTTCATTTTCATCAAGAACTTTATCTAGCAACATATTCATTAACCAAATGAACTTTTTGGCCAACACGATACATTTTTTTAGATATAATGCTATTGCACACTTAACAGACTATAGTGTAGTACAAATATAATTTTTATATGCACTGGGAAACCAAAAACGTTATGTGAAATGCTTTATTGCAATATTTGCTTTATTGCAGTGGTCTGGAACTGAACCTACAGTATCTTTGAGGTATTGCTGTATGTCTTTGGGTTTAAATCTAACATCTTGCTATTTGTTTTCTATTTTTCTTATTTGTTCATTGCTCATTCTTTCCTTTTTTCTGCCATATTTTTTTAATTCAGCATTTTTTATGATTTAATTTTATCCTTTTTGTTGGCTTATTAGCTACAACTCTGATGTGGTATTTTAGTGATTATTTTATAGTTTATCATATACATCTTAAACTTTTCATTGTCTATAAGAGATATTACATCACTCATTTTTTGTGTATTAACCTTAAAAAGTGTACTTTCATTTCCTTCCCCCGACCTTTGTGCCATTGTTGAATATATTTTACTGCTTCATGTATTATAAAATTCACACTATGCTTTTACTACTTTTGATAGTTTTATTTAAAGGTATTAAAAATAAGAAAACATCTTCTCTTTTACCTACATATTTACTGTTTCCAATATTCATCATTTCTTTTTCCTTTTTGTAAATCCAAATTTCTTTTTTCTTTAATTTTTATTTTATATTGGAGCATAGTTGATTAACAATGTTCTGTTAGTTTCAGGTCTACAGCAAAGTGATTCAGTTATACATATATATTTATCTATTCTTTTTCAAATTCTTTCCCCATTTAGGTTATTACAGAATAACATAGCGTTCCCCTTGCTATACAGTAGGTCCTTGTGGGTTATCTGTTTTAAATATAGCAGTGTGTACTATGTAGTATCATTTTCCTACTGCCTAAGGGACGTCCTTTAACACTTTAGTGCAGATCTGCTGACAATGCATTATATCTGGCTGTATTTCTGAAAACATCGTTATTTCACTTTTTTTGGGGGGGTTCTTAAAGAGTTTTAAATTGTAGATTTTTCCTTTAATTAAAGATGTTTCTGTATACAGTCCTTTGGTTTCTGTTGTTTCTAATGAGAAATTTGTTTAACCTTACTGTTCCTTTGTATGTAATGGCTCATTTTCCTCTTTCTGCATTAAAATTTTTTTTCTCTTTATCACTGATTTTGGCCAATTTGATTATGATGTGTATAGGTGTGGGGTTTTTTGTTTCTTGTGCATGGGTTTTACTGACCTTCATAAATTCATAAAATTATAGTTTTCACGAAATTTAGAAAATGTTCAGCCATTATTTCTGTTTTTTTCCCACTTCTCTCTTCTTCTTTAGGAATTCCAATTGTATGTATATTAAACTGCTTGAAATTGTTCCTTTGCCCACTAATGCTCTGTTCTTGGTTTTTATTCATTCTTTTCTTTTCTCTCTGTGTTTCACTTTGGATAGTTTTGGTACTTATATCTTTAAGTGCATTAATCTTTTCTTCTGTATTATCCAATCTCATATTAATCTCATCCAGTGTATTTTTCATCTCAGACATTATATTTTTTATTTCTAGAATTTTGATAAGGTTTTTAGAAAAAATGTTTCTATTTAACATGGTCCATCGATTTTCTGCCATCTTGAACATATGGAATTACAGTTACTATAACTCTTTCAATGTCCTTGTCTGCACATTCTATCATTTGTGTCATTTCTGAGGTTTTTTTCCTATTGTTTTATTTTGCCTTTCCTTATGAGTCATATTTTGATTGGATGCCAGACATTCTGCGTTTTACCTTTTCGGGTGCTAGATATGTATTAATTTTGATAGATAAGTTTTAGCTTTTTTCTGCAGTGGAGTTAATTTACTTGGAAAAATTTGATCTTTTCAAGGCTTATTTTTGTGCTTTGATCGGCAGGAACAAAGCATAATTTAGTCTAGGGTTAATCTTTCCATTCCTGAGGTACTGCCCTTCTGGGTACTCTACTTTGTGAGACATGAATTACAGGTTATCCACCTCTGACTGGTTGGACTGTTCCCAACCCTATGTGAGTCTTGAGGATTCTCTCTCTGCTCCTTTCATATGGTTCTTTCTCCAGCCTTGGATAGTTTCTTCACCAGTAAGTAGTATTTGCCTGAAGACTCACAGGGACTCTGGGCAGTTCTGTCTTCTCCAGTATACTGTCTTGTACACTGTAACCACCTTGGCTACACCTTGGACTGCACCTGTGTTCACTCTCCTTTTGATCCAGCCTTAAATCCACAATCATCTGTGGCATTAGAAGGCTTACCTCATTATTTCTCTACTCAGGGATCATTGTCCTGCATTGCTTGATATCCAATACCTGAACACCAGTGTTTCATACATTTTGTCTGCTTTACTAGTTGTTTTGGCAGGAGGATAAATCCATTCCTTGTCACTCCATTTTGGAAGGAAGTAGAAATCCTACATTTAATTTTGAGTCTGAATGGTAATTGGATTAATATGGTAAACATAAATTTGTTCTCCTGAAGGATGGGACTGTTACTATATATGTGTTTTATGCTTTTACTTGTAAATTGTTTTAATTAATAGCTTGTATTTAAGTTTTCAAGTACTTTTCAGATAAATGGCAGTCAGTTTGTAGACATATGTCTATATATTTTAGATTTCCTCAGCACACACTATTGCAAATTCCAAGAAGCTGCAAGTTATGAGAAAGTTTACAATCCACAGATGAAATTGTTCTTAAATATTTACAAACTACACTCTATGGAGGCAGTGATTTAGAAAAGTAGCTGAAATTAAAAAAATACAAAAAACCCAATTCCTGTTGAAAAATATCCATCAGACCATGAGGTACCAAGAATCCTCTGTCCAAAGATAAAACTCACTCTTTTCTTTTCACAAAGTTATATCAGTGATGCTTCAAACAAGCAAAAATGGTTTCTGATAAAAATTAACATTTAACTTTTATGATCATTTTAACTTTTATAAAATATTTGCTTCAGTAGACTTGTTACACAGGGAGAGCACTTTGTGTGTACAGCTGAAAGAAAACACTTCAAGTTACTTTAGAACTTTCCACTTGTAATTTAATTCTTTTTTATATGCTATAGCATAAAAAATGTATGAAGAGTTATTTAATTATTTATTGTTTGCATAACAAAACATCTTTGTATCATATCCTTTTTGTAAGCCAAACATTTCACATAGATTTTGCTTTAATTAATGTCAATAGTATTTTCATACTTTTATGTGGTACTTTTTCCTATTCAGTTCTTTTGACTACTTTCAGTTGTAATGTTCCCATATATGTTTGAACAGATTTAACAGATCAATTTAAAAAGTATTAGATGAATAAGGAGAAGTTTTTACTTATATGTAAGAAAGTAGAAAAATATTTCATTTGGCTTGATCCAATTTGAGTCTAATATTGCTATTAATAGGATGAAACTTACTAACATGATAATAGAACTTGATAAATTTCTGCAGGAAACTAACAAAATATAAAGGAATGGTAATGATTGTTATTTACTTAGTATTTAATTCTGTATTTATTCAGTCAAAGGCTAATATAAAGTAGTGCTTCCTATGGAAGTGGGGTGGATATTGAACATTTATATAAATTTTTGGCTACACTCTCCAGCAGATATTTCTTAAATTTCAGTCACACACAGGATACTTTGCTAGGGGATAAAATGGTACACAAAGTAGTTTCTGCCCTCAAGTAGCTCATAAAATATGTTAATCAGCATTCTTTCAGTTGTAGGTAAAGAAATCCAACTTTAAATTAGCTTTGAAGTAACACAAGGGATATTACAGGCTTAGAAAAACAGAGCATCCAAAGGAAATGTCTCTGCGAACTTCAGGAACTCTGTCTCCTCTTATGACCATCTTACCTAAAACTGCATCCCTTCACATTCTTTATACTGTGTTATGTAAATAATTTTTGAATTGGCTAATGTAATTATTCCCTCTCTGTTTGTAGGTTCTGTTTCACAAAGTATGTTGACTGTATTCTATTCTATTTTAGTTGGATTTATAGAATCCTAATTTAGTCATCCCGGACAGAAAAGGGAAAAGACTTTCTCCTAGAGCCTTTATATAAAATTTCAGGGACATATTTTGGTTTTGTTTCAGTCATAAAATGTTATCTGAGCTATTCACTGTGGCTAACATCAATGTGAATGGTATTTGTGAACTGGAGAGTCTAAATTGTAGATCCACCTTTATTAATGTTACAGAGGTGATATTGAAGCAGGGAAGCATCTTGGAGAGAGTTATATTGAAGCAAGATTTTGAAGGATGAATAGGAGTTCATGGACCAGATGTATGAGAGGGAATTCTAGGCAAGAGAGACGGGTTTTCAAAGTTTAATGAAAGAATTTTCATCAGGGAGCAAACAGATTTTTTTAATCGCTGGAAACCAGATTGTATGGTAGAAAAGTGATGGTGTAGAATGATTGGGGTGGTGGAGTGGGATAATAAGAGCTTTGGAAGATGGAGAAGAATTTAATGAGGCAGTAGTGTGGATATGCAAGTTTTGAGCCTAAAACCTAAGAGGACTTGCATGTTTCCGTTTGCCTTCCTGCCATCTCCATGAGAATTTCACGCTTAGACTAGCCTACTTGTCCCAGGACCAACAAGTGCCTTCTCAATGGAAACCACTAGCGGAGAGCAAATGTGCTGACGGAAAATATCTGTCAACTATAAACAACAAACACAGTTTCCAAATCAAGGTCAGATAAGTACATTTTCCAACAACAAAAATATCTGAAGGATTTTACTGACATTAGATTGGAGCCAAAAGAAATACTACAGAGAGGACTTTAAGCAGAGGAAAGTTTTAAAATGATCTCAGATATAAACATTGAAACATGAGAGGAAATGAAGAGTAACAGAATCGGTAAATTTAAATGAATACTGGATTAAAACATAGCTCATGGAGTTTAAATTTCTGTAGAACAACAAATAGATGGTGAAAATAATGCAAAGAGCAATGGGGTAAATAGAACTAAAGTAGTCTAAGGTGCTAGCAATATCAGTGAAATGGTAAAAGTAATAAATCTTAAGAGTCTCTAGTTGTTATGACTTCTAGGGTAAATCTAAAGAAGAAGAAAGGAAAGAATGAAATAAGTTGATTGAGAAGTTGAATTGACAAATAGAAATATTTTATGAGCTCACAGCAAGGTATGAAAAGAGAAAAATGGTGTATAACAAAGGTGGTTCAAATAAAAATTACATAGTAAGAAGATAAGTATAACCTAGCTATATCAGTAATTACATTAAATTTAAGTAGTCTAAATGTACCAAGTAAAATCCTAAAACTGTCATACAGGATTGAATAAAACCTGATACTTAAAGGAGGCAAACTTTAGATATAATGATTCAAAATGGTTGAAAGTAGAAGTATACCAAAAGTATGCTATACAAACTTAACCAAAAGAAAACTATTGATCACACAAAGTAAACTTTCAAGCGAGAGTCATTACTAGAGTTAAAGAGGTATGTTTCACAATGATAAAGAGGTAGCAGATACACTGGAAAGATGGCACAATCCTGAATCTGTATGTGCCCAAAATGTAGCTTCAAAATGTGTGAAGTTAATGAAAACAGATTGCTGTTTCACAGTCCAATGGAATAATACTTAAATACATAGGGCTACATGAACTAATGAGAAAATTTTAATTGTGGATGGGATTTTGGGTGGGAATATTGCGGTATCATTTTTAATATTGTCTTTTCTGATAGATAATACGATGAAGGCCTTTCTCTTCTTGATCTTTGCTAATGCCAAATAAATAAAACACTCTGAATGATATCTTGCTCTCAGTGATCCTACGGAATTAAGGAATACATGCTTTTTTTTTTTTAAAGAGTGGAAGTCTCTTTACTTTTATATCAATGTGGTTATTTGCATAGTTTTTCTTTTTTCTTTTTTTTTTTTTTTGCTGTACGCGGGCCTCTCACTGTTGTGGCCTCTCCCGTTGTGGAGCACAGGCTCCGGACGCACAGGCTCAGCGGCCATGGCTCACGGGCACAGCTGCTCCGCGGCATGTGGGATCTTCCCGGACTGGGGCACGAACCCGTGTCCCCTGCATCGGCAGGTGGACTCTCAACCACTGCGCCACCAGGGAAGCCCTATTTGCATAGTTTTAATACGTATGTGTCCTCATTTTTTCCAGAATATAATTGGACAACAGATTGTCCAATTAAAGCATTCCCTTGTGTGTTAAATTTGAGAATAACTTTAGTCAGATATAATAAGCCCACTACTAAGGAAAAAGCGTTGTATTAATATGTGCAATCATTACCTAAACAGCCTTCTAGAAGACTTGTCTGGTAGCTTTTCTATGGCTTTTAGTGTCCCAGTCTTACATGCAGTTGTCAGGGTAATTTCCTGGAAGATCTGGATCCTTAGCAGATTTGGGGGACTTTGGAGGAAGAATAATTCACTAACTTGTTAGGCTCTGAAGACAGAATTGGCGGAGACAGATTGCTTAGATTTGGTTTCTAGCCTCAGAACAGAAGAAAAAGTAAGATCGGATAAAAAATCTTCGTGAAAATAGAAGCTATTGAATACCCAGTCCTAGATACCTTAAGGAACCTCAAGACAGAAATTAACTTTCTTGACTTAGTGGCTTAATACCAAGTGGCTTTAGATTTGTTGGCAAGTGTACGAGGAGACTGTATGTATGTTGATTAACAATTCTTGCTGTTGCTACACCCATGTGTATGAATTAGGCGAAAACCATGAAATCACCTTCTTGGGGGACTGAAGAATACCTTTTGAAGAGTATTTATGATTTGAAGGGAGGAGGTTTTAGAAAATTGTCTAAAATTTTGAATTAGGCAAAAGTGATTCCCATCTAACTTAACAGTATTATGGTAGGTGCTGTTTAGCAATTCTCTGAGAGATTACCTGATTCTCTAGAAGTGTGTACCTTTGATTGATTTGCTATCATCTGCAACCTCTCCTAAAAGTTCATGACAAATGTCCTTAGCAGCAGGCAGGCTCAACTCTTCACCAGTAGTAAAGGGCTTCTTAGCTTTAGTAATGTGATTAGCCACTAAGAATGATGCTCTCAGTGCAGACACATCTGATGAAGTGGTGGCCTTCAATAATTGCTTCTGTTCTTTGTGTTCACATTTTTTTCTTTTGAAAAACTCCAAAGGCTTGTCTTTTAATGCAGGGTGCTTGGTCCATGTGGCAAAGCAGTTTTGAAGGTTTCATTGCTTCGTTGGATAGCCGGTCGCCACATATTTTACAAAGCAGGCTTGGAGAATGTCAGTCACCTGTTGCAGTGAACCGGTAATTTAAGTAGGACTCTCGGTGTTTTCTTTTAAATGCAGCTTCCTTTTTGTTGGCAGCCAGAGTCTTCTGCTGTCTCATCATTGGGTCTTTCCCCCTTTTCAAAGAAGCTCTCCAGCGACGTTTGTTTTTTACTCATTTTGGCTAGGGTTAGCTTGTGGGCTTACCAAAACTGTGACTGAAACAAGTGCACAGCGTGGGAAAGAGGCACGGACGGAAGTGGTAAATAAAATAATGGGCGGGCTGCGAGCAGACTAAAATAAGTATTGGATTCTGACTTAAAGCCTGACACCAGAGGCAGCTGTGCAATTGAAGTACATCAACTCGCTTGCCACTATAAAGCCTGACAACAAATGCAGCCTAATTGTCACTCGCCACTCACTGATAGGGTTTTGATATGAGTCTGCAAGCAGTTGATGTATTATGGTCTTTGTGCGGTGAAACCTCTCTGCTATTGTAATCTGTATTTGCAGCCACTCCCCAGCGCTAGCATCACCGCCTCAGCTCCACCTCAGACCATCAGGCGTTAGATTCTCATAAGGAGCGCGCGACCTAGATCCCTCACATGCGCAGTTCACGGCAGGGTTCGCGCTCCAATGAGAATCTAATGCCGCCACTGATCTGACAGGAGGCGGAGCTCAGGCGATAGGGAGAGGCTGTAAATACAGATGAAGCTTTGCTTGCTAGCCTGCCGCTCACCTCCTGCTGTGCGGCCAGGTTCCTAACAGGCCATGGACCAATACTGGTCCATGGCCCCGGGGTTAGGGACCCCCCTGCTTTAACCCACTTTTAACTCTCATTTGCTAATAGAATAAGGAGGAATAAAACATCTTTGTATCACTAAAAAGGCAGGGTTCGGGCTCCAATGAGAATCTAATGCCGCCACTGATCTGACAGGAGGCGGAGCTCAGGCGATAGGGAGAGGCTGTAAATACAGATGAAGCTTTGCTTGCTAGCCTGCCACTCACCTCCTGCTGTGCGGCCAGGTTCCTAACAGGCCATGGACCAATACTGGTCCATGGCCCCGGGGTTAGGGACCCCCCTGCTTTAACCCACTTTTAACTCTCATTTGCTAATAGAATAAGGAGGAATAAAACATCTTTGTATCACTAAAATAAAAGAAGATTGATACAGCACAATAGATATAATTGTGTGTGTATATACATGAGAGAAAGAGATAATATAGCATCCAACAATGACAGAATTGACATATTTCTGAAGTACACGTGAACTTTTAATAAAAACTAATAAAAGACCATTTGTTGGACTAGTCCTTGGAAGCATTCCTATTCCACATAAGAGGTAAGATGGAATAAACACATGTTGACCTTTCTCTCACTGAACACAACCAAAAAAATCTTGACAGAATGCATGATATAGCAATTTGAGGTCTCTGAAAGTAATTATCAGGAGGCAGATTGGAAAAAAATACTAGAATTCAAAGTACCACTGAACTGGTGTTGAGATTAACAGTTTTTCCCATTGAATTCGCTGGCCCCAGACCCAGAAGTGAGCAATGTGGTGCAGAAAGAGTGAGATGAAGAAACTCTCTACTTTTGGCCTAAAGACTGGAAAAGGGAACTTGTAAAGTTCAGGGAGGATGGGAAATACGCACCAGTTTTTTTCTCTCCTTTTTCTCCACTTTCCTGGGCCTCAGTAGTCAGGCAGTTCAATGGTCATGTGGTAGTGGCTACAAAAGCCACTGGGAATGAGAAGCTGCAAAGTCCCAACTCTGAGGGCAGGGAGCCTTCTTCTCTGATAGAGGCACAACTCCCAGAGGGTGGGGCTAAACCCCACTGTTTTATTTGCCCTCTTTTGTTTTCCTGCCACCATTGCACAATTGCAGAGATGGACAGCTTATGGCCAGTGGACTATAAAGGAGGTTTCCAGGTAACCAGAAAGTATGAGGAAAGAGTAGAAGGTAAGAATTCAGATGACCGGTCCCATAAAGCTGCTTATTAACTTCTTGGTTCACCCCTGACCTGTTAGTGAATGGAACTGATCCTAATTAGGATACCAAAGTCTTTGAGAAGTAGGATACCAAAGATACCTATTACAGGCTAGGTAGACATCTGCCCAGGTCTCATACTGCCAACTAGGCAGCACACATGTGGGAGTGATCCGTATAACACTGCTAAGATTTTGAATACTGAACTAATATTGGGACACTGCCATAACAATAAAAAAAGGATACTATTAAGAAGAAATTGATGGCATCTTTGTCATTCACAGGAGCACAAATTCCTTTATATATACACATTTGTAGTGAAAGAGAGCAGAAAACAGACTGTAAGTACGATTGGAAACCAATTCTAAAATTCCAGAAAATTTCCACATTTTTCAATCGCTATAATGACATGCTGCTACCATTTGTTTGTATTATGTCATGTATTTTGAAAATCAGACCGCTAGTATGTAGCAAAACAGCTTTAAACTATACCTGCCAGCTTGTCAGTAATAATGTCCTAGTTACCATGCCAATGGATACTTGTTAATCCTAATGGTATTCAGTTCTTTGTAGCGTTTCTCACCGACTTCTTTTATTCTGAACTACTTTTTCTCTGATTTCTGTTAAATCTGTCTGTCCCCCATTTGTGACCTCAGTTAAATTATTCCATTATCTTAGCTTTAGTTACCTCATCTATAAAATGAAGACAGTAGTGCTTACATTATAGGGTTATCATGATGATTAAATGACATAATTATGTAAAATAGAACCATGCCTATACTACAGTAAATATTGCAATAAGCAGTAGATAGGTGATCGCCATTTTTCCCTCCTCAGCACCATTATCATCATTGGTATGTGAAAGTGTTTTTATCTTCTTACATATATCTCACCTGTTTAAATCTTTCTATAATTTCCCATAACATTTAAAATAAATGTTTTCTATTTTACTTATCTATATTAGGTTGATAACTTACAACAAAAAGTAGTCCAAGAATTATACCTGCTTATATAACAGTTGAAAACAAAATGTTTAGTTTAATTTAAATAATTTAGTTTAATTAACTTTTTTTTAGCTTCTTAAAGTGAGAGTTTAGATCGCTGACTTTAGAATTTTCTTTTCTTTTATATGCCTCTAAAGCTATAAATTACCCTCAATGCACTGCTTTAGGCACATTCCACAAATTTTGAAAAGTTTTATTTTCATTTTCATTCACACCTAAATATTTCCTTATTTCCCTTGAGATATGTTCTTTGACTCATGAGTCATTCAAAAGTGTCTTATTTAATTCTTAAATACTTGGGAATTTTCCAGGTGTCTTCCTTTCATTATTTCCTAATTTAATTTTCTCTGTGGCCAGAGAAAACTATGTATGATTTTAATCCTATAGATTTATTGGTTTCGAGTTTTGTTTGCTTTTTGCCCAGAGTATGGTTGCTTTTACTGAAAATCCATATGTGTTTAAAAAAACAAGTATGCTTCGCAGTTGTTTGTTAAATGTTAATTGAATATTTGGTTGATAGTGTTGCTCATTGTTCTGTATCCTTATTTTCTTTCTACTTTTTCTGTGAATTACTGAGTGTTTTTGAAATTTCCAGCTATGTTTGGTGATTTGTTTGTTTCTTGTTTCAATACTGTAAGATTTTCTTCTTTTTTCTTTGCAGTTGCACTATTTTATACAATATTTACATTGGCTAATATTCCTGCTGTATTGACCCTTTTATTTTTATGAAATATTCCCTTTGTCTTTATTATCTCTACTTCTTGCCATACCAAATTGCTTGTAGTTCCCCCAACATCTGTCTACTCTCATTTCTTTGTCTCTGTTGGGCATTTTTATATTCTGCATTTTTTCAATGACCTTTGTTGTCTTAACCTCCTGACTATTGCTTAGCCTTTGTCTCAGTGCAAATATAATGTCCCCTTATACATAACTCTCCTCTTAAACTGTTACATCCTTCAGCTTATCACATTTTGTTGTAATTATTGTTTCACTTCTTTATCCCCTATTAGCCTCAAAACTCTGTTATCGTAGAAACTGTCCCCAGCACTTAGGTGAAGTAATTCAATGAATAGTTTTTAAATTAAGAGATGAGTAATGTATTTCTCCTGAGGGAGAGATGTATGGATAATATATGCTTTCTGATAGTACTCTTTTGAAAAGTCTTAGCATGTAACGTAGATAGTTTATTAGTGCAACAAAGGATTTCCCCCATCTTTATAAATAGTCACAAGGCTTCTTGTAAAACAAAACAAAACATTTTTTTCTTCTCCAAAAATGAAATTGTATAGTAAATAGTTTTGTTAGTTCAGATTCTTTGTAAGGAACAGACGCTATCTCCGATAACAAACAGATGGAAAAAGTATTATTAGTATAACATGCTGCTAACAGTGTGAAGGGAGAATAAATAATCTGGTTTACAATAGGCAGAAAGCTGTTAGTCCCAGAAGTTTTCAGTTATGAAGTGCTTTACATTCTTACCTAAGCATGACTACTCTAGTGAATGAAGTCTCGTGGTTTTTTCAGTTCATCCATATTACTCAGTTAAGATCTGAAAATCATAGGTGAATGAGCCTGACTGGCAAATTTAGGTCACCTGTCTATTCCATTGTTGTACCAGAGGGTGGAAGACTCAGGTGGTAGAAGGGATGTTGAAAATGTCTAAGGTGAAAATCTTCAGGGCACTAGAAAACTGTTATTTAAAAATTTATATCTCAACCCAGTCCTATTTTATAAACACTAGACTTCTTGCATACCTAGCTATCTTCTTGATATGCCCACTTGAATGTATAATAGGGATTTCAAAGACTAACATGTCCAAAAATATAGTCTATGATCCTTTCTCAAAAACCAGCTTTAGGGCTTCCCTGGTGGCACAGTGGTTAAGAGTCCGCCTTCTGATTCAGGGGACACGGGTTCGTGCCCCGGTCTGGGAAGATCCCACATGCCGCCGAGCAGCTAGGCCCGTGAGCCATGGCCGCTGAGCCTGCGCGTCCGGAGCCTGTGCTCTGCAACGGGAGAGGCCACAACAGTGAGAGGCCTGCATACCAGAAAAAACAAAACAAAACAAAACAAAACCGCTTTATTCCATTGTATTATAAGCATATGGAGGATATCCAGTACTAGTTGCCACATATTCACAGGGACATTGACAAACTGGGATACATCCAGAAGAGGTAAACTGTACATGGGAAATTATATCATATGAATAAGGTTTAATGAATTGGAACTTTTACATGGACTAGAATTTTAACTATTCCTATGGAACTGTAGAGATTGGAATTAACATCAGTCAATAGATATTATAGAGAAATATAGTGCAAGTTAAAGCAAAATTTCTAATGAATAGAATTGTCCAGAAGAATGGTTTTCCAGCCTTAATAGTGAGCACTCCACTACCAAAATTAAGTAGAGGCTTTATTACCATCATAAATATTGTAGAGAAGGGAACTTCCCTGGCAGTCCAGTGGTTAGGACTTTGCCTTCCAATGCAGGGTGTGCGGGTGTGATCCCTTGTCAGGGAGCTGGGATCCCACATGCCTCTTGGTCAAAAAACCAAAATATAAAATAAAATAAGCAATATAGTAACAAATTCAGTAAAGACTTTTAAAAAAATTAAATATTGTAGAGAAGATATATGTGGCCTTCTATCTATAGTACTTCATGATTCTATAATTTTTAATCACAATGTAAGATTTTACATTTTAAATAGATGAGAAAAATTTTTTACCACTTAATTATTAGAATACTTATAGTAATTGTATGTCTTTGATTAATGAAAAGTTTCTCACTAGAGATTTTAAAGCTACTGTCACTTGCATATTTTGTTTTAGGTAGGCAGTAGATTTTCTGGTAAAGTCAGAGCTGCTGAAATACCAATAGTTTAAGTGCAATTTGAGTAGATGAAAGCAAACCATTTCAAATATTTTTGGTAAATAGTGAACTATTATAAAAATACATATGTCAATGAATATGGGATATTATATTTATCTAGGTAAAAATATGTGTGTGTATCTGTATACATTTATCTATCATGTCTGTCTATTGATCTTTAGATTTTGAGGTAAAAGTAAAAATAAATGGAAAGTTGTTTAAACTGGATTTTATTATAAAGTAAAGGTCTTGAGTGAAATAATGTTAATATTTGTATTACATTTTCATTGAAATATTTGTAGTTTCTCTCTTCAGTAATGTATATTTTATTACAAGTTGTATTATCAAATATGTTTTTGTTTTTTACCTGTCTTTTGTCCCTTTCCTCAGTAATCCCATTAATTTTTTAATTAATTAATTAATTTTAAATTTTGGGCTGTGTTGGTTCTTCGTAGCTGTGCGCAGGCTTCTCATTGTCATGGCTTCTCCTGTTGCGGAGCACAGGCTCTAGGCACGCAGGCTTCAGTAGTTGTGGCTTGCAGGGTCTAGAGTGCAGGCTCAGTAGTTGTGGTGCACGGGCTTAGTTGCTCCGCGGAATATGGGATCTTACCAGACTAGGGATCAAACCCATGTCCCCTGCATTGGCAGGTGGATTCTTATCCACTGTGCCAACAGGGAAACCCCCCATTACATTTTAAAATTTATTATTATTATTTTTTTATTATTCAATAGAATGTTTTAGTGTGAATTACATGACCAACTGCCCTTGTGTAATAAAGACTGCACATAGGTAGAGATTGTGATAATTGCTAAGTTAAAAGGCAGATTACGACATTCTAAAAGCATTACTGCTGCCAAAATACACTGGCTCCATGATTTGTTTTTGTTTTTTTTTTTAATATTAATTACATTTTAAAATTTATTATTATTATTTTTTTATCATTCAATAGAATGTTTTAGTGTGAATTACATGACCAACCGCCCTTGTGTAATAAAGACTGCACATGGGTAGAGATTGTGATAATTGCTAAGTTAAAAGGCAGATTACGACATTCTAAAAGCATTACTGCTGCCAAAATACACTGGCTCCATGATTTGTTTTTGTTTTTTTTTTTTAATATTCATGAAGATGTTTGAGGAATAAACATCTTTGTTAAGGATTTTATTTTTTTTAAGTATTATACCATTCTTTTTACTCTGTTATTGAGTTATATGTATTGTAAAGGCTTAATTCTTATAGTATCATAAATCTTATTCTTACCGTAGAATTCTAGAAATCAAGATAATGATTATTTTTTTCTGTCAAATACATAATATGTCTACCAGAGTAGGACATTTTTAAGTAGGTGGCTATTTGTACACCATTAATCAGACTCTTTTGGCCATTGGGCCTCTGCCATTTTAACATATTGTTTGATCAATTTATATATTTAAGAAGGCTGTTTCCATTTAAAGTAAATCAATCTAGGGCTTCCCTGGTGGTGCAGTGGTTGGGAGTCCACCTGCCAATGCAGGGGACATGGGTTTGGGCCCTGGTCCAGGAGGAGCCTGTGTGCCGCAGAGCAACTGGGCCCGTGCGACACAACTGCTGAGCCTGCGCTCTGGAGCCCTCGAGCCACAACTGCTGAGCCCACGTGCCACAACTGCTGAGGCCCACGTGCCTGGAGCCTGTGCTCCACAGTGAGAGGGGTGGGCAGAGGGGGCGCTGTGATGAGGGTCCTACGCACCGCATGAGGAGTGGCCCCTGCTTACGGCAGCTGGGGAGAGCCCGCGGGCAGCAACGAAGACCCAACGCAGCCAAAATTAAATAAATAAATTTTAAAAAAAGTAAATCATTCTAATTTTAAACAAATTTTCCTCATTGCTTTTTATAGTGTATTTTAGATTGCCAACCACTTTAGCATTCAGACATCCTTAAAACTTGTTAATTGTGACTGTAAGACACATAGCAGTGTTCTGTGATAAATATGCGAATAATGTAGTAATTAAACAGGAAAAATTTTTTGGTTTTGTAATGTTAGGAATCATGCTGTTGAGTTGATTTGCATCAATTTCCAGAGTGAGATTTTATTTTGGTAACACATTCTTTATGACTTGTAATGCCATGCAATTGAATCTTGGCAATAAGAAAAGAAAAAAAATTATTACTATAACTGCAATGCTAATAACTTGAAAAACAGAAAGAGTGCATTGAATGTTAGTACTTTATATTCTCCTACAATAGTGCTGCTCATCAACATTTATACATCACTGTTTAAATTAAATTAAATTAGATTGAATCTAAATTACCTGTTTCTGAGTAAGTGGGATTTGGTAATACACTATTAAGTCAATCTGCAAACTGATGTCATAATTCAGATTTGATTTTTTTTAATGACAATGATGCTAGGGAATCATTCTTCAATTTGCAAATCTAATTTCCATAGTCTAGGTGATATCCTCTTACTAATAATGGTTAAGTTATACAGAACAAAATAGAGAAAGAATGGAATCCTAATGGTGATGTTTGTAAATTTTTATCACAAGTGTGTTAGTATTTTGAACATAGAAGATGAGTCATTTGAGCACAAAATAAGATGCTAAGCTACTAGAGAAACAGGTATTGAAGTAAACAGGAAGTTTTATCTTATGTGTATGGTTTGAAAAGTAAGGGTTATAATATACATGTGCTGGAAAGATTTCCTTGTATAATTTTTTCCCAAATTAAATCAAAGGGCACATAATAATAATAATAATTATTATCTGCTGTTATTACTATTTTCCAAATTGTTGTAGGCTTGAGGAATTTGTCATATATATTTTCAAATACTTTTTCCTTTTAAGACTCTTTTCATTAAACCTGTTAGCACAAGTTCAAGAAATAGTATTGAAAATTGTTAATCAATTTGATCATTTACTCAACTAATATATTAATTCTGCTTATCAGAAAATATAAATGTGAAGAATATATAAAATATTTAAGACACGTATTCTTTTTTTTTTAACGTCTTTATTGGAATATAATTGCTTTACAATGGTGTGTTAGTTTCTGCTTTATAACAAAGTGAATCAGCTATACATATACATATATCCCCATATCTCCTCCCTCTTGTGTCTCCCTCCCTCCCACCCTCCCTATCCCACCCCTCTAGGTGGTCACAAAGCACCGAGCTGATCTCCCTGTGCTATGCGGCTGCTTCCCACTAGCTGTGTATTTTACATTTGGTAGTATATATAAGTCCATGCCACTCTCTCACTTCGTCCCAGTTTACCCTTCCCCCTCCCCGTGCCCTCAAGTCCATTCTCTACATCTGCGGTAAGACACGTATTCTTATAGAGAGAAATGGTAAGTTTTTATGACAGCTACAAAATAAGATTGGTTATGATAGGTACAGATGTTCTAGAGATTCAGAGAAGGAGTACATATCAAGTTTACACTATAATGTCAGAGATGAGTAGTAAAAATGAGACCATATTGCTCACAAAGCTGAAAATATTTACTATCTGGTTCTATACAGAAGTTTGTTGACTCCTTATATAAAATCTTACTACCAATGCTATTCTTTATAAGCAATAAAATTGAATTAGGTAAGATAGCTTAAGTGTAAAATATTTTTCTAAGAAAATGAGTTATAAAGAACATTTTCAATCTTTTTATAAATAAAAAAAATCTAAGTAAAGAAATTCTCCCACTTTATAGTAGTAATTTTAAAAATTCATTAATTTTCCTTTGAAATCTAAACTCTTAAAATTTTTAATGCATTGTCATTAAATATCCATATAACCTCATAGATATTTTTATATATTTGCCATCATAATATAATTTGATGTTATAGACTGCCATGTTTTTATATAAAAGGGAGCAATTTTGTTTCTATGTAATCTTTGTTATTATTTTTAAAATTAAATAATTTTTCATCAGATCATACGGTTTCACTGTGTATAGTTGGAAATTTGAAGCTTTTAAAAAAATTGTAGCAATAAATATTCTTTTTGTGCATTTATATTTTATTTGCTAAATTATTTGGGGGGACTTACTCTGTTTCTTCCATGGAATCGGTTCTGTTTATGCTCTATATTTTTAAAGGGATTATTAAATTTTTGCATAGAAGTCTGAAAAGTAGTCTCTAGTCTCTTAGTTTCTTCTCCTTCAATGGTGATTTCCCTGTTCTCATTTCTCTTTTAGTATATTTTTGTTTTTTTCCTTGTTTTCTTGATCAATTTACCTAGTGGTTTTCCTATTTTGTTATGTCTTCAAAAATAAGATTTTGATTTAATTAGACCTCTTAGTCTTCTCTTCTTGCATCATTAATGTTTACTTTTACATTTAATATTCTTTATTATTTCCTTAGCTTGCTTTAGTTTACTTTATAGCTCATTTTATACATTTTAGAGCTGGGGATTTATTTCATTTATTTTAATTTTTTCATTTTTATTAGTTAAAGTGTTTGTGCTATGACTATACTTCTGATTACTGCTTTAAATATGTCTCATAGATCCCTTTATGTAGTGTTTTTCTTTTCATTATTTTTGAGAAATCATATAATTTTGGTTTGCCTTTCCTCTTCTACCTCGGATTTGATTACTAGAAATTAAAAAAAAATTCCATGTGGAAGGGACCTTTTGTTTTGAGTATTTATTTTTTAGTTTCAAGTTTTATTATATTTTAATCAGATTAAATAGTATAGTGTGCTATATTGTTGTTGTATTAAAGTCTCTTTTAATTAGTGTGTTTCTGTTGCCTCTCCTCTCTTGTAGTTTTGCTCCACACAATGTTTTCTGTGTTATTTGGTCCATCGGTGGTGGTGGTAGTAGTATATTTTCAAATATTAGTATTATATTTTTGCTGTGAATTTTGGCATTTAGCATTAAAAAGTGCTCTTCTTTTCAAGTTTAGTGCTTTTTGGCTTGACTTACAATTTGTCTAATATCAGGATCTCTGTCTTTGCTTTCTTTATTGTTTTCATGTGTCTGATAATCTTTTCTTTATCTCTTTATTTTTAGCTTTATTGAATCACTTTATTTTAGGTTTTTCTTTTTTGCAGCATTTAGTCTGGTCTTGCTTTATGAAACAATTTAAAATGTCTTTCTTAAAAAGATGAATTAATGCTATTTACACTTATTGTTATAATCAATAATTTGATATAAAATTAGCCATTGCATTTATCTAAGATGGCTTTGTAAACTTTTTATTCACTTTAAAAATTTGCTTATCAGTTTATTGTTCATTTCTTTAGGTTTTGACACATACAGATGTATAACCACTACTGCAATCATATTATAGAAAACTTACATCCCTCCCCAAATATCCCTTATAGGGTACATTTGTAGTCAGCCCTTCTCCTCACTACCAATTTTGGCAGCCACTGATCTGTTTTCTTTTCTTGTAATTTTGCGTTGTTACTCTATTTAATTAACATTTGTTAAGTAGAGCTCTGGGAAGTTGGATGGTGGCTCTAGTTCAACAAAGGACCATACGGAAATTGAAATGGAAAAGTTTATTACTAAAAAGTCCTAGGGGAGGTATATGGCATGCCTCCAGGGGCCATACAGGAAGGTCAAGGCAGGGTACAGGCAGAGGAAGCAATAGGACTTGGGGCTCATGCCTTTATTAGGGTTCATGTGTAGAGCACTTTGGGGTTACCAGGCTAAGGCTGGAGTGGTCAATTCAAACCAGAAACACTGGGATTTTGTCAAGCTTCTCAAGGGTCTTATCTAGGGGTCACAGAAGGGGAAAGCCCTGGGAGGTAGAGGAGGACTTTACCATGGTCACTGGCACAGTCATGTCAGGAACTTAAATTTACCTGTGACTCTATGGGCTGCTATCTTGGGCATGCACTTGCACGGGGGGCTAATTTCAGTTTAAGACCCTGATAGGCTGCATGACCTACACAAAATGGATGCTGAGGCAGCAGTACCATGGAGTAGTTCAGCTAACCTCTTGACATTCTGACTTTTCCAAAATGTCATGAAATTTGTCCCATATAGTATATAGACTTGCAGTTTTGTTTCAGCAGTATTTTAAAAAATTTTACCTTTATTAAAATGTAATTTACACAAATCAAAACATATGTAATTTACACAAATCAAATTTATCCATTTTGAGTGCACAGTTTTATGAATTTTGGCAATTACACACAATTATGTAACCTCCACTACAATCAAGATGTAAAATCATTTCATCAACCAAAAAGTTCTTTGCATCCTTTGCTATTAGTCATTCCTCCTTGACCCCAGGTCCTAGGAAAAAAATGATCTGCTTTCTATCACTATAGATTTGCCTTTCTGTAATTATAGAGTGTATATTTAGCTGGAAATTACCCTTGTATAAACATTTTATTCCTTTGTGTTATTTAGTAGTATTCTATGGAATGGATTTGTTTATCCAGTCACCAGTTGATGGATTTTTGGGCTGTTTACAGTTTGGGGCAATTGTTAATAAATCCACTGTAGATGTTAACCTACAGGTTTTTGTGTATGTGTTCTCAGTTATCTCGTGGAATATCTATGTGTGAGACAGCTAGGTCCTGCAGTAAGTGTATGTTTACCTTTGTAAGAAACTGCCAGACTATTTACCAAAATGGTTGTACAGTTTTGCATTTCCATTAGTAATGTATTAGAGTTCTAGTTTCTCTCATTGCCAATAGTACTTGATATTGTCAATTTTGTTGTTGTTTTGATTTTAGCTATTATAAGAGATATGAGTGGTAATTTGTTGCTTTTAATTTGACTTTCCCTAAAGACTAATGATGTTAACCATTTTTTCGTGTGCTTATCCATATATTTTCTTTAGTGAACTGTCTGTTCAAACATTCACCCATTTCTTAATTTGGTTTTTATTGAGTTTTGAGAAGTCTTTATATATTTTCCTTACAAGTTTTTTTCTCAGACGTGTGTTGCAAACATTTTCTCCCACACTATGTCTTGTTTTTTCATTTTCCTAACAGTCTTTCAAAGAACAGATGTTTGTAATTTTAGCCAAATACAATAGTTTTTTTTCGCAAATGGACATGTTTTTGATGTTGTATTTAAGAAATCCTTGTCTAACCGAGATAATGAGGATTTTCTCCTTTGATTTCTTCTATAGGTTTTATAACTTTAAGTTTTACTTTAGGCCTATGGTTCATTTTGAGTTAACTTTTTATAAGTTTAAAGGTATGAGCTGATGTTTACGTTTTGCATTTGGATGTCTAATAGTTCCAGTGCCATTTATTAAACAGTGTATCCTTCCTTCATTGAATTACCATTGAACCTTTGTCACAATCAATTGATTCTGTTTTGTACACATATTTCTAGGTTCTCTATTCTGCTCCATTCATCTATGTGTCTGTTTGTTCATCGGTTCACACTGCCTTGATCCCTAAATCTTTTTTTGTAATCTTAAATCAGTGCGAGTCTTCCAACTTTGTTTTTCTCTTCAAAAATTGTTTTGGCTATTCTGGTGCCTTTGTCTTCACATATAAATTCTAGAATCTCCTTTTTAAAAAAAATCCTGCAAGAAATCCTTCTGGGATTTTGATTGTGATTGCATTGCATTTATGTATCAGTTTGGGGAGAATTGACATTATAATCCTGTTGAGTCTTATAATTCATGACCACTGTACATCGCTTTATTATTCAGGTCTAATTTGATTTCTTTCATTAGGGTTTTGTAATATTCTGTGGTGTTTTGTATATATTTTATCAGACTTATACCTAAGCAATTTTATAGTTTTTTAATACTATATAATTGCATAATTTTTTATTCCTATTTCTAGTTGTTCATTGTTAGTACAGATCTTCTTTGACTTATGATGGGGTTATGTCCCAATAAACCCATTGTAAGCTGAAAATATCATAAGTAAAAATTTGTATTTGATATACCTAACCTGCTGACCATCATAGCTTAGCCTAGCCTACCTTAAATGTGCTCAGAACACTTATATTAGCCTACAGTTGGGCAAAATCATCTAACATGAAGCCTATTTTATAATAAAGTGTTGAATATCTCATGTAATTTTTTGAAACTGTTCTGAAAGTGAAAAACAAAATGGTTGTATGGGTACAAAATGTTTGTAAGTTTGTGGTTGTTTACCCTTGTGATCGAGCAGCTGACTGGGAGTTGCGGCTCACTGCCGCTGCCCAGCATCACGAGAGAGTATCGTGCCATTTATCCCTAGCCTGGGAAAAGATTGAAATTCAGTATTTGAAGTACAGTTTCTACTGAATGCGTATTGCTTTCATGCCATTGTAAAGTTGAAAAATCGTAAGTCAAACCATTGTACGTTGGGGAAATGCAATAGATTTTTGTAACTTTAATATGTATTCTGCAAACTTGCTAAATTCATTTAATATTTATATTAGTTTTGGGGATTAACAATCATTCTGTCGACAAATAGACATAGTTTTATTTCTTCTTTCCAATTCTTTCCAGATCTTTTTCTTGCTTTATTGCACTGGAAAAGAGCTTCATTGTGGTGTTGAGGAGAAGTGGTGAAAGCAGACATCCTTGCCTTGTTTCCAATCTTAAAGGGAAAATATTTCATCTTTTATTAAGTATTATGTTAGCTAAAGGTTTATCAAGAAGCTCTTTAGTTAGAGAAGCTCCTTTGTATAGAGAAGCTCCTCTAGAGATACACTCTCAGGGAAACTATGAATATAGTGTTGTTTTTGTTGTTATCGATTTGTCTCACTGTTTTCTAAATAAAATTAGCTAAATGATCAAGTGATCACTTTTAAAGCAATCTGTTCTACTGAGGGTTGTTTTTTTTTTTTAAATCAAGTATTAGTGTTGAATTTTTTCAAATACTTTTTCTGCATCTGTTGGGATGATCCTTTGGTAGTTCAGTTTCAGTCTTTAAACTTGGTAAATTACGAGGATTAATTTTGCATGTTGAACCAGGTTTGCATTTCTGAGATAAACTATACTTAGTCTTGATTTATTATCCTTTTTATACATTGCTGAGTTCAATTTGCTAATATTTATTGAGGATTTTTGCTTCTATATTAGTGAAAGATATTTCTCTTTAGATGTCTTTTTCTTATTATATCTTTGTCTAGTTTTGTTATCAGAGTAGTGCTGATCTCATAAAATAAATGTTAATAAAAGTGTTATCTCCTTTTCTATTTTCTAAAAGAGGATACGTAGAATTGATATTATTTCTTACTTATAAATGTAGAATTTTCCAGTGAAGCCATCTGGGCCTATAGTTGATTATATATAGTTTATAACAGTTGATTTGTTTTGTTGTTTTTGTTGTGTTGTTTGAAGGTTTTAAACAAGAAATCTAATTCGTTTAATAGTTATAGTAGTATTTAGGTTGTCTATTTTTTTTCTTAAGAGAGCTATGGTATTTTGTGCATTTCAGTGAATTTGTCCATTCAAGGATATTGAATTTATGGATTAAACGTAAATATTATACTTACCAATGATTAAGAAAATAATACTTAAAGATTATATAATATTAAAATATAATATGGATAGAGTTGACCTATTTAATTTTTTTAAATCTCCTTTGCCCATTATTTTTTTCTGCCTAGTGCCCTGTGGGGTAAAGGGCCTGCTGAAGACCAGAGTTGAAAGGATTTCTAAAACTTACCAGAAAAACTCCTGTGATTATGTTATCTAACATCCCATAATTTTCAACTCTATTTTCTTCTACATCAAATAACCATATGATTACTTCATGCTTTTTTTTATTGCAAAGTCATGACCCCTCAATTTGAGTTTTAAAATTTTATGTTTTATTATAATGAAACCTAAGTTCTATGTTGCTATTGTTTTTCATGTATTTTAAAACTGGAAATTATCCATATAGAAGCAGAAACATCAGAGCAATTGTGGGGACCTACTAAATCATCTTTAAAAGCACTTTCTTCTGGAAAGCACCTTACTCACTGCATTCTGGTCCATTAGTATAGTCTAGGTTTAATGGAGAGAAGAGAACAGAGAATTAACCTTCAAAGTATCCAAAATCAGATGTGTATAGAAAATATTTTGTTTGAAATTTTATCGTTTTAGTTGTTTCCTTAACAACTATTATATTAATGCCTTTTTGAATGCAGATGGTTTTATTATTTATTTAGTAGTAGTACATATGTATGAAAAATTGACATTTGAATAGTACCACATGCCTTACTAAGACCATTGGCTACACTTGCTACTTTGAGGTTTTAGACATAAACCTGGTTTCTGAAGTTTTAGAGGTAGGACTGAATGATGTAGGTGGTCTAGTGAACATCACTCTGTAAAAGGAAGCTCCCTTTTGGTCACTTAAATTATAAAGGAAGAGCTAGGTTGTGAAGAAAACTGTAATTTATAGAAAGTGGTGTTACAAGCATAAATTGCATATAGACTTCTATATTAGCCATTGCTCTTGCAGTTTTATATCTTGAATTAAAACCTGAAACTCTTCAAGAAACCTCATAAGTATGCTAATACTATAATTAAGAACAGGTAGCATTACAAATGCAAAGTTTTGTCTTTTCATTTTAAAGGTTTGGTTTCATTTTTTAACACATAACAATACTGTTTTTGAAAAAATAATATCCTTTAACTTAAAGAAAATGTACTCTCTGGACATGTAGATTGAAAGCTCTGTGTATTTTAACTGACATAATCTTGATGTAAAAGTAATTGTTTTCCTGTGCAGCTTGACCTTTAGTAAAATGAAACTGTTTTAAGACTTTCTATTTAGAACATTAAGATATACATCTCCAGTAGTTACTGCAATTCATCCACTAATCACATAGAAGTAAAAATGCTAGGTTCTTTGCTAGTTGCTAGGAATGTATAGCTGAACATTGTAATGCCTGACTTCAAATATCTTGAAATCAAATGGAAAGAGAAGATGGCTATGCTAATTATCACAGGGTACTGTGATTAATTGGTGGTACAAAAGTGTAGAACTTAAGAACTAGATTCAGAATGCATTGATTTCCATGTTAGCTCCACTGCTTGTTGCCTGGGTAATCTATAAACCTTTCATTCCTCATCTATAAGATGAATATAATGACATTACCTATTTTATGGGGTTATTCTGAGGATTAAATAAATTAGTGTATGAAAAGCACTTAGCACAGCGCCTGGGCAATAGTAAGCACTTTAATAAATGTTAGCTCTTTTCAGTAGTACTGTGGTAAAAGTGTATGGTAGGGGCAACAGACATACAATTGAGGGCCAAAAAACAGGATCTAGAACTGCCAGGAAATGAATCATTTTGATAGAAGTTACCCCAGAGAAGAAGGGGTTAGGGCAGGAGGGAGCAGTTTATGCCCAACAAGGCACAGAGGTTGATAATGTATGGAGTGAGATCAGACTGCAGTGTCAATGCTCTGCATAGAGAAGCAAGGGCCAAATTTTGAAGATCATTAGTGCTATGTCAAGGAAGTTGGAGGCCAAGCTAAAAGTGGTGGAAAAACACTGAGGAAATTTAAGCGGGGAAATGAAGAATTTTGATGAGGGGAATTATGGGAAACTCCTTCAGTTTTAAAAAAGAGCATTTTGTCAGCTGGGTAAAGAGTGACCAGAAAGTTATGAGGTTGAAGACAGGGAGACCAGTTAAGTTTTTGCATTAAACCAGGAGGAAAGTGATGAGTGCCTTCATTAAGGCATTTATTTGCTCTAAAAAGAATTAGACCCATTAAATTTTTATAGACAATATTCAAGGATTCATAATCAGAGTAATTTGTGTAGTATTTATGCAGAATTGGCCAGTATATTTGTTCCTCTTAGGTTTTATTGTCTTTTAAAAACCATCCATTTTCCATTTAACTGTATTTTAAAAAAATATTTATCAGGAATGACACAAATTATATTATCAATAAGCAGTATATTAATTATCTATAGGAAATTTATGTTTACCTTGAATAGATTATCATAGTTGATCTTATTCAGTAATAGTTAATTTAAGCCCCAGTCTGCTTTAATTTTAAAAATGAATAGATAAAGACCTAATACGATTTTGAATTGCTTGCCTGAAACATAGCCCAGTTGTCTTTGAGATGTGACTAGATGACTAACTTCCATTACTTAACTCTGCTTTTATGTCATCATTTTGAAGGACTATAATCCAAATAGTGGTTTGAAGAACCTCTCTTTTACTTTCAGTTTTTTAGATGAATTTGATCATTTTAGCATATCCCTTCATATTTTCACTTTTTTATATCTCAGTGTTATATCAGAGTTTATGGCAATCTGACATTTTGCACAAACACACCAATTTGTCCTTCATAGTAAGAATATTTTTTTCTCTCTTACAAAATCTGACATTTTATGGTAAATATCAAGCTATTAATCTACTTCTCTATTCCAAGCACACTTAACACAACTTTTTCATCAAATCATAAATTCAAAATGTTGGTCATTATGTTAATGAAAAATATAGCACATCTTTAAATCAGGTTTTAGATTTTGGATGTGTTTTCAATATGAATTTGCGTTTAAGCCCAAATGGACAAAATATCACTGTTGCTATAGTTTTGGCTCACTCTGATTTTTAGCATGCCAGTTTATCGGTTATTTGGGGCATTTTAAAAACATGGAGAAAATGAGGATATTATGAAGCTTTAATTGGTTTCCTGATTTTGATTAATTTTCTTTAAATGATATTGGATAACTTGAATAAAATCATTAAAGAAAAGAGAATTTCAAAAGTGTATTTTTCTGGCTGAAGTTTTAAAACTAACTTTAAATTCGACTTAAGTAAATTTTCATATTTTTCACGGGGATGTAAAGAGTCATCTTATAGCCATAGCACCAGCCAATAGAAATCTTTCTAATTAGACAATTAGAGATTTTAGAGTCAGAAATGTCCCATGTCCTCTAGAGATACACTCTCAGGGAAACTATGAATATAGTGTTGTTTTTCTTGTTATCGATTTGTCTCACTGTTTCCTAAATAAAATTAGCTAAATGATCAAGTGATCACTCTTTTTAAGCAATCTCATTTTTTTCCTCCATTGGTTAAAAAATAATGTTTCAGGTAATACCTTCTGTTTTAGACAGGAAGATTGTAGTCTAAACTAAGTCACCTTCTGAAAGAAATTCCAAGAAGCCAACATAGTTAAAAATGTTTATCATTGAAATTAAGAAATTGAGGTAAAAATACACATTAAGAAACCATTTCTGATACCTTGATTTCAAATTATTTACATTGTAGGTAAAATTATAAATGGTAGATATTATAAAATTTTTTCTGTGATTATAAACAAATAAAAACATTTTATACAGAAATGCATATTTTTCATAACATCTGAACTCTACAACGTATGTAAATTTTATTAGGGGAAAGTAGTATTTTATGATCTGAAATTAGAAGGTACTTATAGTCTGTGATTATTGATTTATAAAAGAAATTCAAATAAATAAATTTTTAATGTTTCTCAGAATAACATCTGTACCTCCTTCCTTTCACGGCTCTTCATAAGGATATATGAAGCCCTAAGAATACTCTCGTGCTGAATTTTGCTATTGTTATTCAGCAAATTTTTATTAAATGCTTACTATGTACTGTGTACCAAATACTGTTCTAGGTACTGGAATAGTGCCATGGACATTATGAACAAGGCTACTATTCTCAAGGAGTTTACATTTTAGTGGGGAAAGATATTTTAACTAATGATCAACCAATAAATCAGATAATTTCAGACTGAAATATAAAAGAAGTAGGTTTACACAAGAGTATAGAATAAGGGAGAGGGCAGCTACTTTATATAAGTGTCTTAGAGAAGTATGATATTTGAGGTGAGCTCTAGATGATAATGAGCCAGCCACATGAAGACCAGTTGCCCAGTATCACTTAGAATGCTCTCCCTTTGTCTATACTTACTCCTGTCTCTGTAGGTCTTTCAGTTTCATTGGAAGGGGCCTGGAGTTGCTGGATGCTCTTCCTAGACAGAGAAATGCTGAGAAAATAGTCAGATACATTTGCAACTAATGCTAGTATCATTTCTTTCTGCTACCCCTGCTTTTTTCTCCTGTCTTTTCTCAGTACTTCTGCATGTTTTTAGTTACCAAGGAGTGATTTCTCGTCCCACATATGTTAATATAGAAAATAGGATACTTTTAATGGTTTTTTTCATTAGAATTACCAAGTTCTAAAACACTATATAATTTATAATTGTTATTACCGTTTCTGTCTACCTTGCCACAACCACTAAGAATCTTTTTTTCACTGATATATCCAAGAACCTGACATGGTGCCCGGAATATAATCGATATTCAGTGAAATATTTGATGGATGAATACCTTGACACTCCAGAGAGAGAATATTGAGAGAGAATCTGCTTGAGTTAGTGTTTGCTTGGTCTTGTTCACCAATGCGACCAAATCTCCTTGTATCTGCCTTCCATTTTTATGCCTGTGCCTGACGACGGACTGTCTGACACAGTATCTTCCATAGGCTATCTCCTGTGGAACTTCCTATAGAAAGTCTCAGGTAGAGAAACATTTAAAAAGATTTGCACAACACATTGTAATGCTGACTTTCCATTTGAACAACCAATATCAAATCCTGTTTAGCTTGAGTCCCCAGAGCCCAGATGGTATGCTAAGTATAGAGACTGCTTGTGCCATCTACATTTACTCTTGAGTACAATTATATTAACAGGTTAGTTACATATAGATAATACAATTAAAGTTTCAGAATGTTTTAGTGCTTTCGTTCATGATTGTAACTTGTAGATCCTTCACTTGACTGCTTTATTTACTCAGTTATTCTTTGGGAAAAATGCAAGACATTGTAGATACTTTCATTTGGGTCTATGTTTTGCTTACTTGCCTCAAAACATGATTTTTTTTTTCCAAGTTACTTAGCTATATGGACCCAGAAAGGGCAAGCAAACCATAATAAAATTCTGCAGTACCAGCTTGAATCATGTACTTTGCCAGTCTAAATTGACTTTAACACTGTTGGCTGTTCCCACTGTTTATGCATAACTTATCTTAAAAGGATGCAAAACCCTTTATAGGTTAAAGAATCAGAGTGATGATAATGATTTGCATTGACAGTATGCAAAGAAATTAGTGGCAAGACCCATATTTGAATATAGATGTATTTTTTCCTCCCCCCAAAATGTATCACTTGTTTTTTAAAGATGTCTTGGCTCTGTTCCTCTCCCCAGTTGGAACTTTTTTCCTTTGTTTCCATTTTCTCGCTCTGCTCAATTTTGATTTCACTTCCAACAGTTTTTCCTCAATATGGAGCCTGTCCTGGAATAGAGATTTGACTGGTTGCTTTTGAAAATTCATGTGGCCCAAGCTGTTCTAGCTCCTTTTGGAACTTCTCAAGGACCCTTTGCACTCATATGCTCTTGCACTAGGCAAAACCACTTACATTTTTACCTTCTGTATTCAGTGGGCCTGCCTGGTTCCAATGAATGCCTTTTGGATTTTCCTGTTGATTCCCTCTTCTTACTCCCTCACAGACCCTGGTACCATATGTGTCTGGTGTTGTGGTTTATCCGTACCTGCTCATGTTTCAGCATTCAAGAGGAGGATAATTTTTCATTTAACTTTGTTGAAATTGTTTTCTATGTATTTTCTTTCTGCAGTTTACCTGCCATAGATAGGTAGGTAGGTAGGTAGGCATTCAAGAGGAGGATACTTTTTCATTTAACTTTGTTGAAATTGTTTTCTATATTTTCTTTCTGCAGTTTACCTGCCATAGATAGGTAGGTAGGTAGGTAGATAGATAGATAGATACTGAGCTTTTTTTTTAATGTGGAAACTCAGGGATATTAAGATACTATGCTACCACTGGCACTGTCCACCTAGAACTCGGCCTCACAGATTATATTTCTTAATTTCCAAATAGTTAACTTGTTTTGATTATATCCAAAATTATAGTTTTAATTTTGATTTTAATCTGATAATATAGTACATAAAGTCACTACCATTTGGAATTTTTAAGTGGTTTCTCTCATAATGTACACTTGTCTACTTTTCTACATGCTCTGTGGATTTAACAAAAGATTTGTTTTCCTGTTTTATTTGCTCCTGATTCTTTCTGCTCTGTTTTTAACAGACCTTTCTGGAAGTTTAGTCTGTAGTTGCTGTCTGTACTGCCTCACATTACATACTCGTCTTATGTTCTCTGTTTAGATTAACATTCCCACCCCTTCACTGAAAGTGCATTTGTTTGTTACCCATGAAGTTGATGTTGTCAAATGTAATGGTCATAGTCCCATCCTCATCTTACTCAACCGACAAAACCAGCCACTACTTTCCTCTTGCAAGATTCCTTTCCCTTGGCATCCTTGACACAATACTCTCCTGGTTTCCTCCTACTTAATTGTTCACTTTTTTGTTGTTGTTGTTAGCTCTAATAATGCGGTGGCCCTGAACATCCTCTTAGAAGTTTTAAGTGAGTCATATCCAATCTTCACCAAGCCTTCTCACCTTTCACTCTAAATTATGTGCCCATCAACTTGGTTTTGCCTCCATGGCTACTACTCTTCTGCAAGCTACTATCATGTCATAACTAGGAAAATCGAATGTCCCTGCTTTCCTCTATCATCTCTTTCCCACCCAGCAGCCAGAATGATCTTTTTCTTGAGAGTTAGATCATGTCATTTCATGGCTCAGGCCTTATAATATGTCCCAAACTTTTGATCATGCCAAGGACCTAGGTGAATTAACCCCCGCTTGTCACTCTGAACTTATTTTTAACTTCTCTGCCCCTAGCTCACAGTACTCCAGCTCTTGTGACTTCAGTTTCTCAAACAGCTCTAGCCTAAGTGTACTATTCCCTAAGCCTGGAATCCTCTACTGACAGATCTTTGTGTGGCTTTACCATTCTTATTATTTGTGTGTCCAGCTCATATATCATGTCTTCAGTGAGGCTGCCCCTAACTGCCTAATCTCAACTAGCTACATATCCTTCCACTGCATCACATCACTTTGTTTTTCTTCAGAACACTTACCATTGTCGAAAATTATGATAATCCACTTATGAGTCTACCTGGTTATTTTTTGCCTCCTGCTATTGGGATGCAAACTCCAAGAGACCAGGGACTTTGTCCTATTTACAAGGTTGTCACCAGCTCCTAGAACAGAGCTTGCTTAAGCAATATTTCTTTGAATATTTCTTCATGATTTGAATGACTGAATAAATTAATTTTTGTGTGCTTTATCAGATAGGTTATTAAAGAGATATACATATTAAAATTTATTCTGTAATTATGTCATCTAATTCTCCTTATAAGTCCAGATATTGTGTTTTCACTTATTTGGCCTGTGTTTTTGGTGCATATAAGTTTATAATTTTTATTCATTTTTTGTGCCTTGTACATTTTATTTGACCAGATTTTGATTTTGAATTTCACTTTGCTATTGATATTATCCTTCATGCCTTCATTGTTGTTGTTTCTAAGAGCCAATTTTTTTTTCACAATCCTTTATATTTTGGATATAAGTGTGTCACTGCTATAGATGTGCTTTCTATAAAAAACATAAAGCTAAATTATGCTTTTTAATGTGCTATGGAAATCTCTCTCGTTTGGTGAGGATTCAGACTGTTCACATTTAGTGCAATTGCTTCTATATACTTTATCTTATTCCTTAATTTTTTTATTTTATGTTATATGTATTATTTTTTTTTCTTTTCTCTTTTCCATACATTTGCTAATTTATTCAAGCCTTTATTGAAGTCCTTTTTCTTCTTTTTCATTTAGCTATTTCTCAACACGGTCTAAGTTTACCTTCCTATTCCAATTTATCTTAAACCAATTTCATTGACTATGATTTCAAAATAATTATCCTTTTGAAGATTATCCAGTTCTCAATTGCTGTGTTCAGAATCATCTTTCCATGGATTTAAGTTACTGTTGACAATATTGTTTGATAAGCTCTGTTTCTAATATACTCTCATGGACAGTACCTGGAGAGAAAACTCATCTGTATCTTTTCCATTTTAAAAGATGTTTTTTCTTAAATCTTTTAAAACATTTTCACCTAGAATCAATCTCCTACAGCAATTGTCTTTCCTCATTGTCTGTATAAATGCTCTGTAATTATTCAAATGCTTAGAAGCTTTTTGGAAATGAATGTTATTATATTTAAGCTTTCATGTATATACCAAAAATTTAACCATTTTCTCGACTGGCTGTAATTCTTTATTTTATATAAGAAACAATATTTCTTATTTTAGAATGCCATTTCAATTCCTTGCCCTGAAAGCTGGGACAATTGTGAGACTCATTTCCTTTCTTTTCCTTCACTCATGAATTATATCCTCCTCTGTGTTTTGTCTAATGTCTGAATATGGTTTTTCCATACATTTTGTACAGTTTTCTAGTTCTGTAAGAAAAGAGAAAAATCTCATCCTTGTTAGTCCATTTTCACTGGAAGTGGAAAGTGTATTACATGTTTTTGAAAATTTTTCATAAAAGATTATTAAAGGAGAAGATTTCAAGAACTTAATTGTTTAGCTTCAGCTATCTGGGAAAATTCACTTATGTTGACCAGCTCCTTTATACATGATGTAAAAGTATAATATTTACTGTATTATACTATATACCAGATATTATGGCAATAATTTTATTTCTATTAATTGAGTTAGTCTTTTCTCTAACACATGAGGTAGATGCTCTTATTATTGCCATTCACATATGGGACAAAAATAGGTTAAATAGTTTTCTAAAATATTTACATCTAGCAAGTGAAAAAGTTGGATTTTCTCTATTTCTGTATCTAAATAGATATTCTCTATTCAGATGCTACATTATTGACTAGTACACTATATAATACTTCCTCAAGAAACGTGTTACAGTTTGATCTCTATAATGTTAACAAAAGTGGAGAACAATTTTAGCTTATTGATTTATTTCTCCTCTCAAAATTCATTAACATGAAAATATAAACTGCGGTGATGTATTTTATTCTTGCAGGGGTTTATAACAAAATAGTTGTATGCAGCTTCCCTAGACAAGAATATACAAGAAAAACTATTTCCCTCAGTTTCCTTAATACAGTTGAAATTAAGTTTTTCGGCACACAAGCAATTATCAATTGTATTGATAGAAAAATGTGATAATTATTAGATGAAGAAACTCATTTGCATGTTTTAGTTAGGCACGTTTAATATGTCATAGGATTTCACATGAAAGTCTTAGCATGCATTACTGAAGTAATTTTATAATAGTTTTCTTTTTTTTCACATCTTTATTGGAGCATAATTGCTTTACAATGTTGTGTTAGTTTCTGCTGTACAACGAAGTGAATCAGCTATATGTATACATATATCCCCGTATCCCCTCCCTTTTGAGCCTCCCTCCCACCCTCCTTATCCCACCCCTCTAGGTCATCCAGAGCATGGAGTTGATCTCCCTGTGCTATGCAGCAGCTTCCCACTAGCCATCCACTTTACATTTGGTAGTGTATACATGTCAGTGCTACTCTCTCACTTCATCCCAGCTTCCCTCCCCGCCCCCGCCACCTGTGTCCTCAAGTCTGTTCTCTACGTCTGCGTCTTTATTCCTGCCCTGCCACTAGGTTCATCAGTACCATTTTTTTAAGATTCCATATATAATAGTTTTCTTAAACCATTTAATGTTATAGCCTGTGTAAAGGTCATCAGCAGTTGGTTATATTAGGTGTTCTCAATGAAATTTTGATTCCAGCACATATGATTTATAATATGATGATCCAAATTTCTTGATGATTTAAAAATATTGTATTTACAAATGCCATGAAACATCACCACTTTGAAGAAGAGCATAGATTCAGTAAGTTTCAAACTTTCTTTTATTTTGATTTTTCAGATTGCATTCTCACAACACAATACAATCATGGATCTTGTGCAGTTTTTTGTCACCTTCTTCAGGTAATTTGCTTTTACTGACTTTGAATTTGTTAAACCTATGTTCTGATGTATGTTCTATCAATCTGTTAGGTAATTTATCAGTTCTTTAACCTTAAATATGATACAGTGTGTCTTGAATAGTTTTATGTACTTAAATATATACCACAGAGCAGAAGAAACATACTTGACATATACTTTTGCAAGTTTATTTTGCTGTAGTACTATTTAATAGCTAGTTGATTCAGTGGAAAGAGGATGATAACCCTGTGTTCCCCTGTCATATAAGTAATTAAAGCCTGTTTTAATTAATAAAGTTAACAGTGCATTCACTGTACTGATTAGGTCCATCTCCTAGCATTGAAATCCATATCAATTCAATTATTTCTTGGATTTCTTAGGTAATTATTATATGTGCTTAGCAATGTGATGAAATCTGTAGGGCATGAGAAGTATGTATTTTCTGCCCTCAGAGAGCTTATAATCTGAAAGTACTAAATATGACTTAGGATATAGCATAGTTTCCTGGAATATTAGTTATTTGAGATATTAACAGTAGGTTCATTAAAAAGTGTTACATAATTAAATACATTTGGAAAATGCTGTGTATACTGAAGTTAAATAGGGCTTTTTTGGTTTGTTTTTAACTGACATTACTTCTCAGAGTTGTTTTTTTTTTCTCACAGTTTTTAATATGTTAATTTGCAGTGTATCTTTCTAAAAGAGAGGGCGGAGTTTGTAGCATTTCTCAAAACCTAAAAGCTCTCTTCGTACAACATCTATTTTCATTTCCATGGGATGTAAATAAAGAAACGCTGGGCGAGGAGAAGCAGCTGCGTTTTAGTGGTAGAATATCTGTGTGACGGCACCTGAGATCACCTGGATTAGAAAGAATGTTATTTTTGTTAACATGATTATGAGGTGTACCGCTTATACTGGTCCACTAGGTGCCTTTGTGTAAATTAGACAATTGTGCCTCCTTCTGGCAGGCATAGCCCCACATCACAGCACACAACTTTACAAACAGTGCATGTAATTTTGACCTTCACTCACCAAGTTGTCTGGGCTGCGTTGAACAGCAAAGAACCTGTTAAACCAAATCCTTGACACAGATGATATGCCAAGCACTTTCCTCAACACCAAAGTAACCATTATTGGTTATCTTATAACGACACCATACAATCCTAATACCTTATCCACAGAAGTTAGCAAACATTTTCTGTAAAGAGCCAGTTAGTAAATATTTCAAGATTTGTGGGCTATAAGGTCTCTGTTGCATCTAAACAACTCTGCTGTTGTGGTGCTAAAGCAGCCTCAGCCAGTATGGAAACAAATCGGAGTGGCTATGTTCCAATAAACCTTTATTATAAAAACAGCTGCTAGGCTGAATTCTGCCTGTGGACATAATTTGCCCAACCCCTGATCTAACTTATGCCTGAATACCTTTAATGACAGGAAACACACCATCTCTTGAGATACCATTTTCTATCTTCAGATAACTAATTGTTCTTTATAATTGAGATGAAATCTGCCTCCCTGTAATAGCTCTTCTCATTTACCCATATGGGCCCATACATAGCAAGTCTAATCTCTCTCATCTCCATTTGCAGCCCTCTAGTTTTCTAAACTCTTTTCTCCAATTTACACATTCTCTGTTCGTTTATTCACTTCTTGTTGTCAAAATCCTTGCCATGTTGGTCACTTTGCTCTGAAAACAATCATGTTTGTCTTTGTCCCTTAAAAAGTATTAATTTCCAGAATTTAACGCTAAATCATATTTATCACTAACATGTGCAAAGACTATTCATACTTTAAATTTGTCCCTTAAAAATGAAATTTGAGGAAACAACTTTTTTTAAAATTAATTAATTTTTTTGGCTGTGTTGGGTCTTCGTTGCTGCGCATGGGCTTTCTCTTTAGTTGCAGCAGGCAGGGACTACTCTTCGCTGTGGTGTGAGGGCTGCTCATTGCGGTGGCTTCTCTTGTTGTGGAGCACAGGCTCTAGGTGCGCGGGCTTCAGTAGTTGTGGCACGTGGGCTCAGTAGTTGTGGCTCGCGGGCTCTAGAGCGCAGGCTCAGTAGTTGTGGTGCATGGGCTTAGTTGCTCTGCGGCATGTGGAATCCTCTTGGACCAGGGCTCGAACCCGTGTTCCCTGCATTGGCAGGCAGATTCTTAACCACTGCGCCACCAGGGAAGTTCCGAGGAAACATCTTAAATATATTTAACGTTCTCTGGTTTCGTACTTCTGAATATTAAGGGATATTAAGCCTATTAATTAGGTTACAATGTTTTTGGAAAAGTATTAGAAGTTGTAATTGAATGAGCCTTATTTAATGCATAAAAATAAAAGTTTTTGACAGAATAATGTGGATGTTAATATGGTAAAAAGGTTACTTTTGTGTAAAAATTCACAAAGCTGAATATATATGTAAATTATTTAAATGTTTAGGGTTTTATTTTAAGCTTTTGAATTTGTGTGCATGTTTAAGTTCAATAACTCTTTTATTAAGTAAAAGAAAGGTAGTGTTAATGTGTACCATGTCTTAGAGATGATCCTATTTATTATGTTGTCATCATGGACAAAGTAATATAAAATATTCTAAGCATCATGTGAGATAAAGTATATTTAATGGGTTTTTTATCATTTAAATTTTTCTCAGTATTAAAATGTAAATTAGACAGTTTTCTAATTGTCTCCTTGTTAAGAAAAGAAAATGCACAAATACTTTTAAGTTTATTATTTTTTTAAATAAAGCCACTGTTAAATTTTAAAGGAGAGTTTTAGGCAGGTCAGCATTTATGGACATCCTTCAATCAGGCCACTATTACTGCTATTGTTGTTTCTGAGTTATTGAAATAGCATAGGTGAATGTGTCAGCCTTTCAGTTTAGCCATGGTTTGATGGAGGCCAGTTCATAAACTTTGTGTCAGTTTTTTACTTTTATATTGGGCATAGTTCTGGTGGTAAACATAATTGAGTCAGTACTAGGAAGATCACTTATAGGCATAGCCTGGCTCTGATCTTAGCTTTCTGTGCCATCTTAAGTAGGTCACCTCGCATCTTTAAATCTCAGTCTTTTCATATCTAGAATTAAAGGATGTTGTTGTTAGAGTGTGTACTATAATATAGTGAATGATTAGAAAACTGAAAGGAATTATTTTAAAAATAAATACTTGTTTCTGGTATGTAAAATGGAAAAGTAAGTCTGTGTGAATCTGAATTTTAAAAGAATAAGCCTGGGGCTTCCCTGGTGGCTCAGTGGTTGGGAGTCCGCCTGCCGATGCAGGGGACACAGGTTCGTGCCCTGGTCCGGGAGGATCCCACATGCCGTGGAGTGGCTGTGCCCGTGGGCCATGACCGCTAAGCCTGCACGTCCGGAGCCTGTGCTCCGCAAGGGGAGAGGCCACAACAGTGAGAGGTCCACGTACCGCAAAAAAAAAAGAATAAGCCTGGTAAATTAAATGGAGATATATCAGGGACCACTGCCCCTATACCATTTAGATTTTTAATGGTGGTTCTAATTTTCACTGTCCCACTGGAATTACATAATGTTTTTGATTTACCATCTTGACCAGATGGCAGGTATTTTCAGAGGTTGCCACTTGATCTTTCCCACTATGATAGATCTTACCCCACAGGCCAGGGATGAAATGTAGGGGTTACTCTAATCACCTTGTACATAAATTCTAATTATACACTTGAGAAGTAGGGAAATTATCACTGGGTGGTTGCATAGACACAGTTGGCCCACTATGGTACAGAATTTAGCCAGAATTTCTTACCTGGACCCTGGAGATACCCCAAGTCTAACAAGGGTTCATGATGGTATTTTAGTCCTTGGGTATCTCTGTGATCTCTAACCCTGTGTCTTATAGTAATCAAAATATCTACTTACTCCTCTTGCACTGTGTACATACCCGTGTATATACCCAAATATACACAGGGCTCTTTGTAAAGGAATCATACACAGGTCCCTTTGGGGACCATTTTATACACTTTCCAAGATGTTTCAAAGTGTCTTTTCTTCTATGGACTCAGCCACCTATTCAGTGGGTTCTGGATTTGTAAATTAACTCATCTGGGAGCTGAGCAGAGGATCATGATTTTCTCTTGGCAACAACCCTCAGCCTTTGTTCCTCCATTCCTACTTACAACAAAAGTAAATGTTAAATAGCACCGTTGTTGGCTGCCCATCTATTTTGCCTCTCGAGATAGATACCATCCATTATTAATCATCCCACAGCTCGTTGTGGGCCAACACCCTTGTCTGCTCCTCCAGTCTTGTTGAACTTTATCCTCATTGTAGACTCTGGATTCTGTCAGTTAGGCACTGACCCTTGATCTTTTTTACTTTGGGGCCCCATCACTTAACACCTCCCTTTGTCACTGTCTCTCCTGTTGTCAGCTCTGGTCTGCGGAAGAAAGCCACCAGTGAACTTCTTAGTGAAGCTGGTGCCCCTTTCACCAGCAAATTTCTCATGGCCTTGGTGACTGGTACGTCCCATAGAAAGTAATCTACCGGCCTTACATAATACATCCATTCCGGTACATTTCCTCCTGTCAGCTTTTTTATTCTTTTCTCTTTCATCTTCTAGGGCAACTCAGGCATTTCCATTTCACTTTGCCTTGGCCAGTGCTTTTTCCAGGCTTATAAGAATCACTTCCTCATCAAGTTTTGCCCCATCCCCTGGAGTCCTCCATAGGGTATTATATCACCTGGTCCTGAGACTATGCACCAAAATTCATGAATTCTTGTTTATCCAGGCTTACATTCCATCCCCCCTTGATCAGATACCACCAAAATCCAATTCCTGACATGATCTCCTGGGTGCTGCCAGTACATGTTAGCCAATTCTTGCAGCTTGTTCAAGTATATAATCTTTTCCCTTTCTTTTCAGGCCAAGATGCATTATTCTGTCATTAAATTCAGTTATTAGTCTAGCAATCAGGAGAGGAGGTGGTGGCAGCCTTTAGGGGGGTGACCCTATTGTCTATTACTAGAAACGAGAGTTGTAGAACCAACATCCTCAAAACATCTATCTAGATAGTCCATTCTAGATATTCCTATCCCATATTTCAAGAGCTCCAGTTTTCCAACAGTGGCCGTTGTCTTTGCATAAGAGGACTGCTTTGGCTGAGCAATCTGTCATCTCTGGAGCTCTGCAGTTCTAACAATTAGATCATCAGTCTGCTGCTCATTCATACTGGCTCTTCCACTGTCAAGAGGTAAGGGCCTGATTTAAAGCTATAAAAGAGACTCTCTAGCTCGTATATTTAGCCTGTAATGTTTATTAGTGGCCTTCAGTCTCTCATTATCCCTCTGTAGGGTCAATACAAACATAGCAGTAGTCAGCCAACTCCACTCTCTTTTGAAAGCATTTTCCCCAGGTCACCACTGGTGAAATTTTTAGCAATTGAAGCCTTCTTCCAGGGACTGTCTGTGTCTCATCGAGCAACATGGATGGTTTCTCTTTAGCCTGCCAAATAGTGAGTGAACCAGTTACAAATCCCCATTTTACCTCCTGATTGCTCAGACCACAAGTCATCAGAGAAGTAGACCAAAATGGCATTAGCCATGCAGTAAACGCATTAGGGGGAACTCCTGTGAGGGAAAGAGCAAGGGAGAAGATGAGGGATCTTTTAGACCACGGTGTCAATCTGACCTTCGTGAAGTAGAGCAGGAAGAAAGGAAAGTTGAATGAAAGAGCCTGAAAGTTTGACAAGACCAATGGTGAGTCCTCGAGCCAAGCTCTGTATCCTAACAGAGGAGTTATGCATCTCTCAGGATTAGGCCTTCCTTACTATCACTGCCATGCTCAGTCATTGACTGAGAACAGCTCTCAGGAAGTGTGACCTCAGTGTGAATACAGTGGTGGATTGCCTTAATATTTTTCCACCTTAATATTATGTTTTTTAGTACAAACAAGTTAGAATTTTCAATTTTTCTTATGAATTTTTGTGGTTTTCCCTTCAATTTTTTTATTGTGGTAAAATACATATAATATAAAATTTGCCATCCTAACCATTTTTAAGTGAACAATTCAGTGATGTTAAGTACACTTACATTACTGTGCAGCTATTTATACTATCCATCTCCAGAACTCTTTTTATCTTGCAAAACTGCAACTCTATACACATTAAACAGTAACTCCCTATCTCCTCTTCCCCAGCCACTGACAACCACCATTCTGCTTTCTGTCTGCATGATCTTTACTACTCTAGGTATCTTATATAAGTGATGTCATATAATTTTTGTACTTTTGTGACTGGCTTATTTCACTTAGCATGATGTTCTCAAAGCTCAACCATGTTGTGATATATGTCAGGATTTCTTTTCTTTTAAGACTGAGTAATATTCCATTGTATGTGTATACCACATTTTGTTTATCTATTCATCTGTTTATGGGCACTTGAGTTGCTTCCATGTTTTAGCTATTGTAAGTAATGCTTCTATGAACATGAGTGCACAAATACGTATTCAAGGTTTTGCTTTCAATTCTTTTGGATATATTCCCAGAAGAGAAATTCCTAGGTCATATGGTAATTCTATTTTTAATTTTCTTTTAAGAACCTCCATACTGTTTTCCATAGCAGTTGTGCCGTTTGCATTCTCACCAGCAGTGCACAAGGATTGCAGTTTTTCCATATTCTCACCAACACTTGTAATTTTCTTTTTTCCTTTTCTTTTTCCTTTCTTTTTTTTTTTTTATTTTTTGATTGTAGCCATCCCAGAGGGTGCAACTTGGTATCTCATTGTGGTTTTGATGTACATTTCTTTAACTATTAGTGCTGATAAGCACTTTTTCACATGCTTATTTGCCATTCATATATCTTCTTTGTAGAAATGTCTGTTTAAGTCTTTTGTCCATTTTTATGCCAGTGTCACACTGTCTTGATTACTGTAGCTTTGTAGTAAATTTTGAAATCAAGAAGTGTGGGTCCTCCATCTTTGCTCTTTTTCAAGATTTTTTGGGCTACTTGGGGTCCCTTGAGGTACTAAAATTCATATGGATATGGAAATAATCATGTGAGTTTTTCCCCTTCTTTTTGTTAATATGGAGTATTAGATTTAGGCTTTTCATATGTAAGACCATCCTTGCATTCCAGGAATAAATCGTTCTTGGTCATAGTATATAATTCTTCTAACAAAAATGTCCCCTTTTCAGCATCATTGTTCAAAAAGGATATTAGTACTTTTCTTTTTTTGTGTCTTTGTCTGACTTTGGTATCAGGATAATGCTGGCCACATAGGATGACTTAGGGATTGTTTTCTACTCTTTAATGTTTGGAACAATTTGAGAAGGACTGGTATTAGTTCTTCTTGAAATGTTTAGTGGAATCAATCAGTGAAGCCATCAGGTCCCAGGCTTTTCTTTGTCAGGAGATTTTTGATTCAATCTCCTTACTAGTCATAGTTCTATTCAGTCCTTCTATTTTTTCATGATTCAGTCTTGGTAGGTTTTGTGTTTCTAGGAATTTGTCCATTTCGTCTAGGTTATACAATTTGTGTACAGTTATTCATAGTACACTCTAATAAATCCCATTTATTATCATAGGATCAGTAGTAATATCTATACTATATTTATTTTTAGTAAGTTGAATCTTCTCTCTTTCTTTTTTCCTTAGTAAATCGAGCCAAAGGTTTGTCAATTTTGTTGATTGGTTTGAAGAACCAACTGTTGGTTTTGTTGATTTTTCTCTCTTATTTTACTATTTTCTATTTCATTTATCTGTTTTAATCTTTATTACAATATTTCCTTCCTTCTGCTAACTTTGGGTTTAGTTCTTTTTCTAGTTCCTTAAGTTTAATGTCAGGTTGTTGGTTTGAGATCTTTCTTGTTTTTCAATGTAAACATTTATAGTTAAACATTTCCTCCTTAGCACTGCTTTTACTGCATCCCATCAGTTTTATTATGTTCTGTTTCATTTTCATTTGTCTCTAAGTACTTTCTAATTTCCCTTGTGATTTCTTCTATGAGCTGTTGGTTGTTCAAGAGTATGTTGTTTCATTTCCCCAAATTTGTGAGTTTTCCAGGTTTTCTTCTGTTATTGATTTCTGACTTTATTCTGCTGTAGTTAAAGGAGATACTTTTCATGATATCTATTTTTTTTAATTTATTGAGAAAATTTTTGACCTAAAATGTGGTATATCCCAGACAATATCTCATGTGCACTTGAGAAGAATGTGTATCCTGTTGTTGGGAATAGTGTTTTACATATGTCCTTTGAATGTAGTTGGTTTATTGTGTTGTTCGAATCCTCTGTTTCCTTACTTATGTTTGTCTGGTGTTCCTATCCATTATTAAGAGTGGAGTTGAATTGTTGTTTTAATCATTTTGAATTCTCTATGTCTTTCTTGAAATTTTTGTCTTAATTTATAACTTGTTTTATATAAACTTAGATATAATATAATTTTGTTAGAATTTCCATGGTAAATCTATTTTCATTTCTTTACTTTCAATATTTTTTATTTTACTAGATTTTAAATGTGTTTCACGTACACCACAAATATCTGGACATTGTTTATCCTGTTGTAATAATCTGAAAATCTCTGACTTTTAAAGAAACAGATTTAGTGAATTTCTATTTATTGCAATTGTTGTTGTATTTTAATTTTTTTCTCCATCTTTTCACCTTTTAAAATGCTTTCTCAAGCAATCTTTTTTTCTTCTCCCCTGCTTTCTATTAAATTGAATGTCCTTTTAATATTATTTAATTGTTTTTCCTTTTAGCAGTTTAGGAATTATACATTTCAAATTTTTTCTTTAATGATGCCCTTAAATTTTAACATGTATATTTTTCCTAACCAGTAATAATGTTAATCGGTGTCTTGTTTTACTCCTGAATCATATAAGAACACTAGAAAATTCGAAACTTTCACTTTTACATACAATTGTCTAATTTTAAATTCATTTTCTAATTTCTAATTTTATTTTTTAAAATAGCCTTATTGAGATATAATTCATATACAGTACAATTCACCCATTTAAAGTGCACAATTCAATAGCTCTGTAGCCATTATCACAGTCAATTTTAGAACATTTTCATCACCCCAAAAAGAAACTGTACACATTTGCAGTCACTTCCCATCCCTCTCCCACACCCTAAGTTTTAGACAATAACTAATCTAGTTCCTGTATATAGATTTTCCTATTCTGAACATTTTCATATACTAATTAAAGTCATACAGTATTTGTTCTTTTGTGACAAGCTTCTGTCACTTATCACAGTGTTTACAGGGTTTATCCATGATGTTGTATGTATCAGTATATCATTGCTTTTTATTGCTAAATACCATTCCGTTGTATGGATATGACACATTTTATTTCTCCTTTTTCAGTGATGGGCATTTGGGTGTTTTCCTCTTTTTGGCTCATGTGAATTATGCCACTATGAAGATTTGTGTCCATGTTTTTCTGTGGCGATAACGTTTTTATTTCTCTTGAGTATATACCTAGGAGTGGCATTGATGGGTCATATAGTAACTCTAGATTTAACATTGTGAGAAACTGGCAAACTATTTTCCAAAGAAGATGTGCCATTTTACATTCTCACCAGGAATGTATGAGGGTTCCAATTTCTCCATATTCTCAGTAACACTTCTTTTTATCTCTTTTTTATTATAGCCATCTTAGTGCATATAAAGTGCCAAAAGAGATGATGATGCTATTTTGGAGGATCCAGAAAGGATTTTAATTAATTAGAGGAATTTAAGGAATAGAAAAAGAAAGAAAAATTAGGAGTTAGGCAATTAAAAAACAAGAATAACCAAAGATGACCCTACAGAAGTGATCATGTGAGTGGGAAGAATAATGAAAAATAAGCACTGTGACCAAGATTTAGGGAAATGAAACAATGATGTTGTCCATGAAGATATTTCAAAAGAGAAAAAGGAAGGATGTAACTCCCTACAGGGAGAGAAGTAAACCGAAATCATTGGTAACAGAATGCCTACATCAAAGTGGCATATCCCAGAAGGAGTATGTGGTATAAAAAAAATTTTTTTAAATGGCGCAAGAACGAAGAACTCTGGGAAGAATGAAAAATAGAAGTCCTCCTTTTCAAAAGTGAGATTATGATAATGGCTATGTTAATAGAAATGAAGCCTTAAGATATAGATTTCTCTAAGTAGAAACCATAAATTACATCTTATTATACTGGAGGTTTCTTCAGGAATTCTCTCCCTGACTTTGCTGTAGAAGAAAACAGATATTTAGATCCCAACTCTTCTTTTAAACCAAAATATCAAATATAGCTCGAGTAAAATAGTAATTGCACAAAGTTTATTGCAACTTAGCTAAACCAGTGCTCCATGTCTAATTTTTAGTGCTGAAGTTTGGAACACTATAGACTGAAACTTAGTTCTTTCACTAACATATTGCCTAGTATACTTCAAAATCAACATATCCTAAATTAAACTTGCTGTCTTGGCAAACAGCTCTTTTTTCTAGTATTCTCTAGCTCAGTTACGGTTGCCACTATTAACCTAACTTCAATACCTGGGAATTAACTAAATACATTTCTCTTTCCTTAATCCCCTACATAAGCCCTGATTCTTCCTTCTGTCTATCAGTCTATTTTATTCAAAACAACCAAAGTGATTTTTTAACATAAATTGAATTATAAGAATCCATTGTTTAAAAGCTTCCTTTCACATTTATAATATAATTCAGACTAGACTTACAAGTTCCTCTGAAACCAGGCCAAATTATCTGCCTCCTCTCATATTATTCTCCACAAATTTATTATATTGCAGGCGCTTTTTCTTCGGAGGTATCTGGTTTATTTCTTGTTTGGTTTTGTTTTGTCTTTCATTCCTTTGTAAAATGTTTTAAAATTTACGTGCAGTAAAATTCCATTTGGGGGGATACAGCCATATGAATTCTAAAATATGTATGGTTTCTTTTATTTAAAAAAATTTTATTGGAGTATAGTTGATTTATAATGCTGTGTTAGTTTCTGCTGTACAGCAAAGTGAATCAGTTATACATATACATATATCCACTCTTTTTTAGATTCTTTTCGCATATAGGTCATTACAGAGTATTGAGTAGAGTTCCCTGTGCTATAGAATAGGTCCTTATTAGTTATCTGTTATATATATAGTAATGTGTATATGTCAATCCCAATCTCCCAGTTTGTCTCTCTCACCCTTCCTCCCCAGTAACCATAAGTTTGTTTTCTACATCTGTGACTCTTTATGCTTTGTAAATTAGTTCATTTGTACCTTTTTTTAGATTCCACATATAAGCGATATCATATGGTATTTGTCTTTCTCTGACTTACTTCACTTAGTATGATAATCTCTAGGTCCATCCATGTTGCTGCAAATGGCATTATTTCATTCTTTTTATGGCTGAGTAGTATTCCATTGTATATATGTACCACATCTTCTTTATCCAGTCCTCTGTTGATGGACACGTAGGTTGCTTCCATGTCTTGGCTATTATAAACAGGGCTGCAATGAACATTGGGGTGCATGTATCCTTTTGGATTATGGTTTTCTCCAGATGTATGTCCAATAGTGGGATTGCTGGATCATATGGTAGTTCTATTTTTAGTTTTTTAAGGAACCTCCATACTGTACTCCATAGTGGTTATATCAATTTACATTCCCACCACCAGTGCAAGAGGGTTACCTTTTCTCCACACCCTCTCCAGCATTTATTGTTTGTAGACTTTATGATGGTGGCCATTCTGACCTGTGTGAGGTGATACCTTATTGTAGTTTTGATTTGCATTTCTCTGATGATGAGTGATGTTGAGCATCTTTTCATGTGCTTTTTGGCCATCTGTATGTCTTCTTTGGAGAAATGTCTATTTAGATCTTCTGCCTATCTTATGATTGTGTTGTTCGTTTTTTTTGACATAGAGCTGCATGAGCTGTTTGTGTATTTTGGAGATTAATACCTTGTCAATTTCTTTCTTTGCAAATATTTTTCCTCATTCTGTGGGTTGTCTTTTCATTTTGTTTATGGTTTCTTTTGCTGTGCAGAAGCTTTTCAGTTTACTTAGGTCCCATTTGTTTATTTTATTTTTAAAATTTATTTTATTTATTTTTGACTGTGTTGGGTCTTCATTGCTGCCTGTGGGCTTTCTCTAGTTGCGGAGAGTGGGGGCTACTCTTCGTTGCGGTGTGTGGGCTTCTCACTGCAGTGGCTTCTCTTGTTGCGGAGCACAGGCTCTAGGTGTGCAAGCTTCAGTAGTTGTGGTGCGCGGGCTCTAGAGCACAGGCTCAGTAGTTGTGGCATACAGGTTTAGTTGCTCCACGGCATGTGGGATCTTCCTGCACCAGGGCTCAAAACTGTGTCCCCTGCATTGACAGGTGGGTTCTTTTTTTTTTTTTAACATCTTTATTGGAGTATAATTGCTTTACAATGGTGAGTTAGTTTCTGCTTTATAACAAAGTGAATCAGTTATACATATACATACGTCCCTATATCTCTTCCCTCTTGCATCTCCCTACCTCCCACCCTCCCTATCCCACCCCTCTAGGTGGTCACAAAGCACCAAGCTGATCTCCCGGTGCTATGTGGCTGCTTCCCACTAGCTATCTCTTTTACGTTTGGTAGTATATATATGTCCATGCCACTGTCTTACTTTGTCCCAGCATACCCTTCCCCCTCCCCGTATCCTCAAGTCCATTCTCTAGTAGGTCTGCCTCTTTATTCCCATCTTGCCCCTAGGTTCTTCTGACTATTTTTTTTCCTTCAGATTCCATATATATGTGTTAGCATACGGTATTTGTTTTTCTCTTTCTAACTTACTTCACTCTGTATGACAGTCTCTAGGCACATCCACCTCACTACAAATAACTCAGTTTCGTTCCTTTTTATGGCTGAGTAATATTCCATTGTATATGTATGCCACATCTTCTTTATGCATTCATCTGTTGATGGACACTTAACGTTGCTTCCATGTCCTGGCTATTGTAAATAGAGCTGCAATGAACATTTTGGTACATGACTCTTCTTGAATTACGGTTTTCTCAGGGTATATGCCCAGTAGTGGGATTGCTGGGTCGTATGGTAGTTCTATTTTTAGTTTTTTAAGGAACCTCCATACTGTTCTCCATAGTGGCTGTATCAATTTACATTCCCACCAACAGTGCAAGAGGGTTCCCTTTTCTCCACACTCTTGCCAGCATTTATTGTTTGTAGATTTTTTGATGATGGCCATTTTGACTGGTGTGAGATAATATCTCATTGTAGTTTTGATTTGCATTTCTCTAATGATTAATGATGTTGAGCATTCTTTTATGTGTTTGTTGGCAGTCTGTATATCTTCTTTGGAGAAATGTCTATTTAGGTTTTCTGCCCACTTTTGGATTGGGTTATTTATTTTTTTGACATTGAGCTGCATGAGTTGCTTATATGTTTCAGAGATTGATTCGTTGTCAGTTGCTTCATTTGCAAATATATTCTCCCAATCTGAGGGTTGCCTTTTCGTCTTGTTTATGGTTTCTTTTGCTGTGCAAAAGCTTTTAAGTTTCATTAGGTCCTATTTGTTTATTTTTGTTTTTATTTCCATTTCTCTAGGAGGTGGCTCAAAAAGGATCATGCTGTCATTTATGTCAGAGTGTTCTGC
>NW_020174301.1:5876722-6131036 GCF_003031525.2 Neophocaena asiaeorientalis asiaeorientalis
TTTTTTGTTCTTCTTTCTCTAATTGCTTTAGGTGTAAGGTTAGGTTGTTTATTTGAGATGTTTCTTGTTTCTTAAGGTAGGCTTGTATAGCTGTAAACTTCCCTCTTAGAACTGCTTTTGCTGCATCCCATAGGTTTTGTGTCGTTGTGTTTTCATTGTCATTTGTTTCTAGGTACTTTTTGATTTCCTCTTTGATTTCTTCAGTGATCTCTTGGTTATTAAGTAGTGTGTTGTATAGCCTCCATATGTTTCTATTTCTTACAGAGTTTTTCCTGTAATTGATATCTAGTCTCATAGCGTTGTGGTCAGGAGATACGATTTAAGTTTTGTTAAATTTACCAAGGCTTGATTTGTGACCCAAGATATGCTCAATCCTGGAGAATGTTCCACGAGCAATTGAGAAGAATGTGTATTCTGTTGTTTTTGGATGGAATTTTCTATAAATATCAATTAAGTCCATCTTGTTTAATGTATCATTTAAAGCTTGTGTTTCCTTATTTCTTTTCATTTTGGATGACCTGTCCATGGGTGAAAGTGGGGTGTTAAAGCTCCCTACTATGGTTGTGTTACTGTCGATTTCCCCTTTTATGGCTGTTGGTATTTGCCTTATGTATTGAGGTGCTTCTATGTTGGGTGCATAAATATTTACAATTGTTATATCTTCTTCTTGGATTGATCCCTTGATTATTATGTAGTGTCTTTCTTTGTCTCTTGTAATCGTTTTTGTTTTAAGTCTATTTTGTCTGATCTGAGAATTGCTACTCCAGCTTTCTTTTGATTTCCATTTGCATGGAATATGTTTTTCCATCCCCTCACTTTCAGTCTGTATGTGTCCCTAGGTCTGAAGTGGGTCTCTTGTATACAGCATATATATGGGTCTTGTTTTTGTGTCCATTCAGCCAGTCTTTGTCTTTTGGAGCATTTAATCCATTTACGTTCAAGGTAATTATTGATATGTATGTTCCTATTACCATATTCTTAATTGTTTTGGGTTTATTATTGTAGGTCTTTTCCTTCTCTTGTGTTTCCTGTCTAGAGAAGTTCCTTTAGCATTTGCTGTAAATCTGGTTTGGTGGTGCTGAGTTCTCTTAGCTTTTGCTTGTCTGTAAAGCTTTTAATTTCTCCATCAAATCTGGATGAGATCCTTGTTGGGTAATCTTGGTTGTAGGTTTTTCTCCTTCATCACTTTAAATATGTCCTGCCACTCCCTTCTGGCTTGCAGAGTTTCTGCTGAAAGATCAGCTGTTAACCTTATGGGGATTCCCTTATGTGTTACTTGTTGTTTTTCCCTTGCTGCTTTTAATATTTTTTCTTTGTATTTAATTTTTGATAGTTTGATTAGTATGTGTGTTGGCGTGTTTCTCCTTGGATTTATCCTGTATGGGACTCTCTGTGCTTCCTGGACTTGATTAACTATTTCCTTTCCCATATTAGGGAAGTTTTCAACTATAATCTCTTCAAGTATTTTCTCAGTCCCTTTCTTTTTCTCTTCTTCTTCCGGGAACCCTATAATTCGAATGTTGGTGTGTTTAATGTTGTCCCAGAGGTCTCTGAGACTGTCCTCAATTCTTTTCATTCTTTTTTCTTTATTCTGCTCTGCAGTAGTTATTTCCACTATTTTATCTTCCAGGTCACTTATCCATTCTTCTGCCTCAGTTATTCTGCTATTGATCCCTCTAGAGAGTTTTTAATTTCATTTATTGTGTTGTTCACCTTTGTTTGTTTGCTCTTTAGTCCTTCTAGGTCCTTGTTAAACGTTTCTTATATTTTCTCCATTCTGTTTCCAAGATTTTGGATCATCTTTGCTATCACTATTCTCAATTCTTTTTCAGGTTGACTGCCTATTTTCTCCTCATTTGTTAGGTTTGGTGGGTTTTTATCTTGCTCCTTCATCTGCTGTGTTTTTCTGTCTTTTCATTTTGCTTATCTTATTGTGTTTGGGGTCTCCTTTTCACAGGCTGCAGGTTCGTAGTTCCCGTTGTTTTTTGTGTCTGTCCCCAGTGGCTAAGGTGGTTGGTTCAGAGGGTGTGTAGGTTTCCTGGTGGAGGGGACCTAGTGCCTGTGTTCTGGTGGATGAGGCTTGATCTTTTCCTTCTGGTGGGCAGGTCCACGTCTTGTGATGTGTATTGGGGTGTCTGTGGCCTTATTATGATTTTAGGCAACCTCTCTGTGAATGGATGGGTCTCTGTTCCTGTCTAGCTAGTTGTTTGGCATAGGGTGTCCAGCACTGTAGCTTGCTGGTTGTTGAGTGAAACTGGGTCTTGGCGTTGAGAAGGAGATCTCTGGGAGATATTACGTGGAGCTGGGAGGTCTCTTGTGGTCCAGTGTCCTGAACTTGGCTCTTCCACCTCAGTGGCACAGCCCTGACACCTGGCTGGAGCACCAAGAGCCTTTCATCCACAAGGCTCAGAATAAAAGGGAGAAAAAATAGAAAGAAAGAAAGAAAGAAGATAAAATAAAGTTATTAAAATAAAAAATAATTATTAAGAAAAAAATTTTTTAAAGAAAAAAAAAGCGGCTGATTCGGGGGCTCAGGCTGGGGGGAGAGTGGGGTACGGATGCAGGGTGAGCCTGCGGCGGCAGAGGCCAGCATGACGTTGCACCAGCCTGAGGCGCGCCGTGCGTTCTCCCGGGTAAGTTGTCCCTGGATCCCGGAGCAAGAAAAAGTCTCTTGTCTCTTAGGCAGCTCCTAGACCTTTTTTCCCAGACTCCCTCCTGGCTAGCCGTGGTGCAGTAACCCCCTTCAGGCTGTGTTCACACCGCCAACCCCAGTCCTCTCCTGGCGCTCCAACCGAAGCCTGAGCCTCAGCTCCCAGCCCCGCCTGCCCTGGCGGGTGAGCAGACAAGCCTCTCGGCCAGGTGAGTGCCGGTCGGCCCTGATCCTCTGTGCGGGAATCTCCCCGCTTTGCCCTCCGCACCCCTGTTGTTGTGCTCTCCTCTGCGGCTCCGAAGCTTCCCCCTCCGCCACCCACAGTCTCCGCCTGCGAAGGGGCTTCCTAGTGTGTGGAAACCTTTCCTCCTTCACAGCTCCCTCCCACTGGTGCAGGTCCCGTCCCTATGCTTTGTCTCTCTTTTTTCTTTTACCCTACCCAGGTACGTGGGGCGTTTTTTGCCTTTTGGGAGGTCTGAGGTCTTCTGCCAGCGTTCAGTAGGTGTTCTGTAGGAGTTGTTTTACATGTAGATGTATTTCTGATGTATCTGTGGGGAGGAGGGTGATCTCCGTGTTTTACTCTTCCGCCATCTTGAAGCTCCTCTCTATAGTTTCTTGTAATCATCAGCTCTATCAGGATATAGACCAGTTCCAGAATCTCAAAGAATCCTTCATAGGGCTTCCTTTACAGTCAGGCTTTTTCCTCAGCCATAAACCCTGGCAACCACAGATTGGTACCCTGTCTCTATAGTTTTGCCTTTCCCAGAATGTCATATACATGGAATCATACAGTATGTAACCTCCTGAGACTGGTTTCTTTCCCTTAGCATACTGCATTTGAGATTTATTCAAGTTGGTTTTTTCCATCAATAGTCCATTTCATTTTTGTTGTTAAGTGGTATTCCATTGTATGAATATACTCAAGTTTGTTTATCCATCCACCCTTTGATAGATAAGAATTGTTATACTTTTCAGCAGCTATGAATAATGCTGCCGTGGACAAGGTACATACTTGTATAGGTTTTGTGCAGACGTAAGTTTTCACTTCTTTAGGATAAATTTATGGAAGTGGGATTGCTGAATCATATAGCAAATGTATGTTTATCTTTATAATAACTGCCACTATTTTTCAGAGTGACTGTATCATTTTGCCTTGCCACCAGCAAAGTATGAAGGTTTCAGTTGTTCCACATCCTCAGTGCTTGGTCTTGTCAGTATTTTTTATTATAGCCATTCAAATAGGTGTGTGGTGGTATCTTATGATTTTAATCTGCATTTCCCTAATGGCTAATGACATTGAATATCTTTTCATGTACTTATTAGCCACTTTTATCTTACTTGGTTAAGTGTCTTTGCAGATTTTTGGCCTATTTTTTATTGTTTGTTTTCTTATTCTTGGGGTTGAGTATTCTTTATATGTCTGGATGTAAATCTTCTGCCAGAAGTGTGATTTGATATAATTTTCTCCCAGACTTTGACTTGTATTTTTGTTCTTTTAACAGTGTCTTTTGTGGAGAAAAAAAAAAGTTTTAATTTTGATAAAATCCAATGTATTTTTTTTTCTTTTATAAGTTGTGCTTTTGGTGTCATATAAGAACTCTTTGCCTACTCAGTGTCACATAGGTTTCCTTCTAAGAGTTTTGTACTTTTACATTGTACATTTAAGTCTGTGATCCATTTCAGATATCTTTTGTTTATGAGTCTATGATCCATTTTAGTTATTGTTTATGATTGAGGTATAGGTCAAGGTTCATTATTTTGCATATGGATATCCAATTTTTACAGCCTTTGGAAAAGACTGGTCTTTCTCTTTTGAAATGCCTTTGCAGCTCTGTCAAAAATCCATTCACCATCAGGCTTCCAGTTCCAGGAAACACTACATAAACATACATCTCTCTTTATGTCCCATGGGTCTCAACTATAAAACCTGGATGATATGCATGGGCAGCTATCTGGTAATTGTGAAAAGTAAGTATCATCAGGCAGATCAGGGAAGAACAGCAGAATTCAGAGCACCCTGAAATATTTGGAAGTTAACCATTTATTCCTCCAGTATCCCCTGCCTTGAGCCTCAATGCAGAAAACATTCTGGAAAAATACTCTAGTTCTGACTTGTGCTTGAAGCTCAGAGAGTAGGGGAGATCCACCCCCTAATTTTCCTCTCTTTTTTAAATACTTACCCGCAATTCCAAACAGTCTTGAAGCAGGAACATTGGCTGCAGCAAAAACGGCCAGGAAGCTGCTAGAGCCAAATTTCCAAGGGTTGGGAATCTTCTACATAACGCGGAGCTGTAGGTACAAGAGGGTCAATACAAATCCATTGCTTTTCCCTCTTCTCTGTCCTCCCAATGCAGAATGTGGCACAGTCACAGAAGCGGGTAGTTTCTGGCCAGAGGATGGAAAAGTGAAGCCCAGAGAACCAGAAAAAGTCTGGGAAATAACAGAGAGAGAAAAGCCATCCCATAAAGTTGAACTTCTGGGATTTTCCATGTGAGGCTGTTATCGTAATGAGTATACCAAAGAATTTGAGAAGCAGCTAATGGTTAGAACTCTGCCCAGGCCCCAGACTGAACCCACATGGCAGACTCAAATAGCACTGAAAAAGCTTTGGGTACATTGTAAGCGCAGCCTACAGATGTCTAAAGTAAAATATCTCTATAGAGAATATCAGCATTTTCTATAAGATACAAATAAGACCTCAGTCCCTCTGTAAATTTGATACAGCAGAAAGGGCTGTGATGGAAGTGCGCCATTCTTCAGTGTGGTTAGCAGGTCAAGGACTGTCTGTCAATATTTATTTATAGCTTTAAGAAAAACTTTATTAGGTGTTGGATCTGTTAACCATCCATATGGAGAAAAGTAACATTTGACTCCTACCTCATACTAATTATAAAAATAAATACCAGGAGAAAAGGAAAAACAATGAAGTATCATCTAGAAGGTAATATGAGAATTCTTCTTCACATCTTTAGAACTGGGAAAATTTCTTAAACAGACACACAAAGCACTTCAATAAAATTAGACTACAGTAAAACTAACAATTTTTGTTGTCAGAAGATGTCATTAACATTGTGAAAAGTCAAGCCATGCAGTAGTATAAAATATTCACAACCTATATAAAGGATAAAGGCCTTATAGTCACAATATATAACTCATATAAATCAATAAAAAGCAGTCTTAAAACTCAACTCCCCACCCCCAAAATGGCAAGAGACTTGAATAAGCACTTCACAAAAAAGGATAAGTGGCTAACAAAATATAAATATGTGCTCCATTTAATTTTTACCAGGGAATGCAAATTATAAAACCACAATATAATACTATTTACTATTCACCCATTATAGTGGCTAAAAAGAACAAGATAGATGATATCAAATGTTGGAGTGGATGTGGAACTCTAGACACTTCTGGTAGTCTAGAAGTTGGTGCAACAACTTTGAAAACAATTTGACTGTATTCTAAAGTTGAGCTTACCCATACTCTGTGATCCAACAATTCCATTCCATCAAAGGTCATGTTAAGCATATTTATAGCAGTGTGTTTTAAATAGCCAAAACCTTGGAATAACCCAAATACCTAAAAATAATAGAATATGGGGCAATGAAAAGAACAAACTAATCCTAAAAGAACAATATGGATGGCATTCACTAACATAGTTTTGAACAAAAGAAGCTAGAAACAAAAGAATGAATATTTCAGGATTCCATTTGTGTAAAGTTCAGAAATAGGCAGAAACACACTATGGTGTTAAAAATCATTATGCTAGTGACCTCTGATGAATAGGGATGGGCAAAGAACTATTTCTTTACTGGGGTGGTGGTTACATGGGTATATTTTCTTTGCGATAATTCATTGAGCTGTATACTTATGATTTCTCTATGTGTGTTATGCATTAGTGCTTTAGGAAAGCTTTTTAAGAAGAGCATTTACTACATTTACTACTTTAAAAATATTAAGGGAATTTTGTAATTGAAACTTTTATTCTGACTACATGGTTTCAAAAGGTATGCTTTAAATAAAAGTTGAATGTAGAAAAGAGCACTGTATACATTGATCTTTATAATTTTTGGTGCAAGTTTGTGAGATTAAGGTTTTATCCAGGTACATGATTTGTAACAGGAGTAATTAACCAGGAAGGTCTTCCTTACTATATGTTCCTTGCCTTTTTAATACTTTGCCAAGGAGGCTTTAGAGCACTCTATTTTCTGTAAAATATTTCAAGAAAGGATTGAAGAGTTATCAAATGTGCTCTTTAGATTTGTAAATCTGTTACCAGTTTTGGGGAGGTTCATTTAGGTGTTTTTCTATGAATTTTACATAAATGATAGCAGAAGTAGATTTTATGGAGTCTTTCCCAGCCTTCATTTAACTGCTTCCATGTGGCTATGCAGTGAGGATTCAATTTGGGAGGAATTGATCCCTCACCAGCTTCATGGATGGGCTAAAGCCAGTAAGTGCATACCCTTCAATTCGCCAAGTGATTGGCGAAGAGTGGGCATGTATAATGGTATGTGATAGAACTCTGGAACTGCGGCATTCGTTTTTGTATCTAAGGGAAAAACAAGCCTGAGAATAAAGCTGAGGCACAACAGAGTGTATGTCAGAAAACAGAAAGAAATGTAGCCCGGGCCCTGACCAGAACAAACCTGGGAGTTATTCTTCCTTTTGACTTTGGGGAGTGTCTTAGTCTGCTCAGGCTACTGTAAACAACTAACACAGACTGAGTGACTTTAACAACAGAAAGTTTATAATCTCACAGTTTTGGAGACTGGGAAGTCTAAGATCTGAGTGCCAGCATGGTTTGCTTCTGGTGAGAGCTTTCTTCTTGGCCTGTAGATGACCGCCTTCTTGGTGTATGTTCACGTGGCCTTTTCTCGGTACAAGTGCTTGGGGAGAGAACACAAGCTCTCTGGTGTTTCTTCTTATGAGGACACTAATTCTGCTGGCTCAGGGCTCTACCATTATGACCTCATTCAACTTTAGTTACATCCAAATTTCCTATCTCTAAGTATGATCACATTGGGGGTTAGGGCTTCAACATACAACTTTTGGAGGAACATTTGTAGCATTCTGCCTCTAGCCCCCTAAATCATGTCTTTATTGCATGCAAAGTACATTTATTTCATCCCAGCAATCCCAAAAGGCTTAATTCATTCCAGAATCAACACTAAAGTCTGAAGTCTCATCTGAATATCGTCTAAATCAGATATGGGTGAGATTTGGGGTACAAGTTAACCCAAGGCAAAATTCCTCTCTAGTTGTGAGCCTGTGAAACCAGGCAAACTATGTGATTCCAAAATACCACGGTGGTATAGGCATAGAATAGATATTCCCATTTCAAAAGGAAGAAAAGTAAAGGAAGAAAGGGGCAATGGGTCCCAAGGAAGGCTAATCCCATCAAACTTAAAGATTTGAGAATAACCCTCCTTGGTTCAGTGCTCTACTTCCAGGTCCCCTGAGGTGGCAACGCCACCCCATAGCTGTGTGGTACGGCCCTGCCACGTTAGCTTGGCAAGGTGGCCCTGATGCTGCAGCACTGTGCTACAGCCTTGGCGCCAAGGCTCTTGGCAGGGGTATCCTGGTCCTGTAAAACCCAAGAGGCTCCACCCTTTGAAACTGAGGAGGATCCACCCTTGCCCCCTGGGCCTGTGGTGGGAGTGGGAGCCCGAAAGCTCTCTGATTCCCTTCTGGGTCGTTCTTCCCTTTTCTTAAAGGATAAAGCCTGCTTCCAACTGAACAGCTCTATGTTCCCATCCCATAGAATCCAAGAAGCCTGAAAACCTTCTTTCATTCCATCTTGTTTTCTCTGTACCCTTTAGTTTAAACTCTCGGTGTCTCTGCTGGTATAATCCCATATCTATTCCTATAATAGTATATTATTAGAAGAATATTTTCTTTTTATTACTTTTTATTACCAGCCTAACATGAATTTACATAGAAAGCATAACAAACTCCTAAAGTGTATATCTCCTCTTCTCAAGGAGGTAAAATCATGAAAACTGATAAATTTTATACTGGCTTCCTCTATCATTATAAAAGTGACACTCTTCACTTGTATCATGAAATTTAGATCAGAAGGAATTTAAGTTCCCTCTGGAGAAATTCAGCAAGTCTTCACTGTCCTAAACTGAATCTTGATCATGTAACTATTTTGGGGGGAGAATATTGTGAATTACAAATTGTCAAATTAAAATACTTTTTGGTATTTAGGTTACATTTAATTATTAAATGTAAATGAATTTTGGTATGTGTACTATTGTCTACTACTGCAGACACTGTGAGAGAAACAGTTGGCAAGATACGGTATCTGACTGAATATAAGGGATGATAAAATTGAATGTGTTTTTACATTTTACCTGGAAAGTAATGGTGAGACAAGAAGTCAGCAGAAAGGGGAGAACTTGCAATTTAAGACTTTTGTAACTTAGGCAATTTATGTAAACTCTCCATGACCTCAACTTCCTCATCTTTTAAATGAGTACATAACAGAATACACAGTATATCATGTGTGATTGTGGTAATGATAGAATTAATGCATGTAAAACATATAACACAGCACTTGGTACATATTACTCAATAGATGTTAGTTACTTTTATTATGAATGTTACTCAGGAGTACAGTTTGGACATGGTAGATTTGAGGTGATATTTATCTCTCTTGTTAAAATTCTTAAGGTATTATGGTAAGACTTAAATTCAGATAAATGGATCCTTGGACTATATATAAAGTATCGATTCTCACTACTATATTTCAACAGTTGCATTGTTAACCTGGATATAACAAGGGAAGTGTAACTGCTGTGGCAGTAATTCAGACTAGAACAGGGTTTCGGCACTATTGGCAGGTTGGCTGGGAAAATCTTTGTTGTGGGGAGGAGGACTGACCTCTATATTGTACCATATTTACCAGCATCCCACTTGATGTCCACCAAGTGGTGACAACCAAAAATGTCTCCAGCCACTGCCAAATGTCCCTGGAGGGCAAAACTCTCCTGACTGAGAACCAGTGGACTAGAAGGAATCACGTAAGAAGAGTCTTCAAATATATAAAGAAGTATTAGAATAAAGAAGAAGGAAATGGCTGATTCAGTGTAACCCAGAGACAGAAGCAGCACTGATTAATAAAAGTTAGAAAGACAGCTTAACAGAAAATTTTCATAGTTTGAGCTAGCTAAAAATAAAATGCACCAACTTATGAGCCAGCAGAAGCTACTATGTATATTTAATTAGGAACCGGATCACTATCAGAGTTGTGCTGGGAATTTCTTTCCTGGGAGGGAGTCTGAACTAAATAATGTAATCGATCTCTTCTAATGATAAGATGCTCTCGTTTTGTCAGGTTAAATGACTTATATTTGGAAATGATTCCAAATGAGGTCATAGTTGAAGCCATGAGAATAACTGAGCTCTTTTTCTGAGAGCAAGAATAGATAATAGCATGGTCTTGTGAATGAATTTTCAGGACTGTCCATAATTTAAAACAAGGAATCAGGAATGCAGTCTACTTTCACTGACTCCATAGTGTGTCAAGAAGGATGAAGGAAGCCAAGAAAATAAAGTGTTCAGAAGGGTTTTAAAGGATGGATGGTTGGTATTGTCAATTGAGAAGTAAAAGACGGTTGATAGAGAAAAGACTAGTTTATTTAATTTTTAGAAAGTCATGATGAAGTACCCACTAAAATGTTGCGAAGTATATAAACATTAATTATTAATGTTAACATTTTTATTAGTATACAAATTGGATACCAAATTATAAGACGTTAAATAAGACTAGGTTATGAGGAAATTGACATGGAAGTGGCTACATGGACCACTTGCTCAACAAACTAGAGGAAGCTACAGGGTTAATAAAATAGGGCTATTGTTTTTTATTTTTTAGGTGATGTGGGACTTGAGCACTTCTGAAAATTTAAATTTAGGTGAAATAGAATGAGTTTATAAATACTAGAGGGAAAGATAATTATGGAAAAAGCAGTAAGGTACCTCAGTGGTTGATACTGGGGAATATGGAAAACAACTGTTATGACATAGTGTGCAAGCTCAGAGTTCAGAGTTCCCAACAGATGGGAAGGAAAGAGTCTGAGGCTTATGAGGCTCGTTTTGAATTTTGGCTCTACCACTTAAACTCCCTGTGTGACTATAAGCAGTTTACTTTGAACTTTTCTGAGCATTGGATTCTTCTTTTCTAAAATAAGAATAATATATCCTATATGGAAATGTTCGTATAAAACTAAACCCAGTCATCAGTGTGATGTATCTAGCACAGTATCTGGAATGTGTTCAGCACTCAGTGGGTGAGTGCTAGAATTATCAATGTCATTGCCAGCATCATTGATAGATATTCTAAGATTTCTTTAAGTGAGGCAAGGAGAAAAAATATATTAAGGATTTGACAAGAGTAGAAAGTGTCAACATTTACACTGCTTATGAGTGAATCAATTGATGAGTACAAGGATGATCAGTTAAGGGTGAAGACCAGGTTTTTGGTAGTGGTCAGTGACCAGTGAATTTATAGTGGCACTGTTCTGCTCATTTCTGGGTCTTTTCATAGCATAATCTTTGACCACAGAGCAAAGGAAGGGAAAAGAAACAGTAATGCATGGTTGGGATTGGTTAACCAGATTCACATAAATCTGTTATTTTGAGATTTGTCAGTCTCAAATTACTGCTAAAAAAGTATCCTCTTTTACATAGTCTATCGCATATGGTACCTAATACATATTGACCACATGTATATACATTGTAATTGAATTATTTCTTAATTTAAACGTTAGCATATATAAGGGATTCTCAACTTCTGTAGAACTGACATTTTGGACAGAATAATTCTTTGTCATTGGGGGCAGTCCTGTGCATTGCAGGATGTTTAGCAGCATCCCTGGCTACACTCACTAGACGCAAGTTGCACTTCTCTCCCAGTGTGATAATCAAACATGTATCTAGACATAGTCAAATGTCCCAGTGGTGGGATGGGTGGGAGGGCTAAATCACCTTCAGTTGAGAACTACAGGAATATTCTCAGATATAAGATAGTTGCTAATAAAGGTAAAATGAATAAATGTGTGATATTTAAATTTGTAAAATTGCCAGATTTTATGACTCAATAGCAATTCTAAAAAAATTTATTGCTGTATAAAACCAACGGAATTATAGAGTTACATTCCTTCTGACAGAGAAAATCTGAAAGATAGACTATAATATATATTAAAGAATATAAATAATTTTTCTACCTGTGTACTTTGCTTTTACTTGAGAATGTTTTACAAACTTCTAATTTATCTGTTTTGCTTGAATATTTACCAAGGCAAAGTGATTATTTCTATATATTTTTAAATCCTCTACATATTCTTTTATCATTTCATGACACATTGCAAGTGTTTTAAGCAAAAATTATTTGTGTTTTATTTTCTAGTTGTTTTTTATCCTTATTACTGGTGGCCGCTGTGGTGTGGAAGATCAAACAAACATGTTGGGCTTCTCGACGGAGAGAGGTAACAGTAATATTACTTAATCTTTAGTTTAAAGATTCAAGCAAACATATGGATCTGTATTCCTTAATTGACATCCTCCTTTCAAATAGAGATTTTCAAATCAGTTTCATTTATTAAGATTGAGCAAGTCAATCTAGTATTTTTTAAGCTTTAGAGCAAAATTTGCCACTGTCATTTTAAATCAGTATCTGTAGAAGCATTGGTTAGTTGCAGTTTGTTTTAAATAGTGTTAGAATTTATAGTGGGTACCAGTATTAATTTTGTTGATTAAATAACCTGCAATCTCTTTAATTTAGGTAGTTGTACTATAAAAAGATTATTTTTATAACTTACAATTTAAAAGAATATTCTGAGTAATAAATATTAATTTTTGGTTTGTATCTTGTAGAATTCTTTTTTTTGGTAACCAGATCTTTTTCATGGGTATCTGATAATCCAAGTATGTTTGAATTATACCTCAATTTGATACATTTCTATATCAGAATTAATCATGTGTGTCCCTTATAATCTTAAAATTGATAAAAACAGTAATACTCTTACAGAACAGCAGCTGATGATGTAAATATATTATACAAATATAGTTTCCTAACTTTGTATGTATTAGTTAATTGAAAGGAACAAAGAAATATAATAATATGAGGATCCTAAATGTACAGTAGATTTATTGTTCTATACCTCATATAATGAAAAAACGTTTCTGTTTTTATTAATATTATTATATTCTATTACTTTTTATTTTTTATATATTTATTTATTTATTTTTGGCTGCATTGGGTCTTTGTTGCTGCGCACGGGCTCTCTCTAGTTGCGACAAGCAGGGGCTACTCTTCATTGCGGTGCGTGGGCTTCAGTAGTTGTGATGTGCGGGCTTCAGTAGTTGTGGCTTTTGGGGTCTAGAGTGCAGGCTCAGTAGTTGTGGTGCACGGGCTTAGTTGCTGTGCGACATGTGGGATCTTCCCGGACCAGGGCTTGAAGCCGTGTCCCCTGCATTGGCAGACGGATTCTTAACCACTGTGCCACCAGAGAAGTCCGTCTATTGCTATTAATATTATTAGCATTCTATTTGCTGTTGCATTTCCCAGTATATTTTTATATGTTTAATTTTGTGAAACAATGTATAGCAGAGATATAATTACTTACCTTCTTGTTTTCCACATATAAGAAGATTATATTTAAAAACAATCCAGAATATTCCAAATTATAGAATTAGTAAATGACATGAGTTCTTCTTAATTATTCTCCTATTTTCAAACATCCAGTGCCTACCTATAATGTATTTGCAAACTTGACACCACTCCCCTGCAAATAAATTACTTACCCTAATTCTCTCCACCTCTCTGATTTTCTATACATGGGCAGTGCAACATCAGTGAGAATTTACTTGGTATGGTCCTATGATAAAATGTAATCCAATTTAAAAGGAATTTAAAAAATATTAATATATAAATATTTTGCAAAAAGTGGAATTCTGTGTGGAGATAAACAATCTTCTACACATGCTAGACAATCTATTAAGGTAAAAGTATGGATTCAGGAAGGAAAAAACAAGTGGTGGTCAGGCAGTATGAAAACATCCCATAATGGAGTAGAGCAAGTGACTGTTTATGCCTCTTATCATTAGAAAAGAAGTTAGGCTCAATCAGGGAGCCTGGGTTCTCACTTCATTATGACTAGCAATGTTTAAATATCTGATTTCTAAAGTTTATAAAATGTACCTGTATAAAGATAGAATTGTGAAAACATCTGTGTACAACTCTGCCATTAACTAGGTGGGTAAGCAGTCTAATTGAATTCAGTTTCCTCTAAAGAGAGGCGTCGTACTATATAACTTATTCTCAGTTTGAGGTTCCTAGAGCTCTAGGAATGTTTATATGTAATGACTAAAGTTTAGAAACTATTAAATATTTGAGAAAAATAGTGGGAATTGTTCATTTAACTATGAAACGTTCACACTTTTCAAAATGACAAATTGCTTTTGGTTAATATATCACCTCAGTGTAGTATGTAGTTTATTGCATATTATCAGAAGCTCTGGCCAGCTGATATTACTTTAATTTTTAAAATACAAATATGAATTTATTTTTTGATTAGAAGTCAGAATCTAAGTATGTGTTGCACATGTGAGAATGGAGGAAAAATAGGAAGGAAGGAAGAACTAGATTAGGGACCTCTGGGCCAGTTCTAATCTGTGGTTCTAAATGTTACTATGTCCTCTTGATAATCCTCAATTTAAAGTCCTTCTTTCCAAGCCTTCCAGGTAATGAATCTTTGTTAAAGAATATAATGATATTTGCATTTAATTTGCTTCCTCTACCAAAATACAAAATCTGTCCTGTTGAGAGGTCATGTCATGTTACAATATCATGTTAAAAAATATTATGGGGAATTTTATCATTTTTAATTTTATTAAATCTTTTAAATACAAATTTCTAAATGTCTTAGAAACCATTCATATGTTGCTGCCCAAAGTAAAGTTGATATTATTTTGATGGCTACCAGACATCTATTTAGCTAATAATTTTTATATTATTAAAAGATTGTCATTTTGGTTTTAGAGACCCAATGACTTAACTACACAGTTGTAGCTAATATGATAATCCCATTTATAGACTTTATGTAAATGGGGTAAAAATGTGTTTTTATCTCTCTTTATTCAGTTTTAACTGTTAGATTAACACTAATATTCCCCAAAGGAAAATACCTCAATATTTTTTCTTTATATGGAGATGTTACTTTCTCCAAAGCATTAAGACATCAATTATTGTAAACCTCAGAGGACCCCTATGAGTAGTAGAATGACAGTTTATCTTTAACAGTAAATGAAGGTTATTTAAAAGATTCTTCCTTCTTGGTATTTCTGTAATTTTGTTATAGGAATTGTATTACCTGCTTTTGTAAATATAAGGACTGTTTTAAAATGAAAATAATCTTTAGACATTTTAAAAATACATTGTGTTAATTAAACCAGACATATTGCTTTTTTGTTTTTAACTGTTCGAAGGTTTGGGTCTCATAAACACACACGTACATTTTTTGTGTTATAATTTTAATATCAGAAGCCCTTGAATAATGTTATGCCCTTGATAATGTTATGCCCTTGAATAATACCCCTTGAATTCAGGGGCTCTTAAAAACACAAAAATGAAACTATAAAGGACCTTAATTTTAATGTTACCTCTTCATATGGGAGCTCGAAACCTATTTCTGTGATAACCCTATTAAAAATAAGAAAGTTTTGTGTGCATGTGTGTGGAGGGGATGCTGTGCTAATTAATGGAAACAATAAGTGGACATTGATCAGTGGAAATATTATAAAATATGAGAAGGATGAGTTTATTTTTATAGCTTATGCTTGTTACAGAGGTCTTGAAAACCTTGAGATTCAAAGGCACCTTGAAGTTTAGATAAATAGTCATTACATTACAAAAACGTTTGTTAGAGCCAGGTATATATTAAAAGGAGACTTTTTTTTTTTTTTTTGCGGTACGCGGGCCTCTTACGGTTGTGTGCTCTCCTGCTGCGGAGCACAGGCTCCAGACGCGCAGGCTCAGCGGCCATGGCTTACGGGCCCTGCCGCTCCGCGGCATGTGGGATCTTCCCAGACCAGGGCATGAACCGGTGTCCCCTGCATCGGCAGGCGAACTCTCAACCACTGCGCCACCTGGGAAGCCCAAAAGGAGACTTTTTAAATAGCATCGTCATACTCAATAATTTTCATGTTTAAACTAAAATATGTGTTTTTAATAGGTATTAAAGGCAAACCCATTAAAATGTTATAATGACTCCTTGCAATAAAGGTATTTAATCTTATATTTGACTAACATAAGTGGAAATATCATGCATATCTTAATAGTTATAAGAAGTTAATTTTTTCAGTTAACAACATTTATTCCCATATATTTTGGATGGTTTAACTGTAGTATGCCTCCATTAAAATCTAACTGGAAAATCTATAGAATAATAGATCCCATAAGCAAAGGTAAGGTTATATTAATCAACTTCATATTACTAGTGGGTTTGTGTATTTGAATGATTATATTTCCTGTACCAGGAACTTTTATTTCTTTTATTCTCTTTACAGTTCTTTAAAGAATAAAAAATATATTAATATAGATCGTTACCACATTATTTGCTTATACTTCATAGTATAGTATGCGTCTCTAATGCTTAAAAATCAATAAGAACAATATTGTCTGGGATAAGTCAATGTCCAGTGAGTAACTGATCTTGTGTTCATGATGCTCTATTTTCCTGCACATTTCACAGTCACGCAGCATAAAACCTAACTTTGAATTTAACATAATCAACCTGAAGTTTGAGTTAAAAATAATAAGCTAAACCCCATAAATAGTAGCTCTGAGTGACAAACTATTTTTCTTAAGGCAAACAGATTAACTCTTTCCTCTGTTTCATGGGCATAAAAAAACAGAAAAGAATTAATATCATTAAGTTATACTTTACTAAGGAAATGTCATGAGTCAACAATTTATGATAAAAATCATCTCTGAGAGTCTAAATTTGTGGTAAGTGGGTTCTCATCTAAATATTATGAATGTAATGCATCATTGTTTACAAAGTAAGTTACTGTACCTCTTTAGAAATACACCCAACTTATTTAGAGAGAGGAGAGTGGGCACAGAGTGAAGAGAGTAATGAGAAAATGTTACTTTGGGTGGAAAAATTAAAATTAATTAATTTAGGTACTGTATGAAACTTCTTGTACAATTTCTTAGTAATTTAAGAATCTGTATTTTATTTTTAATGGTCAAAATTGCAATATCTAGATAAAGCTTTCCATAAAACATGTTCCTTTGTCAAAAAAGCAAGAAGTTTTAAAAATCATTATTAAATAATGAGCTCAAATAAATGTCTATCTTGGCAGTTAATGGCCTTAGTATCAACTTATTTTCCTTAACATTTTCTGTAATATTATGACACAAATCAATCATTTGATGTACCGCTTAGAAAGAAAAAACAGTGCCAATTAACTATGGCTCTCTTGCCACTAAAAATATTTGTTTTATACTATTCAAAGGACTCTTACAGAATTACTTAGATATAGATTTTATTGTATATCAACATATATATACGTTGAAAGGAAAGTAAAAGCAAAATAAATTGGGTAAGGTATTACCAAAACTTGTTCATAGTCCAGTTTTTCATAAATCACTTTGACTTAGGAAAAAAACGTTTTGTTTATTTCACGTAGTACCATTGACTAGAGTAATCAAGTTTGTGTCTGTGCAGGCAATGACAGCTATATCATAACTGCCATCTGGCCAGTAGTGATTGTACAATTTCATTGATTATAAGACACATCAGACTTCAGAGATATTAAAATGTGAAAACAAAGTATGTCTTAGAATCTATAAAATATGGTAGGGCCTACTTTATAAGGTTTATAGCACTAAATGAGTTAATATGTTCTAAATACCCCACTGCCTGTTACTTACCAGACTTAAACAAACATTAGCAGTTATTGTTTGTTGATATGTAAAATAAAGAATGATTAGCGGGCTTCCCTGGTGGCGCAGTTGTTGAGAGTCCGCCTGCCGATGCAGGGAACACGGACGGGTTCGTGCCCCGGTCCGGGAAGATCCCACATGCAGCGGAGCGGCTGCGCCCATGAGCCATGGCTGCTGAGCCTGCGCGTCTGGAGCTTGTGCTCTGCAGCGGGAGAGACCACAACAGTAAGAGGCCCGCGTACCGCAAAAAAAAAAAAAAAAGAATGATTAGCAATATATTATGCATTCATATTAGTAACAGCAACTCCTGTATATCTAGGATTCTTTTCCTCCTCCATATCCATTTTAACACAGTGATTCTCAATCTAGCTGGTCCTTTAGAATCACCTGTAGATCTTAAAAAATATATTTATATATCCCTGAGTGCCACTCCACTACTCGACCCCCATCAGACCTATAAATCAGAATATCTTTGAGGCTCAGCTTGATGTATCTGTTTTTAAGCCCACAAATGATTGTAATATGCACCATTAGTACTGAAACTCTGCTTTGACTTCTACTCTTAGAGAGATGGAAAACCATTGAAGGGTTTTCCACAGAGGAGTTAAGTGATTTGAGCTAAAAGGATCTGCTTTTAAACTGATAATTCTACTGCTGTGTTAAAACTAGATTACAGATAGACACCTGTAGACACAGGGAGACTAGTAAGTAGGTTATTACCATACCTGGTGAGAGATGATGATGGCTCAGATCAGGAGGTGGCAGTGGATATGGCAAGAAGTGATTGGATTATGAGTACATATTGAAGATAGTAACAGGATTAGATGGATGGGGTGGTGGGAGAAAGAAATAAACCAAGCATAGAGTGTGCAGAAAATGAAGGAAATAATAGAGACTAGAGGAGAAATTAATGCAGTAGAGAACCGAAAAACAGCATAGAAGATCAATGAACATAAGTTGGTTCTTTGAAAGATCAACAAAATTGACAAAATAGCTCAACTGACCAAGAATAAAAGAGAGAAGATTCAAATCACTAAAATCGGGAATGAAAGAGGCAATATTATTACTGATCTTCTCGAGATAAAAAGGCTTCTAAGGGTACACTATGAAAATCTGTAGGCCAACAAACTGGATAATTTAGGTGAAATGGAAAACTCCTGGAAAGGGGTAAACTGTCAAAACTGATTCAAGAAGAAATATAAAATCTGAGTTAGACCGGTAACAAACAGAAAGATTGCATTAGTAATTTAAAAATTTCACACTAGATGGATCAATGTCCTGTCTGCAACAAGCACATGTAGCACCCAGATCTTGCTTTCTAATACAATTTTCAATTAAAGGAACCAGGGATTTTTGGAGAATTGGCCGATTCTCAGACTGGGACAGGAAATACACAAACTGAGCCTGGAGTTTCTTGTAGTGCCAGAATGTAAGGAATTGTTCAAATACACAAACAAACATACACACACACAAACACTACAATGATGAGAGTATGTCAGAGGGATACTAGAGCCACCAGAGACAGCTCCCATGATCAAAACAGGAACGATTTGAGCAATAAAATAAAGTAATATTTTATGATAAGCAGGTATATAAAATAAATATCAATGAACCCATACTGATATAAACAAGTTATTGAATAAATAAATAAATGGAGGAGAATTGATGTTCTCCCATGCAGAAGAATTCCAAATAATTTATGTAGGTAGTTTGCCCTTGAGTAGGTGGAACATAACTGCACACTCCTTAAGTGTGAGATGAACATGGTGACTTCCTTGCAAAGAACACAGTATGGAATGGGGTAAAAAGAGTAAAACTGAGTCACTTTACAGTGGAGAAGTCTGGCAGACACACCCTTAGCCAGGTGATCAAGGTCAACATCAACAGTGATATTAGTCATGGTGATAGTAGGTATCTTTGATATGATGTGATAAGAATGGGACTTTATCTCTGTGGTCTTCCTCCCCAAAACCCATGACTCTATCTAATCATGAGAAAAACATTAGCTCAGTCCTAGTTGAAGAACAATACCTGAATCTAAAAAAAATACTTGATCAGTACTCATCAGAACTGTCAAGCTTTAGGAGACATGACTACTAAATGTAATGTAATATCCTAGAAGGGATCCTGGAACAGAATAAAAAATGGACTTTAGTTAATAATAATGTATCAATATTGGTTCACTAATTGTCACAAATATACCATACTAATGCAAAATGATACTAATAGGAGAAACTGGGTATGGGACATACTGAAACTCTGAAATATCTTTGCAATTTTTCTATAAATCTAAAACTATTACAAAATGAAATTATTTTTAAAACTTTTCACAAAGAAAAGTCTAGGCTCAGATGGCTTAACTGGTGAATCCTACCAAACATTTAAAGAAGAATTAATATCAGTCCTCACAAACTCTTCCAAAAAAATAGAAGAGGAAGGAATGCTTCCCAGCTCTTTCTGTGAGGCCAGTATTATCCTGATACCAAATACAGACTACGACATAAGCACAGACCAATATCCCTTATGAATACACACAAAAAAAATCCTCAACAAAATACTAGCAAACTGAAACCAAAAACACATGAAAGAATTATACACTATGGCTAAGGAGGATTTATCTCATGAATGTAAGACTGGTTCAACATATGAAAATCAGTCAATACAATACACCATATCAATAGAATAAAGGGCACTAATCGCATGAGAATCGCAATAGATGGTAAAAAAAAAAAAAGCCAAACCGTTTCATTATAAAACACCCAACAAACTAAGAGCGAAAGCAAGCTTAACCTGGTAAAGGGTGTCTACAAAAAACACATAGCTAGTTAACATCATATTTAAAGAATTATTCCCTAAGGTCAGGAACAAATCAAGGATGTCCACTCTTAACGCTTCTGTTCAACATTTTACCCAGATGTTCAAGCCAGGGCAATTAGGCAAGGAAATGGGGTAACAGCCGTCCAGATTGGAAAGAAGTAAAACTATCTCTATTAGCAGATGACATGTTTTTCGTATAAAAATCCTCGGGAAACCACCAAAAGATTATTAGAACTAATAAATGATTTCATTAAACTTATAGAATATAAGATCAATATACAAAAATCAGTTATATTTTTATACACAAACAATGAAGAATCTGAAAATAGAATTAAGAAAACAATGTGATTTAAAATAACATCAATACGAATAAATTACTTAGGAACAAATTTAAGAAGATAAGTATGAAACTTATACTCTGAAACCTACAAAACATTGTTGAAAGAAATTAAAAAGATTTCAATGAATGGTAAGATATTCCTAGTTGGTAGATTGGAAGACTTTATATTGTTAAGATGGCAATATTTCCCAACTGATACACAGATTCAGCATGATCCCTATCGAAACACCAACTGGCTTCTTAGTAAAAATTGACAAGAGAATCCTAAAATTCATATAAAAATTCAGAGGACCCCGAATAGCTAAAACAATTTTGAAAAAGAGGGAAAGACTCTATCACCAAAGCAAAGCCGGAAGACTCACACTTCCTAAATTCAACTCACTGCAAAGCTACATTAATCAGTTTGGTGAGCTTACTGGCATAAGGATGGACATATGATCAACAGAATAAAATTGAGAGTCCAGAAATAAACCCTTATATTTACAGTCAGTCGATTTTCTACAAGGGTTTTAAGACAATTAAATTGGGGAAAGATTAGTCTTTCCAACAAATGATGTTGGGCAACTGGATAGCCACATGCAAAAGAATGAAGTTGGACCAATACTTCACACCATCCACAAAACTCAGGGAACAATACACATAGATGTAAGAGCTAAAACTAAAACATTCGTAGAAGAAAACACAGGAATAAATTTTCCTGACCTTGAAAAGTCCTCTTAGATATGACACCAAAACACAAGTGGCAAAAGAAAAAAATAGATAAATTGGAATTCATCAAAATTAAAAACTTTTGTGCTTCAAATAAAACCATCAAGAAAGTGAAAAGACAACCTAAAGAATGAGAGTAAATGTTTGTAAATCATTTATCTAAGTGACTTGTATCTAAATATATAAAGAACGCTTACAGCTCAGTAAAATAACAAATGATTCAATTAAAAATAGCCAAAGGATTGTGACTGGGCATTTCTCCAAATGAGATATATATAAATGGCCAATAAACATATGAAAATGTGCTCAGCAACATTAGCCACCAGGAAAATAGAAATAAAACCCACAAAATACCACTTCGCACCCACTAGGATGGTTATGATCAGCAATAATATATGTTATTATTCACCAATAATTATCACCATTAACTACCAATATCCATCAATAAGTATCACCAATTATCACTAATAATAAATGACAATAGTAAATTGAGGATGTGGAGAAATTTAATGCCTCATACATTGTTGCTGGGTATGTAAAATGGCGCAGCCACTTTGTAATACAGTCTGTCAATTTCTCAAAAGGTTAAAGTCTCCTTATGACCCAGCAATGTCACCCCTAGGTATATACCGCAGAGAAATGACAACATAGATAAACAGAAAAACTTGTACATAAATATTTTTAACAACATTATTCATAATAGCCATAAAGCAAAACATCCCAAATGTCCTTCAGCGGATGAGTGACTTCATAGTCCTGATACATGCTGTAACAATGGTTGAACCTTGACAACATTAGGCAAACTTATAGAGACAGAAAATTCGTGGTTGTCTTGGGCTGTGGGGTGCCTGGTGGGTGAGGAGTGAGGGGTGGCTGAATAGCAAGTGATTGCTAATAGGTACAGAGTTTCTTTTTGGGGTATTGGAAATATTTAAAATTAGATTGTGTTGACTGTTGCACAGCTCTGTGAATATACTAAATACCATTTAATTTACACTTTAAATGTCTGAATTGTATTGTATATGAATATCTCAAAATAGCTGTTAAAAAAGGAGAGAGAGAGAGGTTAGGAGGAGGAGGAGAGAACTTAAAGCATGAAGTGTAGATAACTCTTAAGAGGTTTTTTGCTTCAGTGGGGCAGAGTGTATATACTTTACACTCCTGCCTTTTGTTGTAGAGGAATTTACTTTCAGTGCTTCAGTCTAAAGCTAATCCTTCCACTTATGCACTGGTTGGCCCTCATTGAATCATGTAGATAAGGCAACCATATAGTTGACTGAACTTAAACAAAACAAGCACACACATTTAAACTGGTTATTTAATTTTGATGTTTTGTAATGTAAATGGAATGTTCATTAATATAGTACAGCAAAGCAAGTAAATTATATCATATTCTTGAAGCCTAACATAGATGCTTCTCATTTACAGTCATTTATGTAGGTCAATGTAAAAAGGAAACAGAATTAAAAATCTATTTTTTGTTTTATTTACACCTGCTAGATGACTAGGGACTAGTATGTGCTCTCTTACATCTAAATACTTGATTAGTAAAAGAATTTTGACTTTTCAGAAGTTGCATTGCTTTTGCTGAAATAATATCTTTTTTAAAGTAAAAGATATTATTTCAAGGTATATGATCTTTTGTATTGCATAAATTATTATGGAGTGATGGAAATAGAATTTCTCAGAATTGTATTCAGATCCAGGTTTGGCACATTAAAAGCTGAGTGTATGGGTGATAGTATTACCAGCATTCCATATTAACATCGTTCATATTTTGTAAATTGTTGTTTAAAATAAAAGAATTGTCGCACTTAAGAATATGCCATAGTTTTCACATCTGTATATGAGGATCCCTCTGCCTACCTCCTACCTCCTTCCTACAGTGTCCTCCCCACCCCCCGACTGCATACGTTTTTGCCAGCTGTATACTATTAATACTTGGGCATTTATATATACTTTTTATTTTTATAAATTTACTTATTTAATTTTTTTTTTCTTTTTTTTGGCTGTGTGGGGTGTTCATTGCTGCGTGAGGGCTTTCTCTAGCTGCAGTGAGCAGGGGCTGTTCTTCGTTGCAGTGCGCAGGCTTCTCATTGTGGTGGCTTCTGTTGTCGTGGAGCACGAGCTCTAGGTGCGCAGGCTCCAGTAGTTGTGGCACGCGGACTCTAGAGAGCCGGCTCAGTAGTTGTGGTGCACGGAGCTTAGTTTCTCCGTGGCATGTGGGGTCTTCCCAGACCAGGGCTCGAACCCATGTCCCCTGCATTGGCAGGCAGATTCTTAACCACTGCATCACCAGGGAAATCCCTATATATACATTTAAGCCTAATACATAATTAAGCACTATGTATAATTTTATGAGCTAAAATTTCTTCTCTTTGTGGACTTTTAAGGTACATTCTACTGATTCTAGTCGGTTAGAAAATCTGCTTCTAGCAATTTTATTTTAAATTATGACTGAACATGGTTACTGTAATGCATTCCTTATTAATTGTCCAAAATTAGTTTAGTTATCCAACAGTATATAGTTATCTCAATCATGTACTTAGTATTTTTATTTCAAAATAAAAATGCTTTTATTAAATATCAGCATCCTGAGGAATTGATTTTCCCGATAATTCAACCACATTATAAGGAACATAACAACAGTATTCAATTGAAACATCTAGATATTGTGCACCCTCCATCACTGGTAGTGGTTTACTGTAATAGGGATTCTCAATCAAAGAGGACATTTCAAAATAGTATAATTTGAAAAAGCCTCCTCTGGTTGAATTTGATGTCCCCTTTAGAGAGGCAATTCTCTTTTCTTTCTCAGCCCCAAGAGTCACAGCTGTACTGGAAATAATGCTAAATTGGCATTTGACACATACTGTCATTATCAAGAAACTACCTAGTATTCTTGCTACATAGTATATTGCATTTATTTATTTTTAAAGTCTTTTAATATCTACATAATTGTGGTCTAATTTGGTTTGTTGTCATTCACTGAAATGATTCATATACTTTAATTGTGATATCTAGGAAAGCCACTATTAGAGTAGTATTGAATGAACATGGTATTCATAGAACATGAATGACTCTAATATTGAAAGTGTTAGCTATTTTAGTATATTAATTTATTTGAGTCTGAAATCACTGTTATATTATAACCAATACTTTGAACAAGGACAGGCAATCACAGCTTGATTCTTTATTCCCATAGCTCATGAAAACTCATTTCATGTGGCCAAATGGTTTCTGTTCCTTGAGTAGCTAAGGACAAGCACGACTTTTCCCCTCCCTTTTTTTTCTAGACATGTTTTCCATTTCTTTGGTAATTTATTTCACAAAATTTTATTCTAATAGTGGAAGAGAATATTTAAGTCAGTTCTCTCTACTGGAAGTAAACAGTGGGCACATTGCTAACAAATCAAGCATCATTTTTATTCCCTTGTTTGCATTTTTTAATATCTGTTTTTAATAAGTGATATGTCTGTGTTTCAAAATTCAGAGTTTGCACCCCTGTTCCCTAATTACTCAATTGTCTCCTTCCCAGAGCCAATCAGTGTTATCAAGGTTTTTTGTTTTTGTATTCTTTTGAAGTTATTTAATGCATACACAAGTAACTGTGAACATACCTTTTTCCCTTTATTATTTACTCTAATGATAGCATACTATATACACCTGTTTGGAAGATTTTAACATTTAACTTTAAAATTCTGAGTAATTCTTATAATTCTAAATTATTACTTTTTAAAAGTAATATGGCATATCTAATAATGAGGAGTCAAAATTGTAAAACTAATATTTTCGTGGTATATCACATTTTGACCATTTTTAATTTCTTTCTCTTTACTATTTATTTCTATCGTGAAGTCATGCACTTAGAATATTCTTTCAAAGAGATTTTTGAAGAATTCCAGGATACCATTTTAGCTATTAATTCTGAGAAATAATTCTTTTTTAAAATTTTATTGAAGTATAGTTGATTTACAATGTTATTTTAATTTCTGCTGTACAGCAAAGTGACTCAGTTACACACATATATGTCCTTTTTCATATTCTTTTACATTATGGTTTATTACAGGATATTGAATATAGTTCCCTGTGCTGTATAATAAGACCTTGTTGTTTATGCATCCTATATGTAATAGTTTGCATCTGCTAATCCCAAACTCCCAATAATTCCCTCCCCAACCCCCTCTCCCCCTTGGCAACCACAGGTCTGTTCTCTATGTCTGTGAGTCTGTTTCTGTTTCAGAGGTGTGTTCATTTTTGTCGTATTTTAGATCCCACATATAAGTGATAGCATATGGTATTTGTCTTTCTCTTTCTCACTTCGCTTAGTATGATAATCTCTAGGTCCATCCATGTTGCTGCAAATGGAATCATTTCATTCTCTTTTTATGGCTGAGTAGTATTCCATTGTGTGTGTGTGTGTATCACATCTTCTTTATCCATTCATCTGTTGATGGACATTCAAATTGTTTCCATGTCTTCACTATTGTAAATGGTGCTGCTGTGAACATAGATGTGCATGTATCTTTTCGAATTATAGTTTTGTTTGGGTATATGCACGGGAGAGGAATTGCTGGATCATATGACAACTCTATTATTAGTTTTTTTGAGCAATCTCCATACTGTTATCCATAGTGGCTGAACCAATTCACATTCCCACCAACAGTGTAGGAAGGTTCCCTTTTCTTCACACCTTCTCCAGCATTTATTATCTGTAGACTTTTTAATGATGGTCATTCTGACTGATGTGAGGTACCTCATTGTAGTTTTGATTTGCATTTATCTAATAATTAGCAACGGTGAGCACCTTTTCATGTGCCTGTTGGCCATGTGTATGTTTTCTTTGGAGAAATGTCTATTTAGGTCTTCTGTGCCCTTTTCGGTTGGGTTGTTTGTCTTTCTGTTATTGAATTGTATGAGCTGTTTGTATATTTTGGAAATTAAGCCCTTGTAGGTCACATCATTTGCAAATATTTTCTCCCAGTCCGTAGCTTGTCTTTTCGTTTTGTTTATGGCTTCCCTTGCTGTGCAAAATCTTATAAGCTTGATTAGGTCCCATTTGTTCATTTTGCTTTTATTTCTATTGTCTTGGGAGACTGACCTAAGAAAACATTGGTATGATTTATGTCAGAAAATGTTTTGCCTATGTTCTCTTCTAGGAGTTTTATAGTGTCTTGTCTTATATTTAAGTCTTTAAGTCATTTTGAGTTTGTTTTTGTGTACGTTGTGAGGATGTGTTCTAACTTCATTGATTTACATGCAGCTGTCCAACTTCCCCGACACCACTTGCTGAAGAGACTGTCTTTTCTCCATTGTATATCCTTGCCTCCTTTGTCAAAGATTAATTGTCCATAGGTGTGCGGGTTTATTCCTAGGCTCTCTATTCTGTTCCGTTGATCTGTATGTCTGTTTTTGTGCCAATACCATGCTGTTTTGATTACTCTAGCTTTGTAGAATCATCTGAAGTCTGGTAGGGTTATGCCTCCTGCTTTGTTCTTTTTCCTCAGGATTGCTTTGGCAATTCTGTGTCTTTCATGGTTCCATATACATTTTAGGATTACTTGTTCTAGTTCTGTGAAAAATATCATGGGTATTTTGATAGGGATCACATTAAATCTGTAGATTGCTTCGGGTAGTATGGCCATTTTAACAATATTAATTCCTCCAATACAAGAGCATGGGATATTCTTTCCATTTCTTTGAGTCATCTTCAGTTTCCTTTATTAATGTTTTGTAGTTCTAAGCATATGTCTTTTACCTCCTTGGTGAGTTTTATTCCTAAATATTTTATTATTTTTTGAGGCAATTTTAAAAGGGATTGTTTGTTTACATTCCCTTTCTGATACTGAGAAATAATTCTTAAAACCACACTCCAGTGGAGTACCTCTCAAAAATTCATTGCTCTTACTCATGTAAGGAAATTTATAATAATAATCATGTAAGGAAAATTACTTAAGGATTTCAGTAAGAAATTTAAGGCACAGAAAGCTAAATTATAATCTTAGAGAGTTAAATTAAAATACTGGCAAACTGCTTTAGTCTATGTTGTAAATTCTTTGAAATATTAAATGGAAAATAAGAAAATTTGACTTCTACTATTTTTCCTGCATTTAAATTTATAAAATAATTATATGTAAATAGTTTTATGTTGGTGTAGAAAGACTATATAATTGTATAGTCATTATATCATGCAATTATAAGTTTGTACAATAACATTGTGTTAAAGGGTGGTACAGACTTACGGCACTCAAGTATTGGTCTTCCACCTAGTGCATTTAGAGCAGTTTGTATTTACTTACCTTGGCCATATTTCCTTGCTTTGGAAATTGACTTACAATGATTTTGAAACACAGACTCTCCAACTGCTAATAGTTTGAAGTATGGTAATATCTAAATTTATTAGTATTATCATTTTTATTATTTTTTGGTTGCGTTGGGTCTTCATTGCTGCACGTTGGCTTTCTCTAGTTGCGGTGAGGGGGGGGCTACTCTTCATTGAGCTGTGTGGGCTTCTCATTGTGGTGGCTTCTCTTGTGGTACATGGGCTCTAGGCACACGGTCTTCAGTAGTTACAGCACATAGGCTCAGTAGCTGCAGTGGCCAGGCTCTAGGGCACGCAGGCTCAGTAGTTGTGGTGTCTGGGCTTAGTTGCTCCATGGCATGTGAGATCTTCCCGGACCAGGGCTCAAACCCGTGTCACCTGAATTGGCAGGTGGATTCTTAACCACCGCGCCACCAGGGAAGTCCCAACATCTAAATTTAAAACCTACACATGGTCAGTATTTTTAAGTAAATTATGTAAGATTGTAATTAAAAATCCAGAAGTCATCACTTGTGTATTGGAAATTTCCCTTTGACTATCTTTTTTCGGGGTGAGGGGGCAATTGCTCTGCCTTCATCTTTTTTTTTTTTTTTTTTTTTTTGAGTGGGATCCTCCCGGACCGGGGCACGAACCCACGTCCCCTGCATCAGCAGGCGGACTCCCAACCACCGCGCCACCAGGGAAGCCCTGCCTTCATCTTTAATATCCTATCTTTATTTTTATTTATTGCTCTCTATCAATTTTTCTACTTGTATAAAAGTGTATTTTTCTTTAAAATTCCAAGTTATTACTGTAAAATAACATTAGTTTCTATAAAATACAGGTTAGCAAGATCCTATTTAGTCTGTTCCTTTTACAGTGCCTCACTAAAAATATTAACTTCTTATTTATTCTTATTACATCCTGAAGTACTGACATTGTGGACTCCAGAGAGGTTTATAATTGGAAAATCATCTTTGACTTTCAAAAACCATACATAATTGTTTAAACAATTCTATATGAAGCCCATAGTTTTGTAATCAAAATGAGAGAAATACACTATTATTTGAGGCTGGTTTTGTATTATATCATTATAAATAGCTGTGGACAATGTATTATTACTTTCAGAATAGTAATTTGCCTAACAGATGAGCTAACATGAATTAAGCAGTAAATCAGTTTTACTTCCTTTAGATAATTAGTAATTTACATATAACCTTTGGCTATCCTTTTATCTTAGGGTATTGATATAAGTTGCATAAAATTGTTTGCTATATGGAAAATGCTTTGAAATGCAAAATCTAATTAAAATGCACTATTATTTTAGAACAGTTGTGTTGCTACATGATACTATAGAGACTATTATGAATATTTGAGGAATCTGAATGGAATGTGTAAGGAAGCTAAACTGTAACTTCTGTGCACTACTATAGGTTTTTTTATCAATCATTTGAAACAAGTGAAACTGTCAAAGTATTTAAAGTATTGCATTTTTTATATATACTATAAAAACAGTACTAGAAATAGTGCTGTTGTTGCCATATTATGCTACCTGGCCTGTTTCAAGTCAGGCACACATTAAAAGGATAAGTTTGTAAGATACACTAGGTAAGAGGGAAGACTTATTGTGAATGTAGGCATCCTGCCCGGAGACTCTGACACAGACCCGTGGAGGCTGCCCCAAAAGTGAGGGCATCAGCACATTTACAGCCAGTTAATTGCACATCAGTTGGTGAACCAGATTCAATTACTGGCAGCTGAAATCCAGTTTTGGAGAAAACATGGTAAATGGTGTACCTGCCTGTCAGCTAGGTCATACGGAAAGTATTTGTCAAGAACATCTTATTTGCTTAACACACATTGTTTAGCAGCTGCTCAATATTGGGTAAACAATTGTTGCATTTCATTTTAAAAGTCTGAAAAGTTCTTAGGCTTTTTAAAGATTGAAAGTAGAATCTTGTACTGGCTGGAAACTTATGTGTCTAGATAATTATTTTCCAGAATTTTAATTCCTTGGATAATAGCTTCGTAATCTTAAATTTTTACAAATTAGAATTAATGCTTTTTCGGACTGCTGTTCCTTTTTTTCTTTAGTATTGTGGTAGAATGGACTACTGTTTTAATAATTCTTTGAGATGTATTTGGGTAATTTCCACTGAAACATCTCATTTTGTTTCAGAGATTAATTAAAAATTGGGGTTTGCTAATTAAATCTGTTTTTCATTTAATTTTTTTAACATCTTTATTAGAGTATAATTGCTTTACATTGCTTTAGTTTCTGCTATATAACAAAGTGAATCAGCTATACGTATACCTATAGCCCCATATCCCCTTCCTCTTGTGACTCCCTCCCACCCTGCCTATCCCACCCCTCTAGGTGGTCACACAGCATCGGGCTGATCTCCCTGTGCTATGCGACTGCTTCCCACTAGCTATCTATTCTACATTTGGTAGTGTATATATGTCCATGCCTCTCTCTCACTTCGCTCCAGCTTACACTTCCCCCTCCCCATGTCCTCAAGTCCATTCTCTAGGTCTGCATGTTTATTCCTGTCCTGCCCCTAGGTTCTTCAGAACCATTTTTTTTTTTTAGATTCCATATATATGTGTTAGCATACGGTATTTGTTTTTCTCTTTCTGACTTACTTCATTCTGTTTGATGGATCAATTTTATCAAGAAAATATATATTAATTAAAAGTATGTATCAGGGAATTGGTCAGGGATGTTGTGCATGCCAACAGTCTATTAAAAGATCAAGAATTGTTAAGATTCATTTCACTTTGATGTCTCTGTTGATAGTTTTAGTCTATTTTTAATTGAAAAGTAAAATCATATACTTATTTAGTCTTTGTTAAGGTGTAATTTGAGATCAATGCAAGAACATATTTTTTCCTTATTTTGTTAAGACTTACTAATTTTTTACATCTCCTAATTAGCAAATTATCTGCTCATTAGTGAACAACTAGGAGGCATTTTAATAACAGTAAGTTTAATGAGGATGGTGAAAACCAGACAAATTCTCTAGGAAGCACTTGCAAGGAGAATAATACATAATAAGTTAACAATCACAATATCTGTAAATCCTTTTTGTTTAACCTTTATAAAACCTTTATAGTCTTGCTACTTGATGAGTGGAATATTTGGTGGCAGCTTGAGTACTGTCATCCTTTATCTAGTTGTTACTCTACTTAATATGCCTCGTTATTGTGCTTAGAATTACTTTTTATTTTTCTTAAGATAAATGTTTGTTGGATTTCAAATGAAGGTGACTTTGATGCTGAAAGCTGGCAGTTAACGATAACAGTGGAATGACTTCTTACAAGTTGTGGGTGCATAGAATCACGTCTGGCAGAGGCTATTGTCATACGTAGTAAGTGGCCAGCACACTTTGTGCAAGCTGTTAAATCTTGGTGATATGTGTTATTTCATCAGAGGAAAAAGGATATTATGGTAAGTCTTTTGTCAATATTGAAGTTCACAAGAAATGGAACAAATTCTCATTGGCTTCATCTTTTTTTATGTGAAAAATTTAATATTGAAAGTGATCTTAATAATCTGAGTACAGGAGCATTAAACAAAATAAAGCATATCCGTTGAAGATAGGATATCCATTTACTAAAGTCTGTTTTAGCTTTTTGTTGTAGTATTAAAGATTTTAAATTACAGCAACAATACTTTGGTACCAGTATTTTCAGTTAGTATTGACCATAAAGACATAGTGATAATGTCTATAGGAACTGGATGTTACTCCATAATTTTTTTTTGCCAGAATTTAGATTCTAAGTATAAAGCTCTCAGCAGGTTCTTAATGTTTGGCCAAAATTCACATGTTATCTTAGCAAGAATATGATGCAGTGATTCAAAAGCAAATGTAGACTCTTTTGAACAATATTTTAAAATTGATTTTTCAGTGCATTTTTTATTTTAATAAAATTTAATTTTTAGATAAGTAGTACATTCACATAGTTCAAAAATCAGAAGAAAATAAACATTTATAAATTGAGAAGTTTCACATCTGACTATAACTTTGTCTACCCCTTCAGCCCATGCTCCCATAGAGAACTGTTATGTGTCCTTCCAAGTTTTTTAATACAAATATCAACATATGCAAATAAGTAACATTTTTTGCCTCATTTCTTACACAAAATAATGTAGTTCTGTATTTCCTCAAACCTGAGACATCATGCAGTATTATGCGCATTTTTATGTATCACCAAGAAAAAATAATGCTGGCAATTAAACTGTGACATGATATTGATTATAAAGTGCATTACAATGTCAGAAATATTAAAATGTGAAAAAATTCATAGCTTAGAATGAAGAAATGTAGTATGTATCCTCTGCTACACATAACTTTTGTCATTTAACAATATAACTTGAATATCTTTGCATTTCAGAGCTTCTTTATTCCCTTTTTTTTTTTTACAGGTATATAGTATTTCATAGAATGATTATACCCTAGGTTGTTTAGACCCTATAAATAACACTTGCTTTTATTTAGCCCTTGAAACTTAGTATATATGTGTTGAAGTTATAACTACAGTATAAATTCCAAATGGGATTACTGGCTTAATGGTAATCACATTTGTAATTTTTATAGCTTTTATCAGAAAGTACAGTTTTAGCGCAACGTTTTTCCAACTGCAGGAGGAGTGTGTTTTCAAACTTTGGATCATTGACTTCTTGAATAAGAGTAAGGTCAAGAATATTTTACTATGTTTAAGGGACATTTGTTTTTCTTTTCCTTCACTCTTCATGTTCTTTGCCTACTTTTCTATGACATTGTTGATTTTTTTAATCTTTATTTCTAGAAATTCTTTATGCTTAGGGAGATTGGCCTTTTTTTCCTCTGGTATGAGTTGTAAATATGTCTTCCAGCTTGCTGTTGATTCTTCATTTATTTTTCTTTTAATATGAAGATGTTGTTTATGTTTAATGTAGTCAAATCTCTCAAATTTCTTTTATGGCTTCTGGAATTTGAGTTCAGAGTTAGAAAGACTGCCCACTCCAAGATTATAAAGAAATTTCCCATGTTTTCATCTAGAAATGTTATGGCTTCATGTTTACATTTTTTGTAGACTATTACTTTGGTGACCCCCCCAATGACCTATATATCCAGATGTTGACACCCTCTGTATACCCTTTCTATCCTGACTCTCCAGTGAGGCTCTGATTACTTTGTCCAATCAAACATGGTTGGAGTGATGCTTTGCCAGTTTGCGGCCTAGTCCTTAATTAAGCTGGCAGTTCTTCTTCCATCTTGGAAGTTCACTATGAAACACTCCTTGGAACCCAGCCACTGTGTATTAAAGCAGCCCCAACTAAGAGGCCCATATCAGGGAGAACCAACACCACCAGACAATGGCTTCAACTGAGTTTCCAGTCATCTCCAGCTGAGGCAGAATATGCAAGTGTGCTCGACCTTTCAGCCCAGGTGAGCTTTCAATTGAGCCTCCAGTTGATTGCAGCCATCCCAGCACACAGGCAACATCAAGTGGGGCAGAACTTTCTGGATAACACACAGAATTGTGAGAGATAATGCATTGTTGCTTTAAGCCACCAAATTATTACACAACACCTCAAAAAACTTAGTGGCTTAAAATAAGAAAAATCATTTGTTTGCTTACAATTTGGGCAGGTGCTTCCTGATTTCAAAACTTACTACAAAGCTGCAGTAACCAAGATAGTGTCATACTGGCAAATGATAGACCTATAGATCACTGGAATAGGATTGAGGGTTGGGAAATTAACTCTTAGACTTGTGATTGATTGCTTTTTGACAAAGTTGCTAAGACAATTCAATTGTGGAAAAATGGCTTTTCAACAAGTTTTGCTGGGACAACTGGATATCCAGATGCAAAAGGAAGAATTTGGATCCTTACCTCAACACCATATAAAAAATTTAACTCAAAATGGGTCATAGGGCTTCCCTGGTGGCGCAGTGGTTGAGAGTCCGCCTGCCGATGCAGGGGACGCGGGTTCATGCCCCAGTCCGGGAAGATCCCACATGCCGCGGAGCGGCTGGGCCCGTGAGCCATGGCCGCTGAGCCTGCGTGTCCGGAGCCTGTGCTCCGCAACGGGAGAGGCCACAGCAGTGAGAGGCCCGCGTACCGCAAAAAAAAAAAAAAAAAGGGTCATAGACAAAAATTGTAAAAGCTAAAACTATAAAACTCTTAGAAGAAAACAGTAATAAATCTTGATTACCTTGAGTTATGTAATGATTTTTTAGATATACCACCTAAAGCACAAGTAATAAAGAAAAAAGTAATACTTTGGACTCCATCAAAATGGAAAAATTTTGTGCTTCAGAACACACCATCAAGAAAGTGAAAAGGCAGTTCACAAAACTGGAGGAAAATATTTGCAAATCACATATCTGATAAGGGTATAATGACCAGAAAATATAAAGAATCTTTACAACTCAATGATAAGACAAATAATCCAATTTAAAAATGGGCAAAGGCTTTGACTAGACATTTCTCCAAAAAATATATATGAATGGCCAATGAGCACATTAAAAATGCTCGCCATCAAGGCCGTTTGGGAAATTCAAGTCAAAACCACAATGAGACTGGGGGGCATGGATCCCAGTGGGTACAGAGTTTCTGTTTGGGGTGATGAAAAATACTGGAAATACATAGAGATGATTGTCACACAACATTGTGAATGTAATTAATGCCATTGAATTTTATGCTCAGAGGGAGTTAAGATGCCAGATTTTGGCATATATATTTTACCACAGTGAAAAAATAGTAAAGTACGCATATGCAATAAAATACCATTTCAAGGCTTCCCTGGTGGCGCAGTGGTTGGGAGTCCGCCTGCCGATGCTGGGACACAGGTTCATGCCCCGGTCCGGGAAGAGTCCACATGCCGCGGAGTGGCTGGGCCCGTGAGCCATGGCCTCTTAGCCTGCGCGTCCGGAGCCTGTGCTCCACAACAGGAGAGGCCACAACAGTGAGAGGCCCACGTACCGCAAAAACCAAAACAAAACAAAACATTTCAGTCTCACTAGGATGGCTACAATAAAAAAGGCAGACAATAGCAAGTGTTAGCAAGGATGTGGAGAAATTGGAGCCCTCATACATTTTTGATGGGAATTTAAATGGTACAGCTATTTTGGAAAGCAGTTGTAAGTTTCTTGAAATGTTAAACATAGGGTTACTACATGACGCAGCAATTCCACTCCTCAGTATCTGTCCAAGGAAAATGAAAAAAATTATCCACACAAAGATGTATATGTGAATGTTCATAGCAGCATTCTTCATAATAGCCAGAAAAGTGAAAACAATTCAATTACCCATCTACTAGTTAAGGAATAAAGAAAATGATAATGAATGAAGCCAGACACAAAACAAACATTGTATGCTTATGTTTATATGAAATGTGCAGAAAAGACAGTAGGTAGAGACTACCTAGGCCTAAATGTGAGAATGAAGAGTGACTGAAAATGGGCAAGAGGTTGCTTTTTGGGTGATGGAAAAGTTATAATATTAGGTATTATGGTGATGGTTGCACAACTCCCTAAATATATTAAAATTCATTGAACTGTACATTATGGGGAATTTTATGGTATGTATATTACATTGCAGTAAAATTGCTAAAATAAAAGAAAATCAGAAAGCTCTAACTACTGAGTGGAGAATTGATTATAGGAATAAAAAGGAAAAGTAGGGAGACCAATTTGTAGACTAGAGTAGTAGCCCATATAAGAGATGATAGTGGTTTGGACTAAGTAGGTGGTAGTAGAGATGGAGAGACAGAGGTAAATTAAGGAGTTGTTTTAGAGGAAGAGTGTATAGTACTTGCTGAGAGATTGAATGTAATGGGTGAGGGAAAGAGAAAGACTGAGTCGCACTATACCACCCACAGTTTTATCTTCAACAGCTGGATATATGGTGGTACCATAACCTGAAATGATAAGAACTAGGAGAGAAAAAATGCAGGGAGGGGAGTTAGGCAGCAATCAGAAACATCATTTGGATTTGTTACATTTGAGATGCCTAGTAGATGTTCAAGGGGAGAGGTCATATAGGCAGTTGGACATAAAGTCAGTTGGATGTATAGGTCTGCGTTTCCAGAGAGAAAGGTCTGGGCTAAATATGTAAGTCTGCAAATTATTGCCATAAAAATGGTATTTAAACCCTAGGACTGGGTGAATGTTAAATGTTGTTTACCAGGGGTTGTTATAAGAGCAGAGGTCAGAATGTCTTTGGGGAGCTAGCTCACAGCTCAGTGAGCAAGTATACTCAAACACAAAGTGGGAATACACAAACTGTGCTAAGTTTCACCGCCAGATGGAGCATGGGTAGTTAGAAAAGGCCTCACCAAATAGGCACCATCTGAGCTATCAAGAATGAGCAGGCGTTTGCTCAGTGGAGAAATTGGTTAGGATGTTATTCAGTGTCAATATAGGTAGAGGAAGTAGCACTGGAAAATACTGGAAGATGTAAAATACCCATTGTTTTAAAAATACTGAAACATCCATTGTGGAAGTGTGAGTTGAAAGATGAAGTGAAAAGATACTTCTGTGTCTGATTATAGAAGTAATGACAGGCAGAAAAAAAATTGGAAACAGAATCAGAAAAATCATTTAAGGCAGTATTGTCTTTGGAAAGTGGTTATCTCAATTATTCCTTATGAAATTATAATGCCATTTCTCCTAATTTTTATAAGAATCTAACTAGAGCAAAATATCTATATCTGTCTATCTATATTTATATATATATATAAAGCATTAGTGTAACATGCTTTTTTTCACTTTTCAAGAAAAATGCCTATAGTTGCTAATATTATTACATTGAAACAAGTTCTTTCAAATTTATTTTTCCTGTTTTTATACTTAAATGTTTTTGTACTTAAATCAAAAGATAGTAACTGGTATATCATTAACTATCAAGAGTATTTTAATGACAAACCTACCTTCTCAACCTTTTATAATTTTTCTGCAACCTATGCTGAATATCTAGCTGAAATTCCTTGCTAAATGCACTATACCATTTTCTTTTATCCTAATCACGTTTAAACTCTATGTTCCTTGCATGCCAGATGTTTCTTAGTTGATTTCCATATGCAGATTTCCAGTAGCCCCAGAAATCCCCTGGTCATTGCTAGCATCAAAGCCAGTTAGAGTTTACTCAATCCTGTTCTTTACTAACGATTTTTCTACTCACAGTGTGCTAAGACAAAACTTTCCATCTCTTTCCTTGCATATTCATCTCAGACATAGCCTATTTTCTTTGTGTACACTTAGAAATATCTCTTAATTAAATAAAATTGCTAAAAAAGCAGTTATAAATCATTTTGAAATGGCTGTAAGTTGTAGAAAATTATTGACATAGTATTTCAAACAATATACAGCTCTTTAGGTTTGGCTCAGTTTTAAAGAAAATAATTCAGTGTAACATACAGATAACATTTAAAAGAATTGTAATAAACACTGCTGCTTTTTTTCTTGAACCTGTTAAACTCATTGTTTTAATGGAAAGTGTTTAAATACTCTTTATGTCAAGAATATATAAATTACACTATTCTAGAACATCAGATTTTGGAAAGTGATTTAGGTAGAGCATGTAGTACATATTTATCTTTCTGTACTTAATGTTGAGTTTGGAAAATGTATATTGCTAATGGGCTATCCACTTTCAAGTCACTTTGTTTACTAAGCTAGAACTGAGATCTGAGCAATTATGTGTGTAGTAAAACCTTTAAAACAGGATGCAGTGCATTAAAGAATGCTCATGTTCATTTGCAGTGAAGCAGACAATGGTGTCAGAATTTTGCCGTAACTAGGATCAAGGTGAGAAGCAAGCTCTGTGTACATTGTTGCATTTATTATTATATGAATGTCTGAAGGTTTAATGTTGTTGACATCTGGAGTGTTTTTCAACATTTTTATAATGTGGTTTACTCTCTCTTCATTGTTGATCACATAGCCATTTCCATTCCCACTAGTGTTTTCCAAGTGTGAGAAACCTTTTTCCTTTCTGCATGTTAATGACATCTACTTGCCACAGCTATATTTTTGCAAACATCCTAGATGTAGAACTCAGGTAGATTTAAAACAACTGTAAGTTATTTCTTTACATTTGTAACACTTTCCATGTAGAGCATTTTTACAGATGATTAGACCATTAATGTTGACTACTAAAGAAGTTATGACTCTATCCTTCCATCTGACATTAAATTGAACAGTAGAGAAATGGCGTGTAAAGTAAGAAATATAAGGAACATACACATATCTATGAACTGTGATGGTGGATACTGGGAAAAATGAATAGTTTAGGATAAAATTATGCCATGACTATAACATAATACATTAAAATGCCTTAAAGATTATTAACATACTTATGATCTATAAAGCATAAGCTAAATTCTGCCAATAATGTCAAGGAAATGTTTGCAATGGTTATTAGTTACATGAAGCTTGAGGAATATTTAAATGATATATTTAAAATCAATTACTCTTTGGGCAAAAAGTCCTTATCTTTCAAAAGGGCTACCTAGATCAGTATGGAGATTATCATATTTATTCACAGTCTTTTATCATTATATCCTTGCTTTGTCACTGGATTGTTATTTGCTTAATGAAGAAAACACATTGAATTGTCATAGGGACTATATTTTAATATCTGGCCCTTTGACAGTAACTGTGTAAGAGCTCCAGACCTCACACAGCTGGTCTCAAATTCTCATTGTATAAAGATGAATTTCAGAAAGAAAAAGGAAGTTTAACTTTTCTTTGTTATTTGAGCGTTTAGGATAAAATATTTCCTGGGCCTAGGTCATCTGTACACACTTGTGGCTATGTTTTTGGCAATAATTTTTGACAAAGATTTAACATCTGTTATCAATTTTGGTTTTAACTTTGAATGACATTGTTTAGAATTCAATTTGTTTATGTAACACATAATCTTTTCCCAAAGTCTTTTGAATCAAAAATGTCAGAGTGGCTGTTGATGAGAGATGAGGCTGTTAACCTTCCAATAGAAAGGTCAGGAGTCCATGGTCAGTAATAGTCTTATCAGACAACTCCGTTTGGCAATACGCCATCTCCATTGCTGCTGTTTATCATTTTGTGTGTGAAACTAAATTATAGCTGACATAGCTTTGCTGGTTCTCTGTTAAAAAAAAAAAAAAAGCTCTAATATAGCAGTTTACTCTAGCGATGTGAAACTCACAGTATAGAATGTATTGTACTATAGCAAAATAAATGACTTAATTGTTGTGTTAGTTAAATCGAAAGTATTGACTCCACTAGACTTACGAATAAATCTGAATTGTAAAGAGTCTGATTGTTAAATGACTACAATCATTTCCTTTCATAGGCCACAAAAATTAAAAAGGTCTAAGTGCTTCTTTTAGACAGAGATGCAGAGACTAATTTTACATGAGTGCATGTCCTGACAAGATTAGTAGGCTTATTCCGGCACATGAATTGTACTTTCATTCATGTGGAACAGGCTTGTAACTTCAGTGTCATCCTATTTTCATCATGATCTTAAGTTCTTTGCTTTAGTACTTTGCTTTAGTACTTCTCTTTCATCTTTTCCTGAAAACATGACAATTCTTTTCTGAGCTTGCTTCTTTATTGTATTAGCTTATTATTTTTAGCAGTAATAACTAGTTCACATTAGTAATATTGTCCTTTGAGAACTGGTTGTCCACAATCACATGTTGATTGTACGTTAAACGGTTTGTTATACACATTAAAAAAAAATGTTAGAGATTTACCAACTGTTTTGACACTATATAACAAGGGTTTCCTTTTTCCAGCCTCCAAGTATACTGTCCTTGTATCTCTTAGCTTTGAAGCCAATGCTAAATATTTTACTTTCCGGTAACAACCCAACTTTTCGGTACCTTTTTGTTTTTTTTTGGTAGTCAGTTTTTTCTTTAGTAACAACCCCCAAATCATAGTAGTTAACAAAACCACTCATACTGGATGGCGGCGGGGACAGTTAACTGTGGCCCTGCTCCAGGCAGCAGATTGACTGTGAATCTGTTCCATGGTCTTCTCATCCTAAGACTTTTAACCGCAGGGGCAGCCCCCCATCTGAGAGGACGTGCTGTTCTTATGGCAGAGGGCAAACTGTGTAATTGCATTTAAAGTTCTGTTAGGACATGACATACATCATGTCTGCACACATTTCATTGACCAAGGCAAATAACATGATCAAGTCCAAAATCAATAGGTTGGGAAGAATACTCCCAGGACACATGACGGGGAAGATTGGGTGGCAAGAGGAGTATTTGTGATCAATAATTCTATCTGCTGTGAAAAGAAAGAAAATATGAGCCTTTTTTCTCTGTATCAGTGAGCAACTCCCAGTTTTTAAGATATTCTGTGTGGTTTATTGTTATATTTGAGAGTCTTAAAAGAAAAACAGTTCCATTCTATAATGGAGTTAAAGATTTATTTCAAATGTGGGCTGTTAATATTGATGATGCAACACTGAAAATTGATTATGAGAATCTGGAAAATCAGTATTTTTGAAATTTGTTTTAGCTTCAAGCACAGTATGATTCTGTTTCATAAAGTAATTTGTCTGAGACCCATTAAAAAACAGTAGCTCATTTGCCATTTTAGAATATTACAAATGCTTGAATGTGTTCCATTCCATAAATTTCATGGAGCAAAGAGTTTGGTATGGGGATACATAAATGATCTGAATTCCATTTTTATTCCACAGTTTATCAGCAAATCAAGTGACAGATTACTAACAGGTTTATTTTAGTAGTACATCTCTAAGTAGTAAGCCATGTATCAGTGTTCCAATGTTTAAAGTTTTTCCTTTATGTTGAAAAATAATATGCCTTAAAGTAAAATTTGAAAATAACACAAATCATAATAGTCTCATCACTTTACCACAGATGTGTACTCACATATGTACCTAATATGTTGTTAGGATCATTGTATATATGGAAATTTACATTATTTTTTAATCAACATTATATCATAAACAGTTCTAACACATCTCTATTTTAATGACAGAGTTTTAACAATTATATCTAAAATTTACATTGAAAGAAAATTAGTATCAGCACTTCCTTGTAATCATTCTGAGATTATTGTAAAATGGGTAATTTTGTCCTATAAAATAGATATTTTGTTCATACATATTATCATTATTTTACAAAGAAGATTTAATTGATTGTCTTATCTTCCCCCCGATAGTATGTGATTATTTTATTCAAAAAATATATTTTTTATTTAATCTATTTAAATAACCTAAGAGAGATTGGTTTTCATACCGTGCTATGAAATAAACTCTAAAATGTATAATTTGGTCAGTAAGATTTCAAATATCTTTGTTTTTGCTGTATTTATATCAGCTGTACCATGATTCATATTTAGTTTTATTGGTTCAGAATGAATAAAACCATACTTTCATATGACTGTGAGTGATTTATAATTCTTCCTGGAAGAGGGAGAAACACTTAGCCCATCTTTAATATCTGAATGCAAAAAATGCCTCAAGATTCTAAGTACTATATATAGTCATATATGAATTATATATCATAAATAAAATGTTACCTACTTTGTATCTCCCCTTAAATATTACATATTATATAATTGATTTGCTTTTATTATAAACACAAGCTAAGTGTTAGCTGATTTTTAGGCCCTTTTCTTGTTTTTTTCTGGGGAAATTTCACCTTTGCTTCCATAAACTTTTAAGGATTCTGAAATTTTGAATTAGATGAAGAGTCTTAGGTAGTGTGACTCTGGATGTGTCTTAATTTGCATTTCCTCACCAGGAACTCTAGGATCAGACAGTAATTCCTTCATAATCCTATTTTCATGAAATCCTCTAGTTCCCCAAAGAGGTCACCAGGCGATTGATGGCTCCAAATCAAAGCAGAGTTCTTAGAAGTTAAGTGTCATCGTTCTTGAGCCATCTTTCCTTTTAAAGTCTCTAGTCATGGATGCTTAGCAACTCTGATTAAAAAGAAAAAATCTTTTCTTCATTAGTTATTTATTAAGTGAAGGACTATATCTGTTGAGGTTTAATCTGTAAAAGTTAAACTGTTAATCTGTATAAATCAATAAATAAATCAGAAGTATGTAGCTTGATGCATTGTCACAGAATGAAGACTTATGTGTAACCATCATCCATATACATTTTTTAAAAAAATTATTTATTTATTTTTGGCTGCGTTGGGTCTTCGTTGCTGCGTGCAGGCTTTCTCTAGTTGCAGCAAGCGGGGACTACACTTCGTTGCGGTGCACAGGCTTCTCACTGCGGTGGCTTCTCTTGTTGCAGAGCATGGGCTCTAGGCACGCGGGCGTCAGTAGTTGTGGCTTGTGGGCTTAGTTGCTCCGTGGCATGTGGAGTCTTCCCGGACCAGGGATCGAACCTGTGTCCCCTGCATTGACAGGCGGATTCTTAGCCATGGTGCCACCAGGAAAGCACCATCCGTATACATTTACATAAAGAATTGTACCACAGAAGGTCCACTCAGCCCCTTCCCAAGCACAGTCCTCTTCAAAATAATGACTATTCCAGCATTTTAATTAAAATAATATCTGGCTACTCTGGGCATTTGAAAAAAATTTCCCCTTCCTTCATCCCTCCTTTTTTTTTTTTAATTTAAAAAGGGTCAAATATGAGACACTGATATAATCTATGTAATATCATCCATTTCCAAATGGAAAATCTCAAGCATAAATGAAATGTTTTTACTTTGTCTAGAGACCACCATGAGATTTGTAATATTATATTTTATCTAGTAAAAATAGCTATTTAAAACTGCTGTACTACCTTTTTTTGGTACTTTATTCATTTTTAGATTTAAATTATTATTTGGTTAATATGTTAAGAAAATTATTAAAGTAAGAGTGAAGAGCTCAATTTTTATGCAAAAAAATAAACAGGTTTTTTTTTTTTTCATTTCCTTGAACACTTATACGTTACACTCTTACTCATTTTATTTAGTAGGCAGAGCAATTTTTTATTTTTCTTTAAGATTCGGCTGTCACAATATTTGATTCATTTACAACTTTTTAAATTAATCTTTTAAAAAGAAATTTATTTATTTATTTTTGGCTGCGTTGGGTCTTCCTTGCAGAGCGCAGGCTTTCTCTAGTTGTGGCGAGCGGGGGCTACTCTTCGTCGTGGTGCGCGGGCTTCTCATTGCGGTGGCTTCTCTTGTTGCAGAGCACAGGCTCTAGGCGTACGGGTTTCAGTAGTTGTGGCACACGGGCTCAGTAGTGGCTCGCAAGCTCTAGAGTGCAGGCTCAGTAGCTGTGGCACACGGACTTAGTTGCTCTGCGGCAGATGGGGTCTTCACGGACCAGAGCTCGAACCCGTGTTCCCTGCATTGACAGGTGGATTCTTAACCACTGTACCACCAGGGAAGTCCCGAATCTTTTTAGACATGAAAAAAGCAATATGGCTGTTGAGATTTTTATATTTATGACTCAGCATTTTATGAATTGATTTATTGTTCACTTGAAATGTTACAATTTGCTCTCAATTTGAAAGGTTAGATTTAATTATAATGAAGCATCAAGGATTGATAATCAGAATTTGAAATCAAAATGTCAGTATATTTATTGTGAAGCTACTTGATGGGGTAAGAATTTCACTAGTATATCTGGCAGTCAGTGATCATGAGTATTCTAGCACAATTCTAGAGATAACACTGTCTTTACGTTCTCCATCAATTTTTTTTCTCTCTGTGATCTCATAACTAGAAAACAGATATGAGTTATAAGTGCTATTAGGAACAGTGTTAATAGTTTATATTTACATTGTGCTTGTATTTGGAAATGAGTCACACCTGAATTACCTATTATTCTCATTTGAGTTAGTAGGCATAGGTTACCATTTAAATATATGTCCAAATACTATTTTCAACACATAGTAAACACAAAGGCATTCATAAATAAATAAAAGGAGCAACAAATGGAAGGTCTTTATGTTTTTTTCTGTCTTAATGGTGTCACCTAATACTTTATAGTAGAGAAAATGGGCTAATATAAAGGAGTAGAAGGAACAGTCAGGTTCAATGAGTGGGCAGATTTACTTGACTTGAATTGGGGAAAAGGTAGAACTAGGATAGTATTGGATACCTGTGAGTGTCATATGAATTGACATTTAACGTGATAGGCAATAGGAAATAAGATTGTATGTGAAAAATTTCTTGGTCAACCTTTAAGGTAGTATGAAGTTATTAGTTAATATTATTAATCCAGTTATTTTTTAGAATATTAGTTTAAATATTATTATTCTTAATACGTAATATTAAAAATAATACATCTCAGAGATCAACAAAGCCTGACAAGTGATAATTTCTTGAAGTTAGTTTCATATGTGATCTGAAAATATAGCAGTGAAATTTTTGTACCCATGCATGATTTTATAGCATCATGCATTGGTCACTTGGAGAATACTGTTTCACTGAGTTATGCAGGTCTTCTAAATATTGACCCATTTCATTTTATAATATCAAAAAATATCACCACCAATATAATAAAAACAGTCTTTAAGTGTTGGGAAGCTATAAGTGTATGATATAATTTTCCCCAAATTATGAAATTTTCTTAAATCTCTTGTTTTATCATTGCCAACACATACAGTCAGTTATTTTCCTTTGAAGTGACAGGCAGACTTTTGTTCCTTTTTGGGAAAATGTCTACAAAATACGCAGTCTGAATAGTTTGTCTTCATTCTTCAAGGAGAAATGGTGCTCCATGAGAAAGGCTAGTAGATCAGATTGCAGCTCAGTCACACAGGTGCATTTCTGGGAGACCTTTCATTATGCAGCAGAAATGCTGTGTGCATACTTCCCATTTTATGCATTCAAGAGTTGACATTTTTAAAGCTTAGTAATTTTTACGGATACATCAAGGGAAATTTTAAGTGAACTTGTTTTTTGTTTGTTTGTTTGTTTTTCATTGCTCTGCAAGGACTTGGCAGTGAAATTCAATGACTACTAGTAGTTTGGAGCCACTGTGATTTGTGCTAAGGTCCCGGCAGTTTTACCCACCATTGCTCTTGCACCGTCAGTGCAAATGTCCATACAGTGCAAAAGGCAAATGACATTCTAGAATTACTGTTAAAATGGTTCTGAGTTAGTGTTCGCCCAGAAGCATTCTATAGAACTCCCTGGAATCTGTAATCTACACTACTGTTGCTGTATATCAATTTGCTAATTTCATTTGTTTGTTTTAAATGCTTTTTTATTTTATTTTTTAAATAGCTCTTTATTGGAGTATAATTGTTTCACAATACTGTGTCAGTTTCTGTTGCACAACAAAGCGAATCAGCCATGCGCATACACATGTCCACATATCCCCTCTTTCCTGAGCCTCCCATCCTCCCTATCCCACCCCTCTAGGTCATCTCAGAGCACTGAGCTGATCTCCCTGTGCTACGCTGCTGCTTCCCACCAGCCAACTATTTTACATTCGGTAGTGTATATATGTCAACGCTACTCTCACTTCGCCCCAGCTTCCTCCTCCCACCCCATGTCCTCAGGTCCATTCTCTATGTCTACCTCTTTATTCCTGCCCTGCAACTAGGTTCATCAGAACCATTTTTTTTTAGATTCCATATATATGCGTTAGCATACAGTATTTGTTTTTCTCTTTCTGACTTACTTCACTCTGTATGACAGACTCTAGGTCCATCCACTTCACTACAAATAACTCAATTTCATTTCTTTTTATGGCTGAGTAATATTCCATTGTATATATGTGCCACATCTTCTTTATCCATTCATCTGTTGATGGACACTTAGGTTGGTGCCATATTCTGGCTATTGTAAATAGTGCTGCAGTGAACACTGTGGTACATGTCTCTTTTTGAATTATGGTTCTCTCACGGTATATGCCCAGTAGTGGGATTGCTGGGTCATATGGTAATTCTATTTTTAGTTTTTTAAGGAACCTCCATACTGTTTTCCTGGTTGTATCAGTTCACATTCCCACCAACAGTGCAGGAGGGTTCCCTTTTCACCACACCCTTTCCAGCATTTATTGTTTCTAGATTTTTTGTTAATGGCTATTCTGACCAGCATGAGGTGATACCTCATCGTAGTTTTGATTTGCATTTCTCTAATAATTAATGATGTTGAGCATCTTTTCATGTGTCTCTTGGCCATCTGTATGTCTTCCTTGGTGAAATGTCTATTTAGGTGTTCTGCCCATTTTTTAATTGGATTGTTTGATTTTTTGATATTGAGCTCCATGAGCTGTTTGTATATTTTGGAGATTAATCCTTTGTTGTTTCATTTGCAAATATTTTCTCCCATTCTGAGGGTTGTCTTTTGGTCTTGTTTATGGTTTCCTTTGCTGTGCAAAAGCTTTAAAAAAAAGTCCCATTTGTTTATTTTTGTTTTTATTTCCATTACTCTAGGAAGTGGGTCAAAAAAGATCTTGCTGTGGTTTATGTCAAAGAGTGTTTTTCCTCTAAGAGTTTTATAGTGTCTGGTCTTACATTTAAGTCTTCAATCCATTTGGAGTTTATTTTTGTGTACAATGTTAGGTAGTGTTTTTAAAAATCAATTTTATTAAAATATAATTTATATATAATAAAGTACACCATTTTAGCTGTACAGTTTAATGAATTTTAAGAAAAGTGTGCATTCATTTATCTGCCACCACAATAAAGATAAAAAATATTTTCATAACCTCAAAAGGTTCCCTTGTTCCTCTTACAGTCTCTCCCCAAACCAGCACTGATGTGCTTTCTCTATATATAAATTTTAGTTTTCTTTCCTAGAGTTTCAATAAATACAATCATACAGTACGTTTTCTTGTGGCTTCTTTCACCCAGCATAACGATCTTGAGATATATCAGTATTTTTGTGTATGACACCCGTTCATTCCCTTCTATTGCTGAATTGTATTTCAAAGCTGTTATGAATATTTGTTTACAATTTTTTTAGTGGACAGTTGTTTTTATTACTCTTGCATAAATACCTAGGTGTGAAATTTCTGGATATTACTCTAAATGTCTGTTTTAACTTTGTCAGAAGATGTCAAACTCTCTTCCAAAATGGCTGAACAATTTTATGTTCCACCAACAATATACGAGAACTCTAATTGTTCCACATCCTTGTCAACATGTAGTACTCTCAGTCTTTTTAAGTTTAGTCATTATAGTGATTTTATAGTAGTTTTAATTTTCATTTTTGTTGGCTAATGATGTTGAACATCTTTTCACCTGTTTATGTACCATTTGTATAACTTCTTTTGTCAAGTTTGTCTTTAATCTGCTCATTAAACTATTTTTAATCTTATTGAGATGTAAGAGTTCTTGATATATGCTATGCAAGTCTTTGTTAGGTTTATGCAATGAAAATATTTCTTCCAAGCCTAAAAGCTTGCTTTTTAATTTTCTTAGTGTCTTGAAAATATATAGTTTTTAATTTTGATGAATTTTATGAATTTTTTTTCTTTTATAGTTTGTGCTTTTTGTGTGTACTATTTAAGAAAACTTTGTTTATTCAAAGATCACAAAAACCTTTCTTCTATGTTTTTTTCTAGTTTATGGTTTTAGCTTTTATGTTTTGAGTCTATGATCAGTTCAAGTTAATTTTGGAGTATGGTTTGACTATGCAAGGAAGAAAAAGGAAAGGCATTTTAAATTTTATTTATTTATTTATTTTTATTCTTATTTATTTATTTTTGGCTGTGTTGGGTCATTGTTGCTGCACTCGGGCTTTTTCTAGCTGTGGCAAGTGGGGGCTACTCTTCCTTGCGGTGCACGGGCTTCTTCACTGCGGTGGCTTCTCTTGTTGCAGAGCACAGGCTCTAGGCGCACGGGCTTCAGTAGTTGTGGCAAGTGGGCTCAGTAGTTGTGGTTCATGGGCTCTAGAGCGCAGGCTCGGTAGTTGTGGCGCACGGGCTTAGTTGCTCTGTGGCATGTGGGATCTTCCTGGACCAGGGATCGAACCTGTGCCCCTTGCATTGGCAGGCAGATTCTTATCCACTGTGCCACCAGGGAAGCCCCAGGAAAGGCATTTTTAAAGGGCTGAAAGTTCATAGTCTCTGATGAAAAAGATTAAGTTTACTGTCTGTCTTTTCTCTGTTCATCTGCGCATAATATGTCATTTTCTTTGGATGTCTGTGTTTGGGTATGTTTTTATTCACTGATTTATTTGTCCCTCATTTTGGTCAGTTTCCTGCTTCTTGGCCTGTCTAGTAAATTTGTATTTGATTCAAGACGTATATTTTACATTGTTAACTATCTGAGTTTTGTTTTTTTTTAATACATGATTTTTAAATGAGTGTTTAATAGGTGAGTTTTATTTTGGTAGGCAATTAAGTTACTTGTGCTTAGATTTAATCCTTTTGAGGCTTATTTTGAGCTTTATTAGAGCCGTCCAGAGTCGCCTTTTCTCTAGGATTCAGACCACTAAGGTATTGGCTTTCTGTGTTCTCTACTGAGTACTCCGAGTTACCAGCAAAGACTCAACACCCTGGCTGGTTGGAGCTCAAATGGCTTCCCGCCCTTTGTGAGTTCAGAAACCTGTGCAAGTCACTATTCTTTGGTCGTTCTTTGTCTGACCTTATTCCTTATAGTAGTCAGTGGAAATTTAAAGATACTGACATTTGCAGTTCCTTTTCTGCATGCATCCCTCCTCTCCAGAATGAAGCCCTACAGCTGGCTACTTCAGCTTCCCTGAACTTAGGTCTTTTACTCCTCAAGTCAGCTCTCCTTTAGGATGTACTACTTCCTGCTCCCCAGGCTGTGATATCCCACCAGACAGAGAACCAGGGCAGTTGTTGGCTCACTTCATTTGTTACTCTTCTCTCAGGAATCGTAGTACTATTCTGCCTATTGTCCAATATCTAGAAGCAATTCTTTCATATATTCTGTCCACTTTTCTAATTGTTTCTGGCAGGAGGATAAATCTGATCTCTGTAACTCAATCATAGCCAGATGTGGAAATCTTAATTTGCTTTTTAATTAAAAAAATTGTATTTCCAATTTGGTTTCTAAAACTGGTATCTAAAATATATATTATCAAAGATTCTTCTCTTCAATTGTGAGCTTTGTGCAGAAAGACTCTAAGTAATAAAGAATTGTAACATTTTGTAATATTTTAATATTTACCACAGTTGTCTCCTTATAATGCCTTGGATCACAGAGTTTTTCTAGGTACAGTGTTGCTGTCTTGTTCACCAGGAAAACTAGCTCTGATCACTGGAAATAGAACAGGTTGTTAGTTTCCCTCTCCATTTGATGGTAGTAATTTGCCTTGCTTACTTGCAAATAATATGCTAGATCTTGATGATGGATTAGGCTTAACGCTAGAGGAATGTACAAACATAATTGCTAATAAGAGAACATTCTGTAGCTACACTTAGCAAATACATACATATATATATATATATATATAGAGAGAGAGAGAGAGAGAGAGAGAGAGAGAGAGAGAGAGAGGAGAGAGAATATTTTAATGATACACCTTTACCTAGATTAAATATTAACTCTCATTTTTATATTTCAAACATCTTTCATGGTAGAGCAGTGTCTTTCAGTATGTTATACAGAAGTCCACAGGTAAAGTATCAGTGGATCTCATTCATCAAAGTATTTAATTCCTTTATATTATGCTTTTTCTAAATTTTTTTATCTTAATTTCTATAGACTGAGTTGCTATAAAACTTAGTTTTTCTAAATAAAAATTTGAGTGTCATGATCCTTTCTACACGAGCAAGAAATTTACATACATAATGGTTTGAATAAAAGTGTGGGAGGGAGACGCAAGAGGGAAGAGATACGGGGATATATGTAAATGTATAGCTCATTCACTATGTTATAAAGCAGAAACTAACACAGCATTGTAATGAAGTTATACTCCAAAAAAGATGTTAAAAAAAATGGGAGGGAAAAAACATAAAACTAGGGTATTTTGACATGAGTTTATCATAACCTCATGTGTTAAAAGTCCAAGATCCATTCTCTGACATTGATTGGTCTGGAATAAATTGAAATGTATTAGAGATGACAAGGATTGTCATTTTGCAAATGTACAATGTGTTTTTCAGAAATACTTTTCACAGAGACCCTTTAATTGAGAGGCAAAAGTTCAGATATCAGTTATACAGATTAGGCTTTGCATGTTTGATTCTAGGAATGTACATTTCCAGCATGGTACTCATAGAGTTAAATGCACAGCTACCAAAACTGTTAATGAGAACTGCATGGTTAATTTAGTGCCACACTGAATATATATTTATATCCCTTTCTGCTCAATATTTTCAATCAAAAAAAATTGGTTGAGAAGTGTTCTTATCTACTTTTCATTTTCAAACTACAACAAGAGAATGTTATATTCCATTAAAAATTAATGTTTAAGTAACAAAGTTCAGATATAAAATATTGACTTTTTGAAGTGCTTTTTGTGAAAATTTAATTTATTAAGAAGAAAACTCTTGGAATATGGCTGTAGCATTTCAAGCTTTTTTTTCCTGCACTTGCAGTTATGCAAATATTATTGCTATTGCAAAAGACCTTTGTCATGAATTGCTTTGTAGTGGAGCAAGGTAATTGAACATTCTTTTTAAATAAATGTGTCTATGATAGTATTATACGTAAGACCTGAAGATAAATTGCTGGTGGTAAAAGACTAAACAAATGCACCCACCTTTTTTTCCCAAAGTGCCAGAATTAAAGATGTTTATCCAAATGCTTTAAATCAATTTATTTTTATATTTTCTAGCCAGGCCTGTGGTAGTAAATATGAAACAATGATTGTACTCAGCTTTCTTCTTTAGCTGTCATGAAGATGGTGTCATAATGCTTAGAGATACGCTCTCTAACTGTCAGCATTTGTTATAGTTCAGTGATGCGTGAGAAAGTGTGAGGGACATTGTCTTCCTGCACTGCTAAATGTATTAATGCAGGATGATATTTCCCAATGACTTCTTTTTTATTTTTTTTAATTTTATTTACTTATTTATTTATGTATTTTTGGCTGCATTGGGCCTTTGTCACTGCTCTCAGGCTTTCTCCAGTTGTGGTGAGCAGGGGCTACTCTTTGTTGCGGTGCATGGGCTTCTCATTGCGGTGGATTCTCTTGTTGTGGAGCACAGGCTCTAGGTGCATGGGCTTCAGTAGTTGTGGCACACAGGCTCAGTAGTTGTGGCGCACGGGCTTAGTTGCTATGCGACATGTGGGAACTTCCTGGACCAGGGCTCGAACCCGTGTCCCCTGCACTGGCAGGCAGACTCTTAACCACTGCGCCACCAGGGAAGTCCCTCCCAATGACTTCTTACTCAAGGTCAGAATAATGAGATTCATCTGTATTTTTCATCCATTTGTTTATTAATCAGTATATTTTCTGTCTTAGCCTGTTTCCTTAAGTTTCTTAGGTACTCTTTAAATTTTAAGGCAAATATATATTGAAATTTAAAGAACTTGTCATTTTTAACCTAATTTTATTTTAAATAATCAACTATGATTTCTCTGTTTTTTAAATAAATAAAATGGCATTTCTTTTGTTCTTTTTGTTGCTACTTATGAAATATGACAGAGGTAGGATTCTAGATTTCTCTAATCTATTTAAATTCTCTTTCTGTTTGTGATTTCAATGAATAGGAAAAGTATTTTATAAAATAATAATTGTTATATGATAGCCAATCATTCATTCTATTTATTCAGTAATCATTTCTTATTTATATAGTGTTTTAAAGTTTAGAACTTGCTTTCACAGGTAATATGTATTTTCATCCTGATAACAATTCTGTGTGGTAGATATTTCAGAAAATGTTACCCCCATTTTACAGGTGAGGAAATTGAACTCAGGGATGTTAATACCCTAGGCTCAAACAGCTAGGCTTTTTGGCTCCAAATCCAGTATCTTTCCTTCTATTCCATTCGTATTTGTTTATATTTATTGAGAATTTGAAGATTCCATAGCATTGTCATAAATATAACATTGTGTTTTTATAGAATAACAAAGTTACCACTACTGGAATTAAATATTTGTTGCTTCTGGATTAGTCTTTCTAAATCATCACCCTAAGCGATGTCACCTCATTGCTCATGAAACTTCAGTGGCTCATTGCCAACCCTATTCCTCCTTCATATATCTGTATGATATTTTCTAAGGGAAACATTTACTCAGATAAGAAATACCATTGTTTGCAGATTTTCATTTACTATAGTTGATCTCATTTCACTGAGTAGGGTACATATTGATTACAAGTGTTGGCACGGGATAATTTCATTCTATTGGTTTAATAGAACCCAGCATATGCTATTGTTTTAATGGCAACCGTCTTTCCAGTTACAATCTACCTATGTGTCATAAATGGTCTTTAATTTTCCCCATAGCATTTTAGACTTTTTAAGGACATAATTTTCATTCAGAGTTATGCTATCCAGCGGTATTATTCAAAGTAGGTTCTGTAAATCTTTTAAATTCTGTATTATTAGCAATGTTATATACATAAAGTAACTCCACTACTTATAACTACCCTTGTACAATGAAGCATCTAAAAGAGTAAAATGTATAACTTGGAAATCTGAACTCTGCTGTTGAAAAATCCTCAAGATCCATAAAGTAGCACCAAGTGGTAATTTGAAAACCATACCTGAACTGTTAAGTTCTGTGTCAGAATTTTGATTTTGAAAGCTCCCTGTAGGTAAAAAAGCAGGATCATGAATGCTACAGGCTTATGTAGATACTTTTGGACAAAAGTTTATTATAACCATATATTACAGTAGCTCATATATGTGACAGTGAATTCAAAGTTATTACAAAAAATATGCATTCATATTTTCAGCCATTTTAATTGTGATATATGGACAGTAACTAGATTTTTTATTAATTAAAGATCTATAAAGTAAAAAGGCATTGTATACCAATAATATATATTACTGTTACTAAATAGAAGAATTTCCATTGTTGGAAGTTTGAAGTTTGGGTTTTTTTGTTTGTTTGTTTTTGGTTTTTTTATGGAAACTTAAGTCCTTAAAAGGATTAGGTTCAGTGGACTGCCCACAGGTTAAAGCTACACACTTTAGTTTTCTTAGCTTTTACTTTCAAAAAAATACGATTTGAACTTTTTGGAGGTAATGAATTCCTTAACAGTTTAAAATCTCAGTAGACAAAATTGAAAAAATTGCTCCAAACTTTTGTCTGATTTACTGTGTATAAATGGTAATAGTTACTGGGAATTATTTTTAAATTTTTAATTCTTTGGATAACATGAATTACAGATATGTATAAATATATATAAGTCCTTTACTAGTAACATAAATACTTTATAGCTAACAGATACATTTAAAAATAGAAATTAAGTTGAAATGTTTATTTTAATGTTATAAAATGAAATAACACTAATTACTATGAGTAATGTTTGGTGAAAATTCTGAATTTTTAAAAAATGGTATATAATTTTAGTAAGGCTATCAAGGCTTTTCTCTACCAAAATTATATAGCTTTCTCCACAAGCATTACTGCTTCTTTAGTTTCCCTGGTCCCTGTTACGATATGGAGCACACTGAGTATCTGACAGTGGAGTAGCCAGGATGCGTGTAGTGAGCGCTGGTGCAGACCACAGTGAAATCCAAAGAAAGAAACTCTTCTCTGACCTGCCAGTAGTTGCATCCACAGACTGGGACAATAGGGCATATGTATGCTGATCTTGTGAGATGTTAAGAGTCTAATCAGGAGGACATAAGATAATTGACAAAAGTTATAAAATTACTTACCTTTTAATATGCTGGATTCTGTGCTAAGCGCCTTTTTAAAAACCGTATTTCGCTTTTTTCCTTCACGGTTGGGAGGTAGATAAAATTATTTGCCCCATTTTATAAATCAGGCTTGTAGAGGCTATGCAACTACTCAATGTGACACAGCTATTGAGGGAGAAACCAGAATGCAAACCAGGGTGTCATTATTCCAGAAACTATACTCTTAACTTCTCTTTCTGGTACATTATATTGTCTTTCCAAACTTGCAATAAAACCAAATTTGAATAGCAAATAGAATAAATTTAATAAACAAATGAAAGCAATTGAATTCTATGAAAATTGTTTAGCACTATAAAATCTATTTGTCTACAAAAGACTTCCATTCTCTCTTGGTAGCTTTATTTCTATAGAAATAATGAGCCAAAGCCTCATCAAGAATTTTTCATTATTTTTCCTGAGGACTTCTCAAAGTGATAGTTGTAACTTTTATAATTTTATTTTTATAAGTAAATTAATTTGGGTTATGATTAATCTTTAATAGAGAGAGTTAGAATAGTATGGCTGCTTAGAGCCAGTATGTCTGAGCTCAAATCATGTTACTAAACATCTCTGTGCTTCAGTTTTCTAATCTATGAATTAAGGAAAATAATACCTACGTCATGGAGTTGTTGTGAACAATAAATTACTACATGTAAAGTTCTTAGAACAGTGCTTGCCTTGTTTAAGCACTTAAATTATTTAGTTAGCAATTTTGTTAAAGGGGATTGGATGTCAGAATTATGGAATCTGATGTTAATTCTATTTTTAACAGTAAAGCTAAATATCATCAATTTTGATTATATACTTAAGCAGCATTCAAAATGATAGAATAAAGACTTTTTATTGTAACATTTTGAGTTAATGAAGATTATCATGAAAAGAAAATAACAAATATAATCACTTACCTTTGTTTTAAAATTTCAAATATATAGATGATGTATTATACAAATGTAGAGTTTCAAAATATAAATCCTCTCCAAACAGCACAGTAGTTTTCAAAGGACTTTTTCTTTTCTTTTTTTTACTATATACTCCATGATACAATGAAATAGTGAAAAAAGAAATTGTTAAGGTGGAACTGATTGGATTGGACATTTGTATACCTCTGTGGGTATTGTTTAATTGTGCATGAGATTGAGTTGTTAAATAAGCAGATTATTATACATAAAGAAAGATTATTATACATAATAACATAAAGCAGATTATTATACATAAAGAAAGAAAATAATAAGAATATTGGCAAAAACTTATTTCTAATGTACAATTATTAATTATAGGTGGCATTTTTGAGCTTGTAAAATATATACATTTCACTTGGAGAGAAATTTTATATCAAGGTGCTTAGATTCTATTTCACATATCATTTGTTGGATACTAACAAAATAAAGCATTTAAAGTTAAACAGAGGTAGACATATTAGAAACTATAAATTAATAGAATGGCTACTGTATACCCTTTTATGAATATATAATTCAATAGATTTAGTTTATGTCTTAAGTATATTCATGAAGCATTTCAGTCTACTGTCTTTCAGGTGTTTTTATTCTAATGCAAACTTTTATGTAATGAGGGAAGAAGTATCACATTTATAACATCCTTTTTATTGATTTCAAAAAGCACAATTTTAAATAGCTAAATGGTGTGATATATTTAATTAAATACCATCAGTTCTCATCTAATGCACATAGACACAGAGCTTTTGTTTAATGTTAATTTGATTAACATTATTTAATCATACTTTGTGACTTAGAATAATGTTTAATACAAAAAATCAGGGCCAGTAATTTAGGGACCTCTATTGACAGAATAGGTTAATCAGACCAATCTTCCCACTGGGTTTTAAACTACTAGATAATTATTTTTTAATTATTAAAAGCATCAGTGAGCTGAGTAGACAAGCATTGAGGAAGTTTTGCCCTATTGGCATTTGTCCATAGAAAATGCTCTCCATTTTAAGGTGGTAGCTCAGAGGGATGTGCACATTCAGGGTAAGGGTTAATTGGAAGTCAGTCTGTAACATTCCCACCATTTTCCGCCCACAAGCTACCCCTTAATTACCTGCATGATCCAAAAATATCTTGAACCATGAGTTTAGTTTAAAGCAGCTTCTGGAAGAAGAAGAAGGAAATCTTCTATAAAGGAGCACACCTTCATCCAAGCTTTAAAGAATCTGCCAACATTTTTTTTTTAAGGAAAATAAGCAGCACACAGTCAAAAATTACCAAACACATAATAAATAAAACACCATGAGCAAGAACCAGAATAAACAATAGATGAATAAAATAGACCTGAAGATTTAAAATATTGGAATCATAGAACACATACTACAAAGAGCCTTGCTTACTATTCTGAAAGAAATAAAAAGAAGTTTGAAAAAATATGGGAATAACAGAAAACTATAAGTAACCTACCAGATTTGAAACATAGCCAAATAGAACTTGTAGAATTGAAAAATAAATTAATTTAAAACTCTATGCCCAGTGAAAATATCTTTCTAGAATAAACACAAAATAGACATGTTTAAAGACTAAGAGAGTTTGACACCAACAGATTTTTCACTAATTGAAACTCTAAAAGCTGTATACTTGAGGGGAAAGGAATGTCTGATATGCATGAAGAAATGTAATATGTGGGTATTTCTGAAAAGTTACTAACCATTGTAATACATAGACTTACCATGTGACCCTAGAGAAATGAAAACTTACTTTCAAACGAAAACATGTTCAGAGATGTTTATAGGCGCTCTATTCACAATCTCCCAAAACTGGAAGCAACACAAATATCTGTCAATAAATAAATGGTAAACAAACTGTGATACATCCAAACATGGAATATAACTCAGGGGGAAAAAAATGAATGAACTATTGGTACATACAAGAAAGGCATTTATTATGAGTTAAAAAAAAACAGCCTCAAGAAATTACATATTGTATAATTCCATTTATATGGAATTCTGTAAAAGTAAAAATTATAGGAATGGAGAACAGATCAATGTTTGTTGGGGGAAGTGTCAGGGGAGACTGTGACTACAAAGGTGCAGCACAAGGGAGTTTTTTCAGGTGATAGAACTGTTTTCTATTCTGATTGTTTTAAAACTACCTATACATATATTTTACATGTAATAAAATTCATAGACTCTGTACATATGTTAAAACTCAGACATGAAAAATGAAAAAGTCTATTTTGGTAAATGCAAATTAGAATTAATTACTTAAAATATCTAAGATTTTAAAAATATTTTGGAAAAGATAGAGCTAAAATATTGGACAACAATAATGTGTATGTCAGGAGGGGGATCGATCCAACATAAAGAATTCTAAGGCCTTACAAAGTTCAGAAGGTAGGTAAAGAAATCCATTTAAATTAGACTTACGTATACATGTCAAAATATTTGGATTAGCCAATAAAATAATAAATTTTTCTCTACTGGTTTTTCTTCTAAACCAGTAGAGAAAAACAAATGGAATCGTAGGGAGAATGGGGGAGGAATTCATTAATTTAAATGAGACAAAAAAGAAGAACAAAATGGAACAAGAAAGTACATCCAGTTATAACAGTAGACAGGATAAATGTAAATGCTCCAAACTCAGTAGGTGACACACAAGGATTATCAGACTGGATAATAAAAGGAAAATTTTTTACACTGAAACCACCCCCAAAGCATAAAGAGATAGAACTGTTGAAAATAAGAGGCTGGAAAATGTTAAGCCAGATATGCAGGAGCCGTTTGGCTCTGGAGATCCATTCTCAACCTCTCTGTGTCCCGCCACATGTTTGCTTCTCCCACCCCAGCTCTGTGCATCCCGAGGTCCCTTTGCCTTCTGTCTTCTGATGGGCTCGACAAGTAGCAGACACCAGCAGGAGTTTAGAGGGTTAGAGAGACAAGGGTCAGCGTACTTGTTCTCCCAGCTTCGTTCCTGATGGACCATAGGTTGGCAGTTGCTGTGCCCCTCTACCAAAAGCTACAACTCCTGTAATATGGCCATCTATAGCTACAGCTTATCTCTGGGTTCTAGTAGCATCTAGAACCTTGCAGCTTAAGTTGCCCTTTTATTCCTCACCTAAGATTACGATTCTCTTCATCTTGCCCACTTTTCCTTAAACAATTCTTTCAGTAAACTCAGCCCACTACCTGACTGAGTGGGCAGACTGTTTCCTGGCACAGCCCTTGCTAATGTACCAAGCAAATTCTAAGCAAAAGAAAACTGATGTAGTATTAATATCATAAAATAAGGTTTACAACAGAAAGCATTTCAATTGATAAAGATAGAAAACCTCTAATATTAATGATTATCTTTATCAGAAGGGTATATTAGATGTAAATCTATAATCCTTTAACAGCATAGCCTCAGTGTATTAACAAAATGACAAAATTAGGGTCTACCATCAGTGAGAAATTTTAGCAGAACTTAGCAACTGACACATCAAGCAGATAAAAATCATTAAGGAAAGAGAATTTCTGATGATACAATGAGTCATCTTCATTTAATTGAGATATGTGGAACCTTGATTTCAAAAAAAAAAAAAACAGATTTTAAAGTACACATGATGCAACATTTATAAACATTAGCTACATGTGAAGCCAAAAAGTAAGTCTCAGGATGTTTTAGAGTCAGTTCTGTACAAATCACATTCTATTACTCTAGTGCACAGAAGTTGGAAATTAACATTAAAAAATCTAACTTAAAAATTCCAAGAATTAGAAAAATTTTAAAAAACAAACAATGCCTAATGGGACAAAGAAGAAATTGATGTAGAAATCAGAAAACATGTGGAGCTGAATGATACTGAAGATGTTACTTATCAAAACTTGTGAGATATAGCAAAAGCAGTGCTTAGAGAAAAATCTGTAGGCTTAAATGTTTGTATTAAAAAAAAGCCTCACAGGGTAGAGATTAATAAGCTGTATATCGAATGCAAGAAATTTAAGAAGAACAAAATAAAAAGCCAAATAAGTAGAGGGAAGAAAATAATAAAGTTGGTAACAAAAATTTAAAAATTTTCTCCTGGTAGACAGATCCAGTCAGTTGTTTTTTTTTGCGGTACGAGGGCTTCTCACTGCTGTGGCCTCTCCCACTGGGGAACACAGGCTCCGGACGTGCAGGCTCAGCAGCCATGGCTCACGGGCCCAGCCGCTTCGCGGCACGTGGGATCCTCCCGGACTGGGGCACGAACCCACGTCCCCTGCATCGGCAGGCGGACTCTCAACCACTGCGCCACCAGGGAATCCCCCAGTCAGTTTTTTTAAAAGACTAATAGATGAGAGAGATTAGCAAGGTGGTTAAACAGAAAAAGGAGATGACACAAATAATAACAGGCTTGAAAAGGTAGATATGAAGGAATGCTATGCACTTTCTCTGATTCCTAGTAATTAAAAATAATACTTAGTACAATACAATGTTTATAAATTTGCTACATTTCAACCAGAGTTAAGCTATCCACTGGGTACAGTAGGCACAGTGCCTAGGACTCAGAATATTTTTGAGGGCTCACAAAACTGTTGTAATTTACTTTTTTACAAAATCAGGAAAAAAATAATCATAACGGATATATAAAAATGAATCCAGCCAGGATTATGTTTGCTTCTATATCAATGCAGTCATAAAATACAATTTTTCCATTTCCCTGACTGAATTTCTTTCTTTTTTAAAACATATTTTTATGGAGGAAGTGACCCACAAAGGCAAAAATGCTCAGTACCCACTAAAGTCATAATAAGCATAGAATAAAAAAATTTAAACACCTCAAGCCGTGGAAAAGAGGATGTATATTAGATAATTCTGTAAGAATATGAAATGCCTCCTAATATATTTTGCAACTACATATTTAAATTATGTTTCATAAGGTAGACAGCAAAATATTAAATAACATTTTATTAAGGTCCTTTTCAGAATCAATTTTTTTAAATAGATTTATTTGTTTTTATTTTTGGCTGTGTTGGGTCTTGGTTGCTGCGTGTGGTCTTTCTCTAGTTGGGGCGAGCGGAAGCTACTCTTCGTTGCGGTGCGCGGGCTTCTCATTGTTTTGGCTTCTCTTGCTGCAGAGCACGGGCTCTAGGCACACGGGCTTCAGTAGTTGTGACGCGTGGGCTTCAGTAGTTGTGACTCACGGGCTTAGCTGCTCTGCGGCAAAAAATAGATTTATTTGTTTTTATTCTTGGCTGTGTTGGGTCTTGGTTGCTGCGTGTGGTCTTTCTCTAGTTGGGGCGAGCGGAAGCTACTCTTCGTTGCGGTGCGCGGGCTTCTCATTGTTTTGGCTTCTCTTGCTGCAGAGCACGGGCTCTAGGCACACGGGCTTCAGTAGTTGTGACGCGTGGGCTTCAGTAGTTGTGACGCACGGGCTTAGCTGCTCTGCGGCATGTGGGATCTTCCTGGGCAGGGATTGAACCTGTGTCCCCTGCATTGGCAGGTGGATTCTTGACCACTGCACCACCAGGGAAGCCCTCAATTTTTAATATATTATTGCAAAGTAAATTGTTACCAACAGACATGTATTTCATAGTTTTTAGAATACATGACTTGAATGTTATTACTTGAATGACATATGTTTAGACATGTTATTAAGTAATTGATAAGCATAAGATATAATTGCAGTGTGACAGTGGCCTGCAGGAGCTGGCTGGAGCTGATTCGTAGGAGATTGTGTCCATCTTTTCCTAACTCAGCGTTTAGTGATATCACTTTGGGAGCTTGAAATGGGCCATAGTAGGAGTATTTACACCACAAAATTATGCAGAACCTGGGCTTCTCTCCCTCTGCTTTTGGAGAGCTGATTGTTAAACATTTACTGCCACACTACTGTGTGAAGCACACTGCATAAAAGTACTTTCTGTGATGCTATTACATGAAATAATTGGGGGGGATGAAGAAGTTACCTTTGTGTTCATAATTCTACTCTTTCTCACAAGATATATTTCCTTTTCATAAAGTGCCCACAGTTTCAAAGTGGCATCTGCTGTATCTTTCGAATCTGTAACCAGAACTACTTCCTAATCCCCTTTAGAAGACTGCAATATTTTCAGGGAATGGTTTTATGATTGTAATGTTACATTTAAAAGCATATATCCTTTGAAATTCAAAGTGATCCTTTGTGAAGCGAGGGTTTGGGAAACAAGCTGTGTTGAATGACAGAAACAAAATCACATGTTCCACCTAAGATCTGGGCAGAAATTCAGTAAGATCATGAAGTTCATAATATCGGCATATATGGTACTTTACAGTTTTAATGGATGTTACATTTAATGAGAAAAGTATTAATATATTTGAAACAGTGTGTGTTTTGTTCTTCAAGCCAGGTGCCTTCTGTAGGCACATACACTGATGATCAGAAGTTAGCTAGGTGCATATAGACAATGGAATATTACTCAGCCATAAAAAAGAATGAAATAGTGCCATTTGCAGTGACATGGATGGACCTAGAGATTGTCATACTGAGTGGAGTAAGTCAGACAGAGAAAGATAAGTATCATATAATATTGCTTATATGTGGAACCAAAAGAAACTGGTACAAATGACTTATTTACAAAACAGAAATAGAGTCACAGATGTAGAAAACAAATTTATGGTTACCAAGGGGGAAAGGGGTGGGGGGAGTGGTAAATTGGGAGATTGGTATTGACATATACACACTACTGTATATAGAATAGAAAACTAATAAGGACCTACTATATAGCACAGGGAACTCTACTCAATACTCAGTAATGACCTATATGGGAAAATAATCTGAAAAAGAGTGGATATATGTATATGTATAACTGATTCACTTTGCTGTACAGCAGAAACTAACACAACATTCGACACTACTCCAATAAAAATTAATTCAAGAAAAGAATTTACCTAGAAGTTGTGTTTGTGTAGATAAATTTGAAACTAGGAGGAATGTCAGTGCAAATTTCTTGAGCTGATAGAAATTTGGGATTACCTGAATTATTTTGTTTTGGAATATTTTTAAGATACAGTAAAAATACGAAGAAGGAAATAATTATCCATATTGAAATATGGATATCCATATTGAAATATTTAATTGTGGTTTTTCTCCTTTTTAATGAAGAAAAATTGCTATTACTGCTGAAAATTATTAAACATGTTTATTGAAAGTATTCAAAGAAAAAAGAAAAATGTAAGAGTGAAAGAGAAAAGAATCCAAATATCTCTGTCGAGAAATCATCATCCATAACATTCTGGAAATCTTTCCAGGCATTTTTCCATCCATAAGTGTAGAAGAGGGATGTAAGGTAGGAAGACCAACAGGCAGGCAGAAGGATTTATGGTAAACATGGGTGCTACTTTGAGGAAAATAATTTTATTTCATTTTACTTTAATTCAATGGAAGAAATGGAAACTAAAGTGAAAGTGAAATAATTCCTGAAATTCAAAAATTTTATTACCATGAGAGATATTAATTCCTAAAATATTCCTCTGAGATTAAAATAAGAAATTATGAAAAATGTTAAGATTTTGGAATCAAATGAATTTTTTAACTTTATGATAGAGAATCTTTTGATTAGCTGCTTTGATAAAAGAGAATATTAGTGCTTTTATCGGCATTTCACATCTCCCCTCCCCCATCCTCCCAATTTTGATAATTGTATATTCTTTATATTGTACTGGTTTGTAAGATTCACCTTCTGTTCTATGAATTCCTGTGGTTGGGTAGTATTGGTTATATGTTTTGATGGATTTGACACACACTACCAGTCCTTTTACCACAGCTGACTCTTTTATTTTGATTTCTCTTTTAATTGACTGGGTTTTATTGCCAAGTATTTTTTTTTAATTTGTTTTAGGAAACTTTCGTGTGATATGAGCTATATTTTCCAAAGATAAGTTTCCCAATTTTTTTTTGTTCTAGTACCCTTAGAGTCTTAGTCACTGTTTCACAGTTCTCGTAAGCTAAAAGAAGTGCCTGTTTTGTTCAGTTAATAGGTTCAAACAGCTTAACAGGTATCTATAGTCTAATGACTTAACAGCTATTTTAAAAATACATGCAAAGTAAAAGAAAAATTAATATTTTATTTCATTGTAAATAACTCCTGTCACTTACTAATGGGATGTATATGCCTGTTGGAGACTGCACAGCTTCACAAGCCTTGGAATCAGATTGTGCTATGCAAATGTCCTATTCCATATTGATTTTCATGTGATTCTTGCCTTTTATCATAGCAACTGCTGAAAATTCAGCATCACAGTGATGTGACTTTATCGAAAGGAATGTAGCACAAGCTAACGTTTAAACTGGGTACTGCTTTAAGCAATCATCTATGCAATGCGTCTGTAACTAATATCATTGCATATACATTTAGTGTTTGACAAAAGTTTCCCCTATTGGATTGATATTCTAACAATCATCGTTTATTCTGCTATTTGTGGTACTTTCCAGTTTGTGTTACCAAAAGTGAGGCTGGGAGGATAATTGCAACATCCCTTAGTTTCCTGGACATTGTTCTTCTGAGACCAATTTGTTCAAGGATTTGGATGCTGACAGTGAGAGATGACCCTGCGTTCTTGTATTTTTTATTTGAATGAACAGCCTCTTCTCTCTCCAGAGTAAACTTCGATGCCCCTTATCAAAGTCCCTCCAGCATCCCAACTTTCCCCTCTGTTAGTATAAACATTGTGCTCAACTATGCACCCTTAATTTACTGATTTCCACATTTTTCTAGCCTGCCTTGCAGAGCAAATATCTTATTAATAATAATTCCTACCACATGGTATATCTTTGTGCCACCTGAGACTGGTACTGACCTGAAACAAGATATCCAATAGTGGTAAACCCTTCTTAAATAGATTGGATATATATCAGTCATCATTTACACAGACACATATACACACATATACTAGTTTTGTTAAGAATATATTGTTTATAATTAAGGAAAACTTAAACATGATGACATCTATAACCTATAAATTGTGGGATAAATAGTTTGTTTTCCTGTATCAATTGCTGTTTTGGGAAAGGATTAGGAATTATATTTTATAAATTTCCCAGTAGCCAAAGCACCATAGGTTCATTTGAAGCATCAGCTGTCCTTGTAATTATACTTAGAATTAACAGTAATTTGGCTCAAATGATTTATTTTTGGTCTCTGTATTGCTTAAGCATCTGTCCATGAATTAGTTTTTGTAATTTTTCAATATGTTCTGGTTCACGTTTGGCATCTTTGGTGCTGTTATAATAATGAGATAAAACCATAGATTTTCTAATAGCCCTTGGAAAATTTTTACTAAGTTCCCTTAGGCAGGCAGCAAATTAAATTTTTAAGTTCTTACTAAATCTGCTTTTCATCTTATTCATATTTGATATTAGTGATTCACTTGCAAATCAGTTTCTCAGAGTGCACAAAATAAATTGGGTCTAATTTGAAACAAAAATAAGTGAAATGTCACAGAGGGAGATATTTTATCACTGATTGATAGAAATAATATAAAAATATATTTTTTCTAACTCAATTTATGACATTATTTTTAGCTTACATATGAATAAGAGGGAATCTCTGTTCTGGCACCTGAATAGGAGTCATTTCCACATGGAGAAATCATCAGTGAATATGGCATGCTCTTGATAGCCACTCTTGAAAATTCTTGGCACATAATGTATTTCCCAATTCTGATGTTTAACATGTTTCTTGCCTCCTTATAACCTCCATATTTCATGCCTTGATGTTAGAAATATAATTAGGCAGATAAACGAGTCAATTAAAAATTTTTAATTCACAAAACTTAAAATTAGCCATTTTAAAGTAAACAATTCCGTGTCATTTAGAGCGTTGACAGTGATGTGCAGCCACCACCTCTATCTAGTTTCAAAACTTTCTCATTGCTACAAAATAAGACCCTGTACCCATTAAGCAGTTGTTCCCATACACCTCTCCCTTGGCCAGATCCCTGGCAGCCACCAACCTGAATCATCTCTATGGATTTACCTATTATGAATAATTCATATAAATGGAATCACACATATGGACCTTTGTGTCTGGTTTCTTTTACTTAGCGCAGTGTTTTCAACGTTCATTCATATTGTAGCATGATCAGTATTTCATTGTATGTGTACACCACAAAATTTTTTTCCATTGATAGACATATCTGTATTGTTTCCAGCTTTTGGCTGTTGTGAACTGTGCTGCTGTGAACATTAGTGTACATATATTTGAGTACCAGTTTTCCACTTCGGGGCTATATTCCTAGGAGTAGAATTTATGGTTAATATGATTATTTTATCTTTAACTTTTTGAGGAATCACCAAAGTTTTCCACGGTATAAAATGAACCATTTTATACCACCAGCAATGTATAAATGTTCCAATTTCTCCACATTTTTGTCAATATTTGTTATCTTCCATTTTTAAAATTACAGCTGTCCTAGTGGGTGTGAAGTGGTATCTCACAGTGGTTTGCGTTTGCATCCCTAATGACTAATAAATTTGAGCATCTTTTCATGAGCTTTTTGGCCATTTGTGTATCTTTTCTGGAGAAATGTCTACTTAAGTCCTTTGCCCGTTTCTTAATTTAGTTGTTCGTCTTTTTGTTATTGTAATACATTCTGGATACTAGGCCCTTATAAAATATATGATTTGCAATATTTTCTCCCATTCTGTAGGTTTTTTTACTTTCTTGCAAATCTTCCTTGATACATAAAAGTCTTAAATTTTGGTGAAGTCTGTTTTATATATTTTCTCTTTTGTTGTTTATGCTTTTCGTGTCCTAGCTAAGAATTCATTGACAAATCTAAGATCATGAAGATTTACCCTTATGTTTTATTCTAAGAGTTCTATGGTCTTACCTCATATTTAGGTCCTTGATTCACTTTAATTTTTGTGTTTCATGTGGGCTAGTGGTCTGACGTTTTCTCTTTTTTCTTTGCATGTGGATATCCAGTTGTCCCAGTACCATTTCCTTATTTATTTATTTATTTATTGGCTGCATTGGATCTTTGTTGCTGCAAAGGCTTTCTCTAGTTGTGGCGAGCGGGGGCTACTCTTCATGGCGGTGAGCGGGCTTTTCATTGCAGTGGCTTCTCTTGTTGAGGTGTGCGGGCTTCAGTAGTTGTGGCACATGGGCTCAGTAGTTGTGGCTCACGGGCTCTAGAGAACAGGCTCAGTAGTTGTGGCACACAGGTTTAGTTGCTCTGTGGCATGTGGGATCTTCCCAGACCAGGGATCAAACCAGTGTCCCCTGCATTGACAGATGGATTCTTAACCACTGTGCCACCAGGGAAGTCCCCAGTACCATTTCTTGAAGACACCATTTTCCCCCACTGAATGGTCTTGGCCCCTAAATCAATTTGCCATAGATGTATGCGTTTATCCCTAGACTCTCATTTATATTCCATTGGCTTATATGTTTAATCTTACAAATATTTTAAGCTAAATACAATAGAAATTGTGAATTATCTACACTCTTTTAAAATTATTAATCTATAATTTTCATTGAGTCACAGTTATATAGATGCTGTGTCATAGGCACTGTGCTAGGCAGAGGGAACATAAAGTTGAATATGACACTGTCCCTAACCTCATGAAAGAGCTTAATGTTTAGTGTGGAGCCACCATAAATAAATCAACAATTGAAGTTCAGTCTGATAAGTGCTAATATTGAGGTGGGCTCAGAATGCTATAGGAGTGTAGTGTATATTCACCAATGTCCATTCAACTCCAAGTGATTAGTCTAAATCAACCATGGGACCCTACCTCCTTTGCCAGGAATTTTTTTTTCAAGGATGGGGAAGCCTAAGTCACTTTAGGCCAGGAGAGGCCCCAGGAGTGGTTACTGAGGGGTTCTGGAAATGAAGTTTTATCACTCTAAAATGAAAGCCATAGGAAGTTGATCTCTTAACAATGGAAATGAATTAGGAAATGTATTCCCCAAATGGCACCAGTGGTCTTCTGTGAAGCACCACTGGAGACTGCAGAATAGAGAGTCAGAACTGAACTGAGTCCTTAATGGCGTCATTGAATGACTGGCTCAACCAACCCTGAAGACCGAACTACCTCATAAATGTCTTTACTGTTTATGGTAGTCTGAACATGGAATTACATTTCTTGAACTTGAAACATCCTGATTATGGGGGACATAGTGCCAGAGGTATATCTAAATATGACTAAGGATCAGATACAGCTTCCCAGAAATAGAGATATTTGCATTGAATGTTAAAGAACAAATAGCAGTTAGCTAAGCAAAGAAGAAGGAAAGTGGCATTGCAAGAAGGGGAATGAAATGGGGATTACAAAGTGTAAAACATGAGCTCTGCTAACAAAGATTTTACAGTATAATTAGAATAATAGAATATAGATACACAAAGACAAAGTGAGTGTAAGGGATTAGGTAGGAGAGACACTCAGAAATGCCAGAACTCAACAGAAACATGATTGAATAAACAAATAATCGTTGAAGCCAGATGTGCTGATATCACATTGAAGTAATAACTTGCCTGAGGAGTTTTCAAAGCATCAAAGTCATAATCAAGAGATCCTGTTAAGAGATCTAGTTAATGTCTGCCTATAGTAAGGTATTAAATCTGTGGCATACAGAGCTGTTATCAAATCTAAGATGGTGACACCTTCTGACATGATCAAGATCATATTTTGAGGGCTTCCCTGGTGGCGCAGTGGTTGAGAGTCCGCCTGCCGATGCAGGGGACACGGGTTCGTGACCCCGTCCGGGAGGATCCCACATGCCGCGGAGCAGCTGGGCCCGTGAGCCATGGCCGCGAGCCTGCGTGTCCGGAGCCTGTGCTCCTCAACGGGAGAGGCCACAGCAGTGAGAGGCCCGCATACCGCAAAAAAAAAAAAAAAACAAAAAAAACACATCATATTTTGAAAGGAGGAGAACACCTTGAGACCATTTTTAGTGGGTTTCTAGGACTGAGCACTGGTTATAGATATCCTGACAAAATGGTGATCTAGTCTACTTAGCAACAGGGAGGAATGCCTCCAATTGTGGCAGAAACTTCATTTCTTCAGATGATAATGCTTACCACACTATATTTTCATTGTGATTTAATTTCCCAAATAGCATGGGTTCAACGAAAGAATCCCCTTTTCAGGCTGACAAAACTGCTGATTGTACCTAACAATTTTTTCTCAATATAAATTAAGGAATTTGAGTGTTATGTTATTTTTCAGTACTTTTTGAGGCATGATTCTGATAACGCGGTATGGTGTATTTGTTAAGACTGTATGCTCTGGAAGCAGACTGTCTGTCTGGGTTCAGTTACCATCTTAGTCACATACTAGCTGTGTTACCAAAAGCCACTTAAGTTCTTTGCCTCAGTTTCCTTATTTGTAATGAAGGGATAATAATTATAGAACCTTGCTTATTTAGTTGTTGTGGGAATTAAATGTTATCCGTGTTAAGTTGCCTAGAACAGTACTCGGCATAAAGTTAGTAGTCAGTAAATGTTATTCTAATAGCTATTTTATTTCTATTCAGTTATTCCAGGACTGAATCCTTCTACAACATTGATTAAAAACAACTTTTGGGGTTTATGGGACCAAGGGCCAGAAGTTGTTCTATATTAGGCCAGTTGAGGTATCCCTGCTAAAAGATATACTTGAGCAACTGGCCAGTATCCTTGGGCTACATCATTATCTTTCATCCATTGCAAGCATGATATCATTTCATACCACAGTAGAGTGAGCGAGGTAACCTCTAATAGAGGAAATGGACTCCAAGATTGAAAGTGATTTTCCCAGTGTCACAGAGCAAGTGCCTGTTGGGCTTGGGGCATGAACCCTGGTCATCTTCCTCTATAATCCTGTAGTCATTTCATTGTATAATGAAAATATAAGATTTTCTAGCCCTTTTCTGCTTCTCTTGTTCTCAGATTAATAGGATTTATATAAGCAAGTACAATTTGATGTTCTCCAAAGAAGTTCTGCTGTTTAAATCAGCACATTTCCTGAAAAATCATACCCCTTGCTGTGTGGATACTTCTCATTCTAGAGCGAGTTCTGCTAAAAGATGACGTGGGAAGATCTCTTGGAAAACATAGCACTTACGTAATGGTGCATTAGTTCCTCAAGAACAACTTTTTTATTCCACTCATTAACATAAGCATCATGTATGGTATAATTGTGTAACAGAATTATAGTAAACACATCTTAATTTCTCATAGCATACACATATAATTTATATTATTTAGGGTACAGGCTGAATGCTGTAATGGAGACCCTTCAAAAAACAGGATGATAGAAATGTGTTTGTCTACTGTAGTATCCCAGGGCTGGAGAGTGGTTCAGGGCAGGCAGGAAACTATTCCACAAGCTCATCCAGCAACTGGGGTCCATTCTGTCATTTTCTTCTGTGTTCTGGGGTGTTGGCCGATGCAGGGGACACGGGTTCGTGCCCCGGTCCGGGAAGAGCCTACATGCCGTGGAGCGGCTGGGCCCGTGAGCCGTGGCCACTGAGCCTGCGCGTCCGGAGCCTGTGCTCCACAACGGAAGAGGCCACAACAGTGAGAGGCCCGCGTATCACATATATAATCAGTTGATGAGCTATGAGTGGTCTTCTGGGCTGGAATTTAAAATGGAACTATCACCTTATTTAAGAAATTTGTCAACAGAATAGAGAGCCTAGAAATTAACCCGCTCGTATGTGGTCAATTAATCTTTAACAAGGGTGCCAAACACACAATGCAGAAAGAATGGTCTCTTGAATAAATGATGTTGGAAAAACTAGATATCCGCATGCAAAATAATAAAATTGGACCCCTGTCTTTCACCACTCACAAAAATTAACACAAAATAGATTAAAGAGTTGAATATAAGACCTGAAACTCTACAACTTCTAGAAAAAAATATAGGGGAAAAGCTCCTCGACATTGGAGAAACAATGATATTTTGGATATGACACCAAAAGCACAGATAATAAAAGCAAAAATAAACAAGTGAGACTGCATCAAACTAAAAAGTTTCTGCGCAGCAATGCAAACAATCAACACATGAAAAAAATGTAAACCATGTGTATGATAAGGGTTAACATCTAAAATATGTAGGGAACTCTTACAACTTAATAGCAAAAATCCCCCAAATAATCTGACTGAAAAATAAGCAAAGGACCTGAATAGACATTTGTTTTCCAAAGAAGACATCCAAACAGCCACAGGTATGTGAAAAGTTGCTCAGCATCATTAATCATCTAAGAATTGCAATGAGATATAACCTCACACCTGTTAGGATGGCTATGGTCAAAAAGATGCGAGATAACAAGTGTAGTTGTCGAGGATGTGGAGAAATGGGAACCCTCGTACTCTATTGGCAAGAATGTAGAATGGTGCCATGTCTTTGGAATAGTATGGAGGTTCCTCAAAAAATAAAAATAGAACTACCATATGATCCAGTAATCTCACTTCTGATTATATATCTGAAGGAAATGAAATCAGTGTCTTAAAGAGATATATGCACTGCCATGTATATTGCAACATTATTCGCCATATCCATGATATGGAAGCAACCCAGTGTCCATTGATGGCTGAATGGATAGAGAAAGTGTGGTATATGTACACAATGGAATATTATTCATCCTTAAAAAGAAAGAAGAACCTGCTATTTGCAACAACATGAATGAAGCTAGAAAACATTATGCTAAGTGAAATAAGATAGTCACAGAAAGACAAATACTACATGGCTCCACTTATATGCTGAATCTAAAATAGTCAAACTCATAGAAGCAGAGGATGGAATGGTGGTTGCCAGAGCCTGGGTGGAGGAAGAAATGGGGAGTTGTTTTTCAAAGAGTATAAAGTTTCTTCTATGAGAGATAAATAATTTCCAGTGATGTGCTGTACAACATAGTATCTATATTTTAAAATGTGATATTTTACTTTAAAATATGTTAGCAAGATAGATCTGGATAGATATTGAGTTAATTGTCCTTACCAAAACAGACACACACACACAAACACACACACAAGAACACAAGGAATATTTTAGAGATGATGGATGTTTTTAGTACCTTGGTTGTGGTGATGGTATCACGGATGTATCCATATGTCCCAACTCATCACGATATATACAATAAATGTGTGCACTTTTTTGTAAATCAATTATAACTCAATAAAGCTAAAATGAATATATTATGTGGCATAGTATTCAAAAGTTTCAAAAATCAGTGAGTTTAGCAAGGTCAGAGGATACAAGGCCAATACATAAAATCAAGGGTATTTCTATATACTCTCAATGAACAATGAGAAATTGAAATAAATTTAAAAGGTGACATTTATAATATCTCCAAGAAACATGAAATATTTAGGTAATATTTAATGAAATATGTGCTGAAAATTACAAAACACTGATGAAAGAAATCAAAGACTTAAGTGAAGAAATCTGCTTTTGTTTCATGAATTGGAAGAATCAGTATTGTTAAGATTTCCGTAGTCCTCAAATTGATCTATAGATTTAACATAATCCAAATCAAAATTCCAGTAACCTGCATTGGCAGGCAGACTGGACTCTCAACCACTGTGTGCCACCAGGGAAGCCCCAGTATATTTTTAATATGAATCAGTAAGCTTATTCTAAAATGTGTATGGAAATGTGAAGGAGTTATAATAGCCTAAACAATTTTGAGGAAGTACCAAATTGGAGGATTCACAACACTTGATTTCAAAGCTGTTCTAAAGCAATTTCTCTCAACAGGGGACTGTTTTGCACCCCCAGGGAAAGGGAACATTTGGCAATGTCTGAGGACATTTTGGTTCTCATAACTGGGACCCTGCTACTGGCACTGAGTGGGTAGAGCTAGAGATAATGTTAAACATTTACAATGCACAATGTAGCCCCAAACAAAGAATTATCCAGCCCCAAATATCTATCAATACTGGTGAGGTTGAGAAATCCCCCCTTTTAAGGCTGCAGTAATCAAGACCATGTGGCATTTGTGAAAGGATAGATGCATAGATCAATGGAACATAAATATACCTGAATATATTGTCAACTGATTTTCAACCAAGATGAAAAGCGATTTCAATAGACAAAGGCTAGACTCTTTATCAAACGTGTTGGAACAACTGGATATCAATATGCAAAAAATAAATAAACCTCGACCCATCCTTCACATTCATAGGGAAAAATTAACTGAAAATTGATTATAAGCCTAAATTTAAAACTTAAAATCATAAAATATCTAAAAGAAAACATTGGGCTTCCCTGATGGCACAATGGTTAAGAATCTGCCTGCCAATACAGGGGACACAGGTTTGAGCCCTGCTCCAGGAAGATCCCACATGCCGCAGGGCAACTAAACCCATGAGCCACAAGTACTGATTCTGCACTCTAGAGCCTGCGAGCCACAACTGCTGAGCCCACGTGCCACGACTACTGAAGCCTGCATGCCTAGAGCCCGTGCTCTGCAACAAGGGAAGCCACTGCAATGAGAAGCCTGTGCACGACAATGAAGGGTAGCCCCCGCTCACAGCAACTAGAGAAAGCTCACGTGCAGCAATGAAGACCCAACACAGCCAAAAATAAATAAATAAAATAAATTTTAAAAGATAAATAAAAAAAGAAAACACTGAAAAAAAATCTTTGTGACCTAGGTCAGACAAAGTTTTTTTATTTTTATTTCTTTTGTATGTGATCAGCTCTTTCATGTGCTCAGCATAGTTTTTTTTTCATTAATTTTTATTGGAGTATATTCGATTTACAATGTTGTGTTAGTGTCTGCTGTACAGCAAAGTGAATCAGTTATACATACACATATATCCACTCTTTTTAAGATTATTTTCCTATATAGGTCATTACAGAGTACTGAGTAGAGTTACCTGTGCTATACAGTAGGTCCCCATTATTTATCCATTTTATATATAGTAGTGTGTATGTCAGTCCCAATCTCCCAATTTATAGATATGATATCAAAATCCTGATAAATTGGACTTACTAAATGAATATGGAAAACAAACCATAGACTGGCAGAAAATATTTGCAAAGCACATATCTGACAAAGAGCTTATATCTAAAATGTGTACAGAATTCTGAAAATGCAAGGAAACAAACAGTGCAATTTTTAAGATAAGCAAAAGACTTGAATGTACAATTCAGGGCTTCCCTAATGGCACAGTGGTTAAGAATCCACCTGCCAATGTGCGGGACACGGGTTTGAGCCCTGGTCCAGGAAGATCCCGTGTGCCGTGGAGCAACTAAGTCCATGCGCCACAACTACTGAGCCTGCGCTCTAGAGCCCTCAAGCCACAACTACTGAGCCCGCGAGCCACACCTACTGAAGACCACACGCCTGGAGCCTGTGCTCCGCAACAAGAGAAGCCACAGCAATGAGAAGCCCGCACAGCGCAACGAGGAGTAGCCACCGCTCTCCGCAACTAGAGAAGAGCTTGCACGCAACAGCGAAGATCCAACGCGGCCAAAAATAAATAAATTTTTACAAAATAAAAAGAGATCCCCTTAAAAAAAAAGAATATGTATGTGTGCCCAATAAGCACGTGAAAAGAGTCAATATCATTAGTCTTGCATAATGTAAATTAAGACAATAATATAATACTACTGCAACTACTACCGCTATTACTATTACTATATTACTATTTTACTATTATTATGTTACTATATTACTATTACTATATTATTTTTACTACTACTACACACACAAAAACAAAAACCTTACAATACCAGAGAAGGATGCAGAACAACTAGAACTCCCAAACACTGCTGTTGGGAATGCAGAGTCACATGTTCACTTTGGAAAACAGGCAGTTCTTAATATACATAAACAGGTACATACCACATGTCATAACAATCCCGTTTCTTCATATTTACCCCAAAGAAATAAGAACCTAAGTGCACACAAAAGCTATATATGAACACTTATAGTAACTTTATTCAAAACACTAAAACATGGAAACAATCCAGTTGTTTATCACCTGATAAATATATGAACAAAATGGTGTATCCACGTAATTGAATGCTAACTCAGTACTGAGAAAAAACAAAATTAGTGACACAACAGCATGGATGAGTCTCGGGTGCATTATGCTAAATGAAAGAAGTGAAACTCAGTAAGCTCAGAAGGTGCCATTTGATGCTATTTATATGAAATCTGGAGAAAACAAAATTATAGGGGGAAAAATAGATCAGTATCTCATCATAAGGGGAGGGCTTAACTAAAAAAAACGGCCATGAGAGAATATTTTGATGTGATAGAACTGTTCGATTTCTTGATTATGGTGGTGGTTATTACAATTGTATGCGTTTATCAAAACTCATAAAACTGTAATTTAAAGGGTGAATTTTACACTATGTAAGTTTTACCTCAAAAAATCCTGACCCCAAAATTTAAAAAAATAATAACACATAAAACCTAGTATCTTCTGTTTAATAAAATAAAATTGAGGGCTTCCTTGGTGGCGCAGTGGTTGAGAGTCCGCCTGCCAATGCAGGGGACACAGGTTCGTGCCCCGGTCCGGGAAGATCCCACATGCCGTGAGGCGGCTGGGCCCGTGAGCCATGGCCGCTGAGCCTGCGCGTCTGGAGCCTGTGCTCCGCAACAGGAGAGGCCACAACAGTGAGAGGCCCGCATACTGCAAAAAATAAAAATAATAAAAAAATAAAATAAAATAAAATTGAAATACATAAATAAATAATATGCCTGCTTGCTCTTCTTTCCAACAACATATGTGTGCATTTGGATTTTCTTCATATATTTCAACCAAAGCATTATGTCATAACACTTTGAAAGCGGAAGCATATATGACAATTCAGTCATCCTCCATTAAGCTAGACATTAAAGAGATTTGCAAACATATAAAACAATGCCACTCTTCTCACAAATTTTTATTTCGTTAAATAATTTTTTCATAAAAATGCATGACTTTTGCTCTTCCAAATGAATTAATTTTTTCAAATGCTCAGTTTTTATTTCTAATATGGTAAATTTTGACAGCAGTAATCTACAAAAACAAAAGTTTTGGGGGATCCTTAATATATTTTAAGAGGGAAGAGGAGTCCTCAGACCAAAAAGTTTGAGAACTGTTGCTTGAGAAAAGTGAAAGACCAACGACTTAGAAGGAAACAGGGGTCCCAAGTGACCACAGGAGCAGAGCTGCTAAGCGCTGTCAACCAACCACATTAGGATTGTTCTGTGATACTGAAATAAACTCCTTTGTTCTTTAATCAGTCAGTTGCTGGATTTCTTTATTATAACAGTCAGCCTTACCTTAACTAGTGTGACAACCGTCAGCCCCCCTGTACTGTTCTATGCGCTGCTACATTCTCACATTTCATTTCCACAACAATAACGTGTGTAGGCATTTTGAACACGTTTTTAAGTATGAAGAAAATGAGTCTCAAAGAGATGAAGTATCTTTGTTCAAGGTAATACAGCCAAAATTTTTCATATTCAGGCTTTATTCCAAAACCTTCATCACATAGTATACAGGCTTGGAGGCAGACAGACCTGTATTCATATCCTTGTCTAACTGTTTACTACTTTTAAGAGTTGATGGCTATTAAGTGAAACTTCAATAGTACCTATTTTGCAGTGTGTGAGAATTTTTTAAATGAATGGGTGTAAAATTTAGTCCAAGGTAAATACCAAATAAATGTTAATTATTATTATGCCTCAATGCCTTTCCTCATCTGTACTGAGCAGGATTTAGTGGTAATTAGAAAACTATGTGTGAGGTGCTTAGAAGCAACATTTCTGGCATGTTAGCAAACAGTAAGTGGTAACTGTAATTATCATTCCTGCATTTGTTGTACATGATTATTTGAGGAAACCTTTTTAATAGTAGGCTCATTCTTAAAATCATTTTAAGTGCCCAGCATTTTATCTAAAATTTCTAGTGAAACACTCACAGCTCTGAACTAGGTATTTGCAAGACAGAATCAGATATTATCACTTCATATTATTTCTCAGTTGAGTTTAAAAAATATATGATCAGGGACATTATCTGAGATATCAAGATTTTGCCTCATCACTCAAGCCTAATGTACAGGGTGAATAGTTTATTCTTCCAAGAGACTCTATAAAGCACTTAATAAGATTTGCATTGCTTATTATGTTTTCCATGTTCAATAGCAGGAGGATATATATCCAGCTTGTCCATTCACGCTTCCGTGAGATTTTATAACATAGATGAGAAACAATATAACTTCTCTATTTAAACTTATAACTTACTCATGAGAAAAAAAAATATATTCTCTTAATTTAAATACACTGTCCCTCTTAGAGAAAGTCATCAAAAAAGTAATACTGTGAAAAATTTTCTTCATCCCTTGTTCCTCATCCTGCACAGTTCCCACCCCATTCCTAGTGTTTTCCACTATTATTAGTTCCATATATATATATATAAAAGAATTTTGGTATGTAACCAAACTGGGTTCTTGCCACAAACATTAAGAAGAAAAGATCTGGGCTTCCCTGGTGGTGCAGTGCTTAAGAAGCTGCCTGCCAATGTAGGGGACACAGGTTTGAGCCCTGGTCCAGGAAGATCCCACATGCCGTGGAGCAACTAAGCCTGCGAGCCACAACTGCTGAGCCCGCGTGCCTCAACTACTGAAGCCCACGCGCCTAGAGCCCATGCTCTGCAAAAGAGAAGCCACCGAAATGAGAAGCCTGTGCACTGCAGCAAAGAGTAGCCCCCGCTCGCCACAACTAGAGAAAGCCCGTGCGCAGCAACGAAGACCCAACGCAGCGAAAAATAAAAATAAATAAGTAAATAAATTTAAAAAAAAAAAGAAGAAGAGAAGATCTGTGTCATACCATGTGGATCCATAATATGCCTGCTGGAAGACTTGATGAAGCAGACATTAGCAACACGCTCTGAATGTTTATCTAGTGGGTTTATTTCTTCAGGGTGGAGTTAGCCTGAAGTTGCTATTGAGCTATTCTTGAAGGTCCCATTCATTTCGAGCCACCCCAACCCAACTGTGTTGAAGTAGAAGCTGAAGAGTGAAGATGGTGAAGATGAACACAGACATGTTTTAGTCCTTGGCATCTCAAGCCAAAATTGGTGCTAGAAACCAGACTTCTGCCTTCAGATCCCGTATTCTTTTTTCTGTACTATGCTCCAGCCCACGTTTTCTCTTTTGTGTATTTTAACTTTTAACTTGAGTGATATACACACTTAAGCAAAGGGCGTATCAGAAGTTATGGAAGACATATAAAAGGGATAATTGTTTTGAAAAGGTCTTAAAGTCTTACTGATTTTAAGAAATAGGTAAAATTTTATTATAGGTAAAATTTTATTATAATGTTCCTTTGAAACTATATACTGATACCTTATAATAATGGCTGCTATAGCATGAAAATTAGTCTCCATCAGATCTGCTTTGGACCCTTTATTAATTAGATAATGTAGAAATGCTAAGTTTAGTAACCAAAGGAATTTATTTCTCTCTCATGGACCAGTTTAATGTCCATATAGTGAGTCTAGGACCGCTTTCTCTTCCATCTGTGGCTCCCTCATTCCCTCCATCTTCCAGTGGGCAGAATAGTGAATATTTAGTGCAGAAGGCACACCAGCTTCTTAAACACTATGGTCTTGAAGTGATACACATCCACATCTGCTGCATTTCATGAATGAGAAATAGTAATAAACTACCTTAAAAGAGTAGTTTTATCCATTGATGGATAGCAGTCATCTCTGGCACAGACTCTTTTAAGGCATTTATTACTTGAGGTGTTGTCTCAGTATATGGCACTGTAATTTAATACATTAGCAGGTTTTGTGAAATTTTGTTTTAATTCAGTGGAGCTGCAAAAGAGCAACCACCACACTTTGTGTAGAACATTTACATGTAAGTTCTCATAGTCAGTGCAAAGAATATTTCTAGAATGAGAATCAGGTCTGTGTTTGCCTCTAGTCTCTTCCCCTCTCTAGGTGTGTGACCTTGGGAAAATCATTTAATCTCTCTGAGCCTGTGTTTCCTCATCCATTGAGGAGTTGTTATGATTTCCAAAGGTCATTTCAATGTTAAAATTCTATGATATTTAAGTTATGCAAATTTTTAAAGTTTGTAGTGTCATTTTTTCACTTATTTATTTGTCACTTTAATTTAAATGAAATGTAATATCATTATCATTTTAAGTCAGTAGTCCTTACTGAAAGAGTAAAATTTGGGTATTTGTATTTATTCATGCCTAGTTAAATTTAACGGCAACATGAAATAAATGATTACCTGTTTGGATATAACTTCATAATAACGCCTCTGAAGGTCATTTGGAATACTGCACTAATTAATGTTTTATTTCCAGCCTTCCTTAATTATTCTAGCCAGATGGTCCTTTATTTATGTTATTGCTAGAGGTTTCCAGCTGAGGTTGTTTGATTGTTGAAGAAAAATATGTGATGGCAGCATAAGATAACTGTAATTGAATTGTTAGGTATGTTACAGCATTTGTGCCTGCTGTCCCTGTTCTGTCCACATCTGGGAAATAAGTTTGTTAACAAAGCACTTTGACACCTCTTCTGACGCTTGAGTGAGGTTCTGAACTGTGTAGAAGGAATTCAAATGGGAAAATGACTCTGCATTTTATTGTAAAAGGATGCACTTTGCAAATATCTGTCTGTGCAAAATTCATTTTCTGGGTGATTAAAAAAAACCCTTTAAAATAAGTACACTTTTAAGGACATGATCTGTTTTCCAATGTCCTAATAACTTCAGGAGTAAGCTGTTCCATTAAGGTCGAATTCAAAATTTGTGCAGATTAACCACCATTCAGGAAGCAGTTAAATGGAATTTTTATGGCATAGAACTTCAGAAGTCTAAATGAATTATCAGCTGAAAAGATAGTCCAATAAAAGAAACAGACTTAAAGTGGAAGATAAGAGTGATAAAGTGACAGTAAATTAGAGAATAGAGCTAAAAGCCTCAATGTTATAAAGAACAACAATAGACCTCCTGAATTATCTATGTTTCTTTAGAAAGTATCTCTTCTCCTTCTTTCGCTTGTGAGTTTTAGAATTACTAAATAAATTAATAGCATTTGAGCCGGAAGCTTCTATCAGCCAAGTTAGGTAGGAAGCCTTATTAACATGGCCATTGGCAACTTAACGCTGGACAATTTTCTTCTAAGGGAACGTGATTTCATTATTATAGTATTTAAGCTGTGCGCATGCAGAATAAATCAGTTCAGTGACCTTCGTCCCAGTGTGTACAAAGACTTTGAGGCCTTAGTGTATGCAGAGCGGATGTAATTGGACATTATTGTCCAACATGCTAGTAGTTCAGTATGTATGCTATTTGTTCATATCATGGAGGGTTTGCCTATCTTGTCTTTGCTTATCATGATTTATATAGAAATAAAATTTTATTGGTCAGAGACTTTTTCTTAAACAAATTTAGTGATTGAATGTAACATACTTAATAGATATTTATTGTTAATTATTGAAGAGTTATCAAATCTGGGAGGTAATTTGATATTTAATGACATGGGCAAAGCAAAACAAATAACTCCCAATAGAATATACATACGTGCACACACGCACACACACATGTATCTGCTTGAATAGGTAAACTGACCATGTGGATTTTAAAAGATTTTTGAAGAAACCAAAGAGGAAAATAAAATGTAAGTGGACTGGATTGCTGCTTTGTCTTCTTTTTTAACTTGTTCTATCATTTTGCTTTCTTTTGCCAATAAAAATTAAATGGCACACTTAAGTCAACCACCTTAAAAGTACTAAATGCTGCTTCCTAAGACAAAAAGCTTAATAGAGTGTTGTTCAGATTTGTTATTATTATTAACTTGTCCCTATTTCTGCCATTTAGTTAGTTGATTATTCCCACCTGGATAATTTCTCTCTGTAGTAGTCTTTTTGGACCAGTGACGGAAGTAAATCTCCTAATTTATAACCCTGAACATATTTCAGTTTGACCATGTGGCGTGTGTGCTGTCTAAGAATATGCACTTGTGCTTCAGTGAATGTACTTAGCTCTAGGCAGAGCAAGAGTCAGTTTGAGTGTTCTGTTGGCTTGCCATGGAGAAACATTTAACCACAACCCCTTACTGCAGCCATTGATCACCACATCGTTTATAAGCAGAAGATCAATGTTACCAAAGTTGGTGCGAATTAAAAGAAAAGTTACGTTTGAAAAGATGACCAAAGCATTCATGAAGGTCATACAGATTATGAGAAACTAGAGAGGGGGGCCCTTTACAGAAAGCATCTTGCTAGGAATTATTAAATGTGCTTCTGTTGGGATTCATAAGAAGATGAGATGGTACCTCTGACCAATTTGCTTTAATTATTTACTTTGCAGTTGACTTTTATAGTTCTTTTGTCACTTATCAATGGTTGGTTAGTGCTGAATTGGTCTCTCTTCTGGATAGCAGCAATATATAAATGCTGTATATGCAACTTAAATTGGCCAACCAAATGATACTAGCAGGAAATGTACACTAGGATGAGCTCTTTAGTTATCTACCATTGTGATCATGAAGACAACTATAGTTTTCTTGATGAAAACCTTTATAAAATAAGTTATAGGAATTTATTTTTTCTATATACACAGGGACCATCTTGTGAACTAATTTGTTATAGATTTTAATAAATTCACGCTACAAAGTGGTGTCCTAAACATTGTTAGTAAAGAATTACTTTGCAGTTTTAGCCTTTTATATATTTTTTCACATTTATGTAGCTTTAAAGATAGCATTTCTCTTTTCAAAAGTACCTTACAGAAATCATTGCTTTTTGTTTTATCTCTAGACTGATATAGTCTAAGGAGAGTTAGAGATTTTCCTCTTTTGTATTTTTCTCATTATATATTTGAGATGATAACATCATTCATCATTCTCAGTTACTAGAAAATAATTCACTAAATGTGATGTAAGCTAAAAACTAGATGCCTAGAAAATATTTGCACTGACCAACAATAATAGGTTCTTATGCACATTTTGTCTCTAGTACATCAATAACATACTTTTTTCCATCTATTTGTGAAATACACCTAGCCAGTGCAAGTGAACACAGCCAGATAACTTGTAGAATGGAGGAAGCATTTAGGAGAACCAGAATAATGGAAACATTCCTGTTAATTGACAATAAAATGTCATTGATTTTTAAAGGACAAAACCTTAAAGAAGCAGCATACTCAAGGTCTCATATTGTCTCAAAGCATCAGAATGAGAGCATACTATCCTGCATGCATCTTATTTTTAAGAGATCTAAAGCACATAAAGATTAAATATTTGTTTGTAATGGTTACATTGTTATATTATAATTGACTATTCTATTACGTTTTTTAAGCCAGAACATTAGATAAGAAATGTTAGCTACTTGTCTGAATTTTATTTTGACAAAGGTGGACTTTTTTCTGAGTTTGTCTTATTTTCTAAATCATTACTGGTTATTTATTATAGATGCATTATTAGAAGTTTATAGTGAATATAGATTTCCCTTCAGTGTAGTGGAATGGAAAGTCTATTATTACCAATTTAAATATTATACAGTTTCTAGTGAAAAACTTAGAACTGAAGCTTTTGTAATAGTCACTTTTTAAATAATAGTTTATACTTGTTACTGCAAAAAATAATTATAACAGTAAAACTGTAAACACTAAATCAATAGGTAATCTAATAAATGCAAGCAACTAAAAGAACACAATTAGCTCCTAAATAAAACCCTTCAGATTTATGACATTAAATTTAAAAGCTTTCATATGCTTTTATTTATGAGCTCTGATATGTGACTTTTCACAAATGTTATACTGGTTAATTACAAGTATGCTTTTATATATGTGGCCATGCGTAGGTAAGTATTCATCTGAAATTAGCGTGTTCATTTATTTTGTCCATTACTGCCTCCTCGTGGCTTTCAGTATGAAATTCACACTCACCTGCATCAAATAAAAGGCACTAAGTCATATGATCATAGTTACCTCCCCCAGGCATACCTTTCAAAATGTCTTTCTGCCCCAGATTCTCCTCAAGACACACTGGTTTGCCCTGAATCTACCATGATATCTCTTTTTCAGATCTGTTCATAACCTTTGCCCCTCTGAATGTTTGCTAACTCCTCCACTACTCCAAACTGGCCTTCATTCTCAAACAACAATAACAACAATATCCTTGTAACGGACCTTCAGCTGTCAGGTTGTCATTATCCTCTGGAGGGTCTTCCCTGGCATATCAGCCCTCAGTCTGAGCTAAGTATTTCCCTTCTGTCCTACAGCAGCCCGCGCTTACCCCTATCGTGGGACTTGTCATGCTGTTATAAAATTATCTGCTTACTCATTTCTTTCACCAATTCTCTAAGCTCCTTGTTTGCAAAGGTAGTGTCTTTTTTAATCTTTATACCTCCAAAGCAATGCAGCACAGCGCCCTGGCACAGAGCCGGCACTAAATAAATGTTTGTTTCCTTAATGTTTATCAAACAAAATTATTCATGAGGCCCACCTACACATGCAATATTTAATGTGCCTATGATCACATCTGTTTTTTTTTTTTTTTTTTTTTTTTTTTACTTTTTCATTTCCTCTTTGTTTGGTTGGTTTTTTTTTTGGCTGTTCGTGGGCCTCTCACTGTTGTGGCCTCTCCCGTTGCGGAGCACAGGCTCCGGACGCGCAGGCTCAGCGGCCATGGCTCACGGGCCCAGCCGCTCCGCGGCATGTGGGATCTTCCCGGACCGGGGCACGAACCTGTGTCCCCTGCATCGGCAGGCAGACTCTCAACCACTGTGCCACCAGGGAAGCCCATGATCACATCTTTTAATGCATCATTTCTAAGTTTAGATAATGTATCTTGAATGCTACTATTAAATATGATTATCTCTGGTTTCTCCTATGAGACAGTGAAATAGCCCTCCATATTTGTCTCTGAAAATGTGTTTATCCTCAGATCCGAATGCAATATATGCAGTCTGAAACATTCTATGCATTATTGACATTTTGTCAAAATAGGGGATGTTTTCCAGTCTTTTGCACGTGGGAGAGATTGGCATTGCTGTTGTAGAAAGAATGAAAATCTGAATTTGTAATAAATTTGTTTCTCACTGTTACCATTCTCATTTTCTCCTTGTCTAGTTTAAAATATTACCTGGAAAACTAGTTTTTAAACTGTTTATAGTTGCATTTTCATTTTTTGAGTGAAATTTTAAATCCCTTGTAGTAAGAGACGGTGTTTTATATAGCTCTTAGCTTTACATGTAGCTGTTCATGTTTAGGTAGGTATGAGAAGTAGACAGGAAATTGAATAATTTTCATTATTGCTTCAAACAAGATGTGTTGGATTTAAATGACCACAAATCCTTTGGCATTACTCAGGAAGATAGGTGACATTATGTCATCCCCCCTTGAATCAGGGTGACCTCTATGATGGCTTTGTCCCATTGTACCCTGTGGAAATGTCACTGTGCTAGTTTCCAGGCTGATACCTTGTGAGATTGTCACCTTCTACTTTGTGTCTTTTAGAATACTTTCTCTTAGAATATTTACTCAGGGTAAGCCAGCTGTCATGTCGGAAAGTCCATCTTCCCTGAGACCACCATGCTGTGGATAGAAGGAGCGGGAAGGAGAGAGGGAAAAACAGAGGGAGAGAGAGGTAGGGAGAGAGAACTATACCAAGAAGCATCAAGATGCCAGATATATGACTGAAAAATCCATCTCAGAAGTGGATTTTCCATTCCCAGCCTGCCCAGCTGACACAGTATGAATCAGAGATGAATCACCTCTCCAGTTCTTCCAAAATTCCTGACTCACAAAATTATGAATTAAGTATTTGTATGGTTTGTTAAGCTACAATAGATAATCAGGACAAAGGCAATGACATGGAAGCTTAACATAGTTCAGTCTCTACTTCATGAATAATAATATAAAATGTATTATTTTTCAAGGCCATTATTTTATTTTATTGCAAGCTGTTAAGGGATGTTGAAAATGTCTTTATTATACAGCTTTAAAAAGAGTGGATCATGAGTTGTATCTTTATCGTCCTTGGCAACTGTCACATGTTGCCAAAAGTTTCTTTTTATATTTCTTATTAATAAATTATTCAAATTATGTTTTTATTATTTAAATATTGGCATGAAAAAAGTTTTGGGGGCTGGAAAGAATAAAATTTTAGGGGATAAAGTAGAATCCAAGATGACTGTTCTCGTTCTATGAGAACTGTCTCTTCAGAATTTTGTAAACGCTTTCTTTGATTTGCATTTTTTGAGGCTTAATTTTGCACCTTTTGGGCAAGCCCAACCCACTTAGGTGGCAGCAAGATAAGGACAACAAACTGTTGCAGGTTGCTAGTAATCCAAATTGACTTGACGTCTTTCCATATGTTCATATTTAAAACTTCAAATGATGAGGCAATGTGAATTAATGAAACAGTTTATTTACCCTGACAGTGATCACGTCAGTGAAAGAGCAAGAACACTTTTAGCTATTAGGCTTCGTATGTTTTCTTTCATTTATAACTAAAATTCTTTGCCTTGTGATTTTATCCTTTACTACAAAAATTCCTCCCCAAATTCCTCTTTAGACCATCCCCTAAGTGTGAAAATAAGCTGGACCGTATGTACTGCTGCTGCTAAATACTATGTATTAGCACATGGGTTTTCTCATTGTATTATTAGGGGGGAATAGCATGTCTACTGTTTGGTATTAGCCAGGCCTCCTGCTGTACTTGTTGATCTCCAGCATTGTTATTGGCTCTTATCACTTTTGTCCTTCCAGAAGTCTGAATCAGTGATTCTCAACTTCATGCCATAATAACAGATATTTTGTAGTATCCCCTTTAGTGGCATGGAATGAAACTTGTTACCAATATAACATACATCAACACATGATTTTAAAAAGCAATAAAATGCCCTAATGTAAAAGAGATGTAAAAGGAAAGTAATTTATGAAGAAATTAATATGTATTTGAATATGTTTATATCTATTAATGTTTGTATATGTCTATGCTATAAGACATAATGAAGCTGTCAGATGCTTTCATCTGTTCATAGATTTACCACAAATGTGACAGCTACAGATGCTGACAGAGGTTTGTTTCATTGGTGACTCATCCATTAGAGCGGCATTGCAGTGTAGTGACATGATTTTCTGAAAGGTTGAACAGCTCATGGTAAAGTTAGGAACCAAGCAAAGAACAGTTTTCTCTTAACATACATGGTAGTTGCATTCCTGAAAAATTCATTACTCGTAACGGTGCAAAACATACTTAGTGTTTGTATTAAAATGTAGTTAGGTGTTGGGCTTAGAAATTATTAACAAATGAATGGTTGGTAAGGCATTTGAATGTAATGCAGGAATCAGGACAGTTAGAGGTGGGGAAGTATCTTGTGCCTTGAAGGGCCTTTAGAATCTCTGGCTTCTGTTAAATGCCAGCCCAGCTATTTCTCCCATTCAGTGTAAGAGTTGTCCATCTGACACACACCTGACAAGTTTCCATTATACCCATGTGGTTGGCACTTCCGCCAATTAAGAACTTCTGCTATGAACACTCTCTCTTTTCTTTCTCATCTTCTCTGTTTATACCCCAGCATCTTGCTGACAGTACATGCTTCCTGAATTCTCTGAGGTAAGGCATGTGATTTCTCCTAACTGAACATAACACAAAATGTTACCAAACTTATGCAATGACATAATTATAACTTTCTCTTTATGACATTTCTTACCAAATAAATTCTATATACATAAATCTTAACAAATTTCATAATTTTAATACTATATCTTTTAACTAATATTACTCATAATATTTTATATTATAACCCCATTAATGCAAGTGCAAAATTTTATGGGTGAGATGAGGATTGGTAATATGGCTTTAGAAGTCGTCAATGTAAGGTGGTCGTTGAAGTGAAGGAGATTAAGATAGAACAGCCAGGTAGGCAAATCAGAAGAATATCTTCGTATTGTATGCCAAGAAAAGGGCATTTTAAGAATGCTTTGAGAAGGCCAAGTAAGGACTGAGATGGGCTCAGGGAAAGAAATTAACAAGTTGACAAAAAACCTTGATGAAGGTAGTTTTGATGGGGAGGTGAGGATGGAAATCAGATTAAAGAAGTAAAATGTGAGAAAGTAAAGAGAGTGAGTATAGACAACTCTCTCAAGTATTTTTTCTCTGCAAGGAAGAAAATACAGCTGTAGTTTTGGTGGATATGGTGATGGCTCAAGGACATGGATTGGATGTATGTATGTATGTGCACATGTAAGGACACACGTAAATGTGCATTCAGGCATTTACATCAATGGAGGTGTCTTAAGGAGGTTTAAATGCTAATGGAAACAGGCAATAGGGAGTGTATTAAAGGTTCGGGAAAAGGAGAATAATTGATAGATTTAGATTCATGGGAGGGTAGGAGAGGAACAGTATTGTTATTATCATTTTATATTGTTCTTTCCTACTAGCCTGAGCACTGAAAAGGCAGATGTTACGCATTTCTTTGTATCCTCAGCACTTAAAACATTACCTAGGGGACAATAGGATCTTCTGTATTTTAGTTGATGGAAAGAGGAAACAACAGCCTGCTAAAAGAGTTAATTTCCCTCAGAACTCTTCCAAGATCCTGGGCCAATACTTTCATTATATCCTGTCTTTAAAAATTGTCAAATATATGTTCTTTATGTATTTTATCTCTGGAAACATTTTTAAATTATCCATCTCAGACATTACAGTTTTAATAATTTTGAATTGGTATTAAGTGTATAATTTCAGTGCTCTTCTAATATGCATTAAATGAAAAATAAGTGATAAGTTTGAGAAATTAGTAAAACCAATATGGTTAAATTTAATTAAATACAAATTGAAGAACCTATTTTATTTACACAGTAATATCAGTGAGATATGTGACAAAGACTTCCTTAATATATAGGTTCCACAATAAGAGTAAGATGATTATGTACAGACAGTGTTTGCTTTCTCGGCCCCATATCTCACCTGTTCCTTTTTATTGATTGATTCAATTTCAAGAGACTCAAGTCTGTTTACGTTAGATTAAGACTGTATACCAGCCACATGGTTTTCTGTCATGCTAAACTTTAAAATTTAATAAATGGTCAGAAGTTATCTAGTTTCTATAACAATAAATCATGATATAGTTCATGGATCTTGGCTGTGATAACTCAGTTAAAATGAAATTTCATCTAGTTATATTGGTGGTGGTGGGATGTTATTTTGGTGGGAGTGTGATGTGTATTCTTTGCAGCCCATTGTCATACTTTCTTTTGAAGCGTATTGAATAATCACATATTCTTAAAAATACATTATATTTTGAGGATTTTGTGGATTTTTGGTGATTTGGGGATACAATCTGATTTATGAATTTAGATGCTATCCCTCATGATAGAATTTGAAAACACCAAAAAATAGTTATTTTTTAAATGATAGGAGAAGATAAGTCCCAGCTACTGATCATTTCAAGGGTAGAATTATTAACTTGATGGTAACTTGATTTTCTTATATCATAAAAAATAATGTTCCAAATAAGACAAAAATAATTTTACTGAAAATCTCATTTATTTAAGGGAAAAAGAAAACAGTTGACATATCCTTAACATTAGCTGATGGAAATTAGATTTATTTCTGTTAACATTTAAAGTAAATAATATAAACATGGAAACTGGTAAATGAAAAAGTATATACTGTTATTGCTCCTGAAAAGTGATTAAAATTTTTTTATAATGCAAATTAAAATTTAGTACAATTTTTTTAAGCTGGATGTCTCTTTGTTGCATTGTTAGTATATGTCAGGGTCTGTATCAAGTGCTTTACATATATTATCTCATTTAATCTACACAACAATTCTATTACCTATTATTATTCCCATTTTACCAATGAGTAAACTGAGGTTCAGAGAGTTTGGATTAACTTGATAAGGTCATAAGCTACTAACTAGGCAAAACAAGAATCAAATCCAGTTAGTCTGATTTGGAAGCCAATGCTCTTGACCGCTGTGGTATGCTGTCTACACATATATATTATAATCTTGGCAATTTGTAACATTTGTTTTATACTTTAATATTTATACAATCATAATATAATTGGGTATTATAATTTATATTTTTAAATGTATTAAAAATATTTATGTAGTACCTCTTATGCGTAAACAGCACTAGACATTATGGATTTCAAAATGTGTAATAAACTACCTACTCTCAAGGAATATTCAATCTAGCTAGAAAAGGATGACATGTATAAATAAAATAATTAGTGAACTGTATAGTCCAAATGATATGCTATATCATATTATATAATGGTATAATATGCAAAAATATGTTTGTAAATTATACAGGAGGTTTAAAATAAAATTCTATAGGGGTTTTAAAGGAAGAGTTTGATGGCATATGTCATTAGGAGAGCTTTTTGGAGGAGATGCCAACAAGGATTAATGGATGTAAAATACTTGAATTGATTTAGACACACAGAATGGGCTTGCTGAGATTCATCTGCTGTAGGGTTAAAGTTCCTCTAAAACTGAATAGTACCTTTCATTTTCTGGTTCTGAAGGTACTTCTAACACAGTGGCTATATTATTGTGATACAGCCAAGGCGTTTTCCTTGGAATCTTAACACCTATCTTGGCTAATTGAGAAATTTCTCTGCTTGGTCCATACTATTTCCCCACAACTCCTGCCTTTCCTCAGTTTCATTCTGGAGGATGTGCTCCACCATATTCCCATTTAAAGGCAACCTTCTTATTGTAACATCCTTCCCTGGTTTCTGTTCTCATTGAGCTTACCTTCCTGGTCGCTTTATCAATGTTCCCCATTAAAGGGGTTGCTAAGTGTTTGCCAGCTTCTGTGGCTAACTGCCTCAGCACCTGCTGACTCTCTGTACTAATCTGTAGTAAGCCTAACAGTCAGTCACATGCTGTGATCTCCATAGCATAGTCAAATGTCCTGAACTTGGTTTTAGTAGAGGGAACAGCTTCACCATGACAACGGCATGGCAAAGAAAGACAGTGAATCATCACAACATTTTAAATCCCAAATGCCATTTTTCTCACCATGCTATTAGATGTGAACAATGATAATTTACAAGGAAAATATGTAGGTTTTTGATAATTTCTGTGTCTGATTTTCTATGAGAATACATGTATAGAAAGAAAATAATTTTAAGATAGTGAGTCAATATTTTACTTATTAACTTTTTATATCCTGTCATTGTGTATGAATAAGCATACAGCTTTGAAACAATTTAATATTTTGCAGTAAAAACAAGTTCAGATATAAAATAGTTGTGCATTTTCCAAGTTACTCTATTTTTATCTTCAAGGTTTACAATCACTTTCCAGTACATGAAAATTATCACATGGATAATTGGATACAAAATTTTGTTCTCTTCACATTTCAAGGTTTATTTTTAAGTATAGAAAAGAAAATCAGATTTTTTTCCCTTCCCTCCACTCCTAGAATCAGAATCCAAACCGCTTGTAGGAATTTTTTCTTACTGTGTACTTTTTAATCTACCTCACAATGATTGTATCCAGTAGTGAACTGTACAGGATCAAGGGCACCTTGCTCTGTGTCAGGCTACTCCACTTAACTGTTTCTGTATTTAAAAGTGTATGTTATTAGACATTAAACTCTTAGTTTTTCTTTATTTACTTTTTGTGTTTTTTTGGAGGTTCCTGGAAGTTTTTTTTTTTTTTTAAACATCTTTATTGGAGTATAATCGCTTTACAATGGTATGTTAGTTTCTGCTTTATAACAAGGTGAATCAGTTATACATATACATATGTCCCCATATCTCTTCCCTCTTGCATCTCCCTCCCTCCACCCTCCCTATCCCACCCCTCTAGCTGGTCACAAAGCACCGAGCTGATCTCCTTGTGCCATGCGGCTGCTTCCCACTAGCTATCTATTTTACGTTTGGTAGTGTATATATGTCCATGCCACTCTCTCACTTTGTTCCAGCTTACCCTTCCCCCTCCCCGTATCCTCAAGTCCATTCTCTAGTAGGTCTGTGTCTTTATTCCCATCTTGCCCCTAGGTTCTTCATGACCTTTTTTTTAGATTCCATATATATGTGTTAGCATACGGTATCTGTTTTCTCTTTCTGACTTACTTCACTCTGTATGACAGACTCTAGGTCCATCCACTTCACTACGAATAACTCAATTTTGTTTCTTTTTATGGCTGAGTAATATTCCATTGTATGTATATGCCACATCTTCTTTATCCATTCATCTGTTGATGGACAATTAGGTTGCTTCCATATCCTGGCTATTGTAAATACAGCTGCAATGAACATTTTGGTACATGACTCTTTTTGAATTATGGTTTTCTCAGGGTATATGCCCAGTAGTGGGATTGCTGGGTCATATGGTAATTCTATTTTTAGCTTTCGAAGGAACCCCTATACTGTTCTCCATAGTGGCTCTATCAAATTACATTCCCACCAACAGTGCAAGAGGGTTTCCTTTTCTCCACACCCTCGCCAACATTTATTGTTTGTAGATTTTTTGATGATAGCTATTCTGACCTATGTGAGATGATATCTCATTGTGGTTTTGATTTGCATTTCTCTAATGATTAGTGATGTTGAGCATTCTTTCATGTGTTTGTTGGCAATCTGTATATATTCTTTGGAGAAATGTCTATTTAGGTCTTCTGCCCATTTTTGGATTGGGTTGTTTGTTTTTTTGCTATTGAGCTGCATGAGCTGCTTGTAAATTTTGGAAATTAATCCTTTATCAGTTGCTTCATTTGCAAATATTTTCTCCCATTCTGAGGTTTGTCTTTTTGTCTTGTTTATGGTTTCCTTTGCTGTGCAAAAGCTTTGAAGTTTCATTAGGTCCCATTTGTTTATTTTTGTTTTTATTTCCATTTCTCTAGGATGTGGGTCAAAAAGGATCTTGCTGTGATTTATGTTAGAGTGTTCTGCCTATGTTTTCCACTAAGAGTTTGATAGTGTCTGGCCTTACATTAAGTCTTTAATCCATTTTGAGTTTATTTTTGTGTATGGTATTAGGGAATGTTCTAATTTCATTCTTTTGCATGTCGCTGTCCAGTTTTCCCAGCACCACTAATTGAAGAGGCTGTCTTTTCTCCACTGTATATTCTTGCCTCCTTTGTCAAAGATAAGGTGACTATATGTGCGTGGGTTTATCTCTGGGCTTTCTATCTATTTATCTATATTTCTGTTTTTGTGCCAGTGCCATACTGTCTTGGTTACTGTAGCTTTGTAGTATAGTCTGAAGTCAGGGAGCCTGATTCCTCCAGCTCTGTTTTTCTTTTTCAAGATTACTTTGGCTGTTCGGGGTCTTTAGTGTTTCCATACAAATTGTGAACTTTTTTGTTCTAGTTCTGTGAAAAATGCCAGTGGTAGTTTGACAGGGATTGCAGTGAATCTGTAGATTGCTTTGGGTAGTATAGTCATTTTCACAATGTTGATTCATCTAATCCTGTTTATTTACGTTTAAAGCCACAGCTAAATTGATTTGGCTTAGGAACATTATCCTGGAAATGTTTTTTGAGTGTACTTGGTCATTTAGCTACTGAATCTGAAGACCATATGGGAAAGCATCTAATGCTTTCTCATTAATACAGAAAATGCAGCTGTAGAATATGTTTGTTGTGGTGGCCAACATTAAAAATTATCAAGACACTAAAGACTGCTGTGGGATGGGGGATAAGAGTTGGGGAGAGGGATTGAGGCATTATTTCTATTAGAAATATATTGCAGTCATGGATTATTAAAACTGTGAAAATACTTAAAGATCTTCTAGTAAAAACTTCTCATTTTCCCAGAGGAAACTAAGGCACAGAGAAAATAGGTGACCTACAGAAGTGCACCCAGCCTGTTAATATTAATGAAGACTGGAATTCCATCTCATTACTCTCAGCCAGTACTCTAGTGACCTTTAAAAAAAATTCAGACATGCCCTTGTGTTTATAGGCACCAAAATTTGAGGCGGAAATATACAAGAAACTCTTAACATTGTTACCTTTTGGGAAAAAAGATGAGTTCATTCTATATTTTTTTAAAACTTTAAAATTTATAATTTCAAGTGAATAAATAAAACCTTAATACATATAACTAGGATTTTTAGTTTGAACATTATCATTTCTCATGTTAAGATATGAGTTGGGAATGCTGAGTCAAATTCTATTGCACTATTTGGCTATTCTCTAAATGTTAGATACTTTCTGAGGAACTCATAAGGAAACAGTGTTGTTCTGTACAGCGGTAATTTACCTCCTGATACATTGCCATTGTGAAATCAGAAATATTTTTTGAAAACTAATTGTCTGTATTTCGTATATTACATATAATCACATTATATAATTATGTGATTATATAATTATATAATGTGATTATATGTAATATCTTGCCTTACAGAAATGGTTCTCAGTGAGGGTAGGGGTGTGACTTTGACTTCTAAGGGATGCTTGATAATGTCTGGCTACAGGTTTTGTTGTCATAATGTATGCTGCTGACACCTAGTAAATAGAGGCTAGAGTTGGTGCTAAATATCCTACAATGCACAAGACAGACGCCCCCTGATATAGACCGAATGTTTGTCTCCCCTAAAATTCATAGGTTGAAACCTAATGCCCAACGCAGTGGTATTAGGAAGTGGGGCCTTTAGGGAAGTACTTAGACCATGAGGGCTGAACCCTTATAAAAGAGGCCCCAGAGAGCTAACTCGTCCCTTCCTTCTCCCATGTGGGGTTACAAGGAAAAGACATTCATCTAAGAAGCAGACATTTGTCTAGGAAGCAGGCCTTCACGATACTCCAAGTCTGCCAAGTGCCTTGATCTTGAACTTCCCAGCCTCCAGACCTGTGAAATATAAATGTTGTTTATACACTGCCCAGTTAATGGCATTTCGTTATAACAGCCTGAACAGACTAAGACAGCCCCCACAGAAACTAAAGTATTATGTGGCCTGTAATGCCAACAGCGCCAAAGTTGAGAAACCTAGCATTAGGTGTATTAACTGCTTGATTGAGCAGTGGTAAGATAGGAATCAGTAAATACATAACACAGTGCATGGTGTTCTAAAAGCATTCCAGTACTCAGTAGACGTTGAGTTAAGACAGCACTGACTGTCACAACCACCACTCTCTTTTTAGCAACCTTAAGAGTTTTTAGACTGACAAAATAATAACACCTCTCTTCATCTTAAAAGTGGACAATGAAAGCTAAAAGTGCAATGGCGTGCTTGTCAACTTGATATCACAGAGAATGTAATAATATTTTTAATAAACTTTTTGTTTTAGAATAATTTTAGATTTATAAAAAGTTACAAATAGTGCAAAGAGTTCCCATGTATACCTCAACCCATTTCCTTATTGTTAATATTGTCTATGGCCATATTACCTTTGTCAAAACTAAGAAACTGACATTGGTACATTACTGTTAACTAAACTCCAGACTTTATTTGGATTTCCTCAGTTTTTCCATTAATCTCCTCTTTTTGTTCCAGGATCCAGTCCAAGGTACTACATTGTTGTCATGTTTCCTCAGCCTCCTGTTATCTGTGACAGTTCTCAGTTTTTCTGTTTTTCATGTGCATGACAGTCTTGAGGAGTACTGGCCAAGTATCCTATAGAATGTTCCTTCATCTCTGTTTGTCTGATATGTTTTCTCATGATTAGACTGGGATTATGACTTTTGGAAAGAATTCCAAAGAAGTGAAGTGGCTTCTCATCACATCATTTAAGGGAGTACGTCATGTTATGGGGGCATATGTTAGGGTGTATATCAGATCCTAACGATGTTAAACGTCATCATTTGATAAAGCTATTATTTGCCAGGTTTCTCCATTTTAAAGTCACTCTTTTTCTATTTCCCTACTTTATTCTTTAAAAAAACAAGCCACTAAGTGTAGCCCACTCTGGGGGAGGTGGGGAGGTAAGAAAGAGAGGAATAAGACAGGAATTAAGCCCACCTCCTGGATGGTATTTATATATATTTATATTATTTAGATATTATTTAGAATTCTTCTGTAAGGAAGATTTGTTTCTTCTCCCTCATTTATTTATTTATTCAGTCTTTAATTTTTATCAGTATGGATACATGTGTATTTTATACTTTGAGTCCTAACCACAAACTATATTATTTTTTTTTGTTTCTCAAATTGTTCCAGCTTTGGACATTGGGAGTGCTTTGCGTCCTGTGTCCCTTTGACACACCCCCATCCTTTTGCTTTTTGAACACTTCCTTACTTTCTGGAGCTACAAAATTCTCCAGGCTTATTTTGTATTTTGCCTGCCTCAGCCCAGGCATGTAATTTTCCTGCCTCATTTCACCAAATGTTCCTTTAATTGAGAGTGGTAATTAGAAACCGAGATCTGGATGCTAGGTGTTTTCTTTGCTACTGGGGTGTCATTGTTTCTAGGCCCTCTCAGCAGACAGAGGTAGGCAATAAATATATGTTTACTAACTCATGTACACATACATATCTACAATTATTTCTGTATCTGTCCATTGTGTGCGCGTGTTTTGTGTGTGCGTATTAAGTTAAACATGAGTTCATACTGATATCTCTGACTCTACCCAGTACCATGGGGCTCATCTGAACTTTCCTTTCTTGTTTTTTCTGTGACTTTCCTCTCTTACAGTGAAAAACCTGACTCCCACCATCCATCATCTATGTAGTTAGCTGTTCAACTCCAGTATGCATGTACAGCAGTTTCAGAATGATTAGCATTTACTCCTATTAGAAATGAATTTGCCAACTGGAGTTACTGGAGTTTTGTAGTCTTTTTTTTTTGTCTGTCCTTTCAATTTCAAGTCAAAACATTGTTTTCCATACTTACTTAAGTTCCTCTTGTTGTCATTACATACATAAAAGTTCACTCTTTCTGATGTACAGTCCTCTGGGTTTTGACCAATGCATAATTTCACATATGCACCACCCCAGTAATTCAGAGAACTGTTCCTTCTTCTTAAGAGTTCCTTTGTATGGCTTCATAGTAGTCAGTCACTGTTCAACCCCTCAGCTCTGACAACCATTAATCTCTTTTCCATCCCTACATTTTTATCTTTTCTGGAATGTTATATTAATAGAATCATACAATATATAACCTTTGGGTCCAGCTTCTTAAAACACATTTAAATTTTATTCATGGTGTTGTGTAAATCAGTATCTCATTTCTTTTATCATTGAATAATATTCCACTGTATGGATGTACCACACTTTCTTATTTACTCCCCTGTTAAACCACATTTGGAAGCTTCCAGTTTTTAGTGATTATGGATAAAGTTGCTATAAACATTTGTGTATAGGCTTTTGTATGAATGCATGTTTTTAAATCACTCAGTAAATACCTAATAGTATAATTGTTGGGCCACATTTTATATATATATATGTGTGTAACACACACACACACACACACATACATACACACACATATATTTACATTATAATGAAAGTTTTATTTTTCCTTAGTCTTCATACATTTTGATGTTTAAACAATGTTTCGACTCTTCAAATCAGTCAAGTTGAAAACTGTATCAGTAGAGGCAGTTGGTCTTGATAATTCAAACCAAAAAGACCTTTTCTCAAGGGATTTCCTCTCCCTGGTTTATTGTGTTGAATAATTTCTCCCCCCCCCCCACACACAATTTTATTGAGGTATAATAAAAAATAAAATTGTATATATTTATGGAGAAAAGGAAACCCTCTTGTACTGTTGTGGGAATATAAATTGATACAGACACTATGAAGAACTATATGGAAGTTCCTTAAACAACTAAAAATAGAACTGCCATATGACCCAGCAATTCCACTCCTGGGCATATACCCAGAGAAAACCATAATTCAAAAAGGCACATGCACCCCAGTGTTCATTGCAGCACTGTTTACAATAGCCAGGATATGGAAGCGACCTAAACGTCCATCAACAGAGGAATGGATAAAGAAGATGTGTACATATATATAATGGAATATTACTCAGCCATAAAAAGGAACGAAATTAGGTCATTTGTAGAGATGTGGATGGACCTAGTGACTGTCATACAGAGTGAAGTAAGTCAGAAAGAGAAAAACAAATATCATATATTAACGCATATATGTAGAATCTAGAAAAATGGTATAGATGATCTTATTTGCAAGGCAGAAATAGAGACACAGACGTAGAGAACAAACGTATGTATACCAAGAGGGAAGGTGGGGGATTAATTGGGAGATTAGGATTGACATATATACTCTCTTGATACTATGTATAAAATAAAGAACTAATGAGAACCTACTGTATAGCACAGGGCACTCTACTCAGTGCTCTGTGGTGACCTAAATGGGAAGGAAATCCAGAAAAGGGGATATATGTATATGCATAGCTGATTCACTTTGCTGTAGAGTAGAAACTAACACAACATTTTAAAGCAACTATACTCCAATAAAAATTAATTTTAAAAAAGACTGAAAAAAATTGTACATATTTAAAGTACATAATGTGATGACTTCATATATTGTGAAATTATTACCATAATCAAGTTAGTTGCACATCTATCACTTCACATAGTTACCTTGTTTTTTTATGGTGAGAACACTTAAAATCCACTCTCTTAGCAAATTTCAAATATACAGTACAATATTATTAACTATAGTCACCATGGTGTTTATTAGATCCCCAGAATTTACTCATCTTAAACTAAAACTTCATACCCTTTGACCAGCATCTTCCTATTTCCCCCACCCACTAGCCCCTGGCAATCATCATTCTACTCTCTGCTTTTGTGAGTTTGACTTATTTTCTTTTAGATTCCACATATAAGAGAGATCATATAGTATTTGTTTTTCTCTATCTGGCTTATTTAACTTAGCATAAAGCCCTCCAGGTACATCCATGTTGTGGCTAATGGAAGGATGTCCTTCTTTTTTGTGACTAAATACTATTACACTGTGTATACACACAACACATTTTCTTTTTCATTCATCTGTCAGTGGACATCTAAGTTAAAATTCACTATTGACTTTTAACGGTGTTTTGGTGGAGTCTTTAGGGTTTTCTATAATTAAGAGCATGCCAGCTGCACACAGAGACAATTTATTTCTTCCTATCCATATGTATGCCTTTTATTTACTTCTCTCACCTAATAGTTCTGGCTATTCCAGTACTTTATTAAATAGAAGTGACAAAAGAGGGCGTCCTCATGTTGTTCCTGATCTCAGAGGAATAGCTTTCATCTTTTCACTGCTAAGTATGATGTTAGCTGTGGGTCTGTTATATGTGGCCCTTATTATGTTAAAGTACATTCATATTATATCATTGAAAGTCTGAATTTTTGTTTGTTTCTCATTCATATTGCCAGTAGAACTGACTAGTTTTCTGGAGAATATAAGATGTTTATAAATGGGGATGTAGCAGATATACACGAGAATTGGAGTGTATCTAGATACAGAAATACTACATTTCCTTTTTGAGTTCACAACAAGGTGGTATTTCACTGCAGCTATTAGAAATTTTAGAAATTTATGACTTATCATAAGGTAAGTGCTAACTTTGCAACATGTATCACTTTTGTAACTGACATTCTATGTTCAGGTTCATTGTGTTTCTGACATATTCCCATCATCTCCTTTCATGAGAGAATCTCTTCCTTGTAAACTACAGTGACTTTTTTATTGACATAATACAAGTGCAAAAGCTTTCCAGCAAAGTATTACTTTGTAACAATAGGCCAGAAACATTCTGCCAAGCAATAAGTCATCTATATATTCACTGGAGCACAAAAATATTTCAGTGATGTACCAGGTAAAATTTTGATTAAATGCACTTTCTTCTGCAGCTTTGGTAAAATTTCAGGTATTTAATTCTTATATATAATTATGTTTCTGAACTTCATATATACATTGTTATGTTTTTCAGCTGAATTCCCAGCTGAATATAAAAACTGAGAACAAGGAGAGGTGTTCTTACTTAGAGGTGTTTTTAACAGTTTTTCAATTTCATAACTTGTCATTTCCTTCTTCTTTGATTTAGAAATGTGTCATACTCCTAGAAGTTTTCATATTTGCTATATAAAAAATAGAATAATTTGAGCGGGATTGTACTAGCATGGTTAGGAGCTCAGACTCTGAAGCCAGACATCCTAAGTTTGTCATCTCAGCTCTGCCCCTTACTTGCTTTTAGCTTTTTGTGCACATTACTTACCCTCTGAATACTTCAGCTTCTTCATCTTGAAAAGCGGAAATAATGTTCATCTAAATGGGAGCAATAGCTCTTAGGGTTATTATGAAGATTGAGTTAATATATATCAGTGATTAATATTGTGAATATCATATAGTAAGTTCTATATGTTTGTTATCATTATTGCTATCAAAGGAAAATGAAAGTACATTTGCTCCAGTCATTGTGCATAACTAGTTCGAATCATTGCTGTTAATTTCTTTTATTTCAATTTTCCTACAGTGAAGAAGAATGCAATGGATTCCTTTGCCATTATTTGACATTTTAAGTTGTATTTTTAATATTTATATATAACATATCCCATAATGTTTTGCTAGATATTGGGAATTTAACAATAATATGTGTTGTCTCCATTCCCAGAGACTCTAACACCATCCTAACTAGGGAAAACAAATTATTATACTAACTACTAAGCAAGTAGTCTGTTTAAAATCATCTTATTTTTGGGGTGCTGTATACATGTTATTCTTCAAGCATTTAATGATTGATACTTTTTTGTTTCTCACCTTGATTAAAAATTAAGACCTTCTTTTGACTATAAAAGATATCTTTCTTTGTGAAGGAGAAGGAAAGAAAACCACTGTTTTTTTTTTCTTTTTTCCAGTTTTCTGAGAAATAATTGACATACATATATGTTTAAATTGTACAGCACGATGGTTTGGTTTGTATATATAACGAAATGATTACTGTGGTACATTTAGTTAGCATCATCATATCATATAGATACAATAAAAAGAAAAAAATTGCTCCATGTGATGAGAACTTACAGAATCTACTCTGTTAACAATTTTCCTGTATATCATATGGCAGTGTTAGCTGTAGTCATCATGTTTTACATCGTATCCCTAGTACTTATTTATCTTATAACTGGAAGTTTGTACCTTTTGACCATCTTCCTCCAGTTTCCCTTCCCTCTGCGTCTCTGATAGTCACAAATCTGATCTCTTTTACTATGAGTTTGGTGAGTTTTGTTTGTTTGTTTTTAGATTCCACATATAAGTGAGATCATACAGTATCTGTCTCTTTCTGTGAGACTTATTTCATTCAGCATAATGCCTTCAAGATCCATCCATGTTGTCACAAATGATAAGATTTCCTCCTTTTTAATGGCTGAATAGTACTCCATTTTTTATATGTACCACAACTTTTCTATGTGTTTCTTGAGTGAGGCAATGAGATATGGTAAAATGAGCAGTGGAGTAGAAGGCAGAACACCTAAATTCTGGCCCTGACACTGTGATTTACTTGCTGTATGATCCTGAGTTGACCTTTGTGATTTACAGTTTCTTTGTTACCTAACTCTGTAATTATTGTAAAAATCAAATATGAGAATTAGTGTAAAAACACTTTGGATACTGAAAATACCATACAAATAAAAAGCAATATTATTGTTAATTTTGATTAGAAGCAACTCTACCTTTATCTTGCTGAAGGGGTTAAGGATTAAACTGGTTTTTAATGTGCATTGTATAGAAGTGAGGTTAAGGTACTGCAGAACATGCTTAGGAAAGGGACGGTGATGATTTCCAGCCAATTCTTAGAGTGGGACAGTGACTCTCGGAATTGTGTAATGGTAAAGCACAGGCTGCATTTGGCAGAAGTGGCAGTTTCTTAATCCCTGATTCAAACTAGAGGGCAGATCAGTGGTGTCCAAAAGATGATTTAGAAGCTTTATTTTTATTTAAAATCTTTTGAGAAATCTCCTATCAAAGGTTTTCCTAAGGATTTTTAATAAATGACAAAATTAATACATTTCAATTCTTTCTCCTTTTCATCTTTACTCAGGGTGGAGGTGCTAAATGCTCTAGATTATAGCCAGAAGGAAAACAATAATAATGTTGAGGAGGGTGAGGATGATGATGGTGGACACAATTGATGCTCATAATAGAAAACAATTACCAATTCACTGAGTGCTGTATAAGAAAAAGGAAAAATACTTACATTATTTTAACAAATATTTATTGTGCTACACATTTCAAGAGAGTTGCAAAGATGATCCTTGGCTTCAAGATCCTTCTAGTGTGATTGAAGAAAGACATATATCAAGCAAAGTATCTATAATCCTCCTTCCCAAGCTACCTAAAAGAGATCCGTTGTTTTCCTAAAAGGATGTTGAGTAAAGGCAAAGATGAGGGCATGGGTGGTTGGGTGTGGGGAGGGGAGAACACAGACAGACAGACCACTGACTCAACAGGGAGGGAGGGAGCAACTGGGGAAACTTTGAAAGGAAGTGGTACTTTGGGGCATGAGGTTTAAAGAAGATTGTTTCTGAAGTTTGTTTGCAAGTCATGTAACCCTCTCTTCTTGTCCCAGAAAATCATAACTGAAATTTTATATTTCACTTAAAGGCTTTTGAGTTGGATTGTGCGTACTTGGAGTTAATTTTGGATATGATATTATGCTGAGACTGGCAATAAAATGAGAAAAAACGTTGCCTAATAAATTTCACATACAGATTTATTCAAAAAATACAGAGATTAATGCCACTAGATTTTTGCATAATGTTCACTTTAAGTACAATTTTTAAAATGGTAAATATTTTGGTCATAGCCTCAAAATAAGTCAATAAAAACAATATGACTATATGTAATACATTATCCTTTTGATAATAAAAACTACTGCCATATATGAGCACCACAACCAGGAATTATTCTAGGTGTTTTAATATTATCTAATCCTAACAATAACTTGAAACATTGTAAATGTTGAAATCCTTATTTTAAAGATAGGAATAAGGGAGCACAGTTGTTAAGTTGATATGCCCCAGATGACACAGCTAGAAAATTTCAGGGCTGGAATCTCACTTGAGGTTGACTCCAAAAGCCTATTCTCTTTCCGGGTTATTATGTTGCATTGGAAAGAACACAACTTATTTTAGCAATTACTTATAGAAGTATCTCCCATTAATTCTATGTTTATAATCTCATATATCAAACCTTAAATTATAACATTTTGGAAATAGTATATTAAAAAATGGAACATATTTGGATCGGTACAAAGAAAATGATAAAAATAACCCAAAACAATAAGTATTAATTTAAGCAAATTGAAGCTGAACATTGAGAAGTTAAGAATGTAAGCTTCTTAGATTTTCGAAGCAATAACCTTTCCTGTGGCAGAAAACATTCATTTTATGTAAACACTGATTACTATAAAAAAAGACTAGTCACATGTTGTTAATGTCTCCAACTTCCTTACTGAATTACTTATGTTGGATAATTTTTATATTTATTAAATCGTTGTTGATCCATTGTGTGTTCATAGTAAATTAAATAGTCTTACTTGTTCAGCTTGTGATGCTTTAGTAGTTTTTCCCCACTCCCACCACACTACCTTGCAGCAACTTAGTTCACTGACAAATCTTGCCACTTCTCACTTTATTTATTCCTGTGTCCGATCCAGTTAATATTTTATTTTACTGATTTTGAGAAAACAGTGTGTTTGGTCTCCTTATTTGCTAAGAGGTGCCCCAGAAATGTGTGTTTTTGCCAAGGCTTGAGTAAAGCATGTGGTTATTGAAGTGTCATGGGGATGGATTCTGATGGAGAAACCCAGCAGGTGTTTAGGATGATACAAGTGAAGTCAGAGCTTAGGATAAGTGGTTTCAAACTTGTGAGATGTAACACCCACCATTAAAGGAAAATTTGAAAAAGGAACTCGTGTCGTCCTTATGGTTGACTTTGATTTATTTTTATTCTCTTACTTCTATGTATATAAATATTAAATGAGATATAATAAATTCCTGCCCTTATAAAGCTATAAAACCAAAATTAAAATATCTTTAAAAATTTGAACAAAATGAAAAATCCCAAAATTCAGAAACCCTAATGAAGAATTTGAAGACCTTCTCTACTCCTCATTTCCCTGTCACAATCTGTCTGTATCTTAGGATGTGAATATAATGCTACCTCTTCCAAGGAGTCTTTCTTAATCATCCCCAATATAGTAAGTGATCCCTCTCCCCTATCCCTCCATGAAAATCACACATCTTTCTCTTGTGGTAATTATCATGTAATATTTATGGGTATAATATTACCCTATTCAGTCATATATTCCTTGAGAACAAGAACCATGTCTTATTTATCTCTGCACAGCATAAGCCTTGAATGGTATCTTTTTCACATAGTTACTTATTCCTCATTGTAAAAATAATACATGTTCATTTTTGAAAATTTAGAAAACAGAACTGTTTAAAGAGGAAATCTTAATCACCCATAGCTCTAGAGACAACCACTACTAAGATTTTAGAGCATATCTCTCCATTCCTTTATTCTAATCATCACAAAAATGAATTACTAACTTACTTATTTTAAAGGGTAAGTGTGTAAGGATATGTATGTATATATGTATCATTTTATTCATTCAGCCAATGCTTTGGGTGATACTATAAACCAGGGGTTTTTTTTCAAGAATATTAGTCTGCTATCTGTATGATTTAGTATTGTGCTGTTTTTAGTTATTATTATGACTATTTCCTGATATAATTAAATATTCTTCGAGTATATGTTTTATGACTAAATACAATTATAAATGAACCTGAAGTTCTCTATTTTAACAACTATGCAATGTACCATAACCATATTCTGTTTTTATATACATATGTTTTGTGTAGATTAGTATCTTTTTTTTTTTTTTTTTTTTTTTTTTTTTTTTTAGGCCTCTCACTGTTGTGGCCTCTCCCGCTGCGGAGCACAGGCTCCGGCCGCGCAGGCGCAGCGGCCATGGCTCACGGGCCTAGCCGCTCCACGGCATGTGGGATCCTCCCGGACCGGGGCATGAACCCATGTCCCCTGCATCGGCAGGCGGACTCTCAACCACTGCGCCACCAGGGAAGCCCTAGATTAGTATCTTTCACATAAATATTTGTTGAATAAATAACCTAATGCGTTATTTTATAAGGCTATATGTCTGTGTAAGAATATATCCATATGTTTGCATTGTTATTATCGTTCAGCCAGTACTTTTGGCGATCTGATTATATGTCAGTCATTGCATACATCTGGAAAAACAGAATTAAATACAATTTCTGCACTAAAAAGGCTTAGGTCTTTTAGAAAGACAAATGAGCCAACAACTACAGTACTGTTAACAATGAGCCCAGGATAGGGCTAATTCACTGATGAAAACTTACAATAATGACGTTTTCAATTTCCTTTCTAACTTGCATAAGGCTAATTAAATTAAGCATTCAACACCAGGCAATTAAAAAACTGAGGCACTTAGAACTAAGGGTTGCAAAACCCACAGTAGAAAACATCATATATTTCATGTCTTTCTCTTTCTCCCTACCCAGCTTAGATCTCAGCTTTTGGTTCTAGGAATAGATAACTTTTTGTGATAGAGCTTCATAGGTTTGTGGAATGAGCTCTTTTTGAATTGTCAGATGCCTTATTCCTTATTTCCACCTCCACTTTCACCTCCATACAAATGCCCTTGACTTTAATTTCTCTTACAGTGACCTAGGGATTAATTTTTGTTCTTTTCTCATGCACATTTATCATTATGTGTTCTCATGTGAGATATTTTATTTTAATTAATAAAAAATAAATGTAAGATACAACTGTTCTAAGCAATAAGGAACATTAAAAGATTGAAACCTGCCCTCGAATCATTGAAAACCCACTGCAGATACAGAACATTACATATAATAAGTGCAATGATTCATTCATTTACTGTAATGCATATCTTTTGAGAACTATTATATACCAAACTTTGAGCTAGGTCCTAGTAATATAGCAATGAACAAAAGACAAATTTCCTGTGCTTATAGAAGTTATATTTTAGTGGATGATAGAATTATACAGAAGATGCCAAGTGTTCATTTATAACTTAGTGTTTAAATTTGCAACAGATTTTCCTAAGATAATATTTGTAAATGGAGTTATGTTTATAAAAACATCTTTAAATAATTTATATTAAATAAAAAATTATAGTGCTAATGACTCAGTAGAATCCAAGAACTACTGGAAAAATATATATCAAGTTCAAATGTGTGTGACATTTAGTTCCTTATGGAATGAATAGTGGGAACTAGACCACCGTTGCTACTCCCTTATCAATCGGTAGAATCTTATTCTTCTCCCTTTGAATGTGAACTGGCCTTACCAACACACTTACAACAGAAGTGTTGTGTATCTCTTCTATGGCTGGGTCAGAAAAAGCCTTGCAGCTTCTTCCTTGTTGTTCTGGTCTCTTGAAACACTTGCTATCTGGATCTTCCTTTCAGGATGCTTCCTTTTGGGAGCTGCCAAACTGTAAGTCTAGGCCACATGAAGAGGTCACATGCAGGCACTCAGTTGACACACCCAACTGGGCCCGGCCTCCAAGTCCTCTCAACTCAGGTCTCAGACGTGTGAGTGAAGTTCTGTATGTGCAAAGAAGAAAGCAAAGAGTTATTTGGCGATGAATATCATAGTAAGAGTGATGCATTGTGGCAGAGACACTGATGCTCATCAAATAGTCCATGTGTTCTTCCAAATTTCTTAGGCACCTTGCAGTTAATTAAAGCCTAAAGAATAGGCTGTGACAGCAGTGGCATATGTCACTTCCAGGCCGTAGCAGAGAAGGGCGGTTATGAATAAGCACTGACATATCAGTTGATATTTAGATAGCCTAGATCCCTAAGTCGCTATGTGGAGCAGAAAAGTCTAGATTACTGTTGAGTAATATACCCTCTAAATTCTTCATTTTTCTTAATCACTCATTCATGACATGAACTCCTACCATATGCTAGCTACATGCCAGAAATATAAAGATGAGTAAGATGTAGTCCTAGTTCTTAAGGAGCTCAGAGTCTTGTGGTGAACTTTCCTAAATACTTAATTGTTTACTTGCCACTTACAGACTTTCTCCAGAAGAGATCTTTGAAAGACTGTAAGTTCCTTGAAAACAAAGGCTACTTATTTTTTTGTCTATAGCCTGTATACCGCCTAGAGTGAAATATTCCACACAGTAAGCATTCAACAAATATGTATTGAATTGAACTGAGTTGGACACAGTGCCTTGAATTGCACCTGCACCATTTGTTCATGAATGCATCATGGATTTCAGAAGTGTAAGACGAATTTGAAATAGTATGAATATACAAAAATGGGGTTCCAGTTACTATCCTTTGCCATTATTTTTATAAAATGAAGGCTGCTATCTCAAAACTGTTGAGGAGGAGAAAAAAGACCTGAAATGTGAACTATAATATGAACACAACAATCCTGTAAAATACAACATCCGTGAATCTAAACTTGATGTGTAAAGTTGATCATTTTTTAATGATTTAATATCGAGTGCTTTTAAATGAACAAATTTCACTTCTAGGTGTAGATTTTTGTATAGTGAAGAGAAAGATGCACTAAACCACAGGGATGATCAACTCTGACTTCAAAATCCAATAAAACCCAGGAATTAAAATATTTTAACATTTGGAGTGAACCAAAGACAATGTAACGTTTGTTAGTTTCCGACTGGAAATCTTATTTTCTGTCCTGGGCCACATTATTTATTTGCTTAAGCCAAACGGACTCTTTAGGAGCTTCTGTCTTGCCTTATGTTCCTGTTTCCCTGGAAATACATAGTAAGGTATGTAGTGAAGGTCCTTTTACCAGATGTTCCTCTAGACATAGTAAATTCCAAGGTTCACTGTTCATTTTATTCACCACAGATATTTTTATTACAGCAAATAAGAATGGGAAAATGCAAAAGATCAAGGGACTTCTGTGTTGTACCTGCTGTGTTTATACACCTGGCTGATGTCACTAATAACACTTTCATAATTAACTTTTATTGAGTGCTCACTATGTGCCGGTTAGTCTTGTAAGTGCTTTACACCTATTGTTCAATTTAATTCTCATAACAACCTTATGAGCTGGGTTATTACTATTCCCATCCCTTAGATGAAGAAAATCTGGCATGGAAAAATTAAATAACCTTATAAAAGGTAAAAAACAAAAACAGAGAAGCAAACAGACAAAAAAGCTTAGGAAGCTAATGAACAGAGAGTCAGGGAGTCAGGATCACCCCAGGACCCCAGGGTTCTGTCTCCAGAGCACCCATGGCACCCGTGGCAGTGTGATAAGCAAGGAAGGAAATTCTAAAACCTGAGTAGTTGTTCCTAAATAAATTTCAGTGATTAGTAACCCAGAACAAAAAGCTAACAGTGCATTTGATTACAGTTTCCAAAGGGTAATTCTTAACTTAGATGAAATTTATCCTAGCCTATGTGAAACCGCCCACAGTGACGATAAGGAAAGGATGTTGTGATGTACTATTGTTACAAAAACTAAAGAAAGCAAGTTTTCCAAGTAATTGTGTCTGGAGCAAAAAGCCATTGTAAAGGTATTGTACATTTTGCTGAGCATAGAACTAGGCCTTTAATAGGTCATAGGGTTGGCCTATTAAAGAATATAGTCAAAGACATTTCTGAGGAAATATGTGTTTATTGAGCAAATGTTTGGCTTAATGGTTAATGCAAAATTCAGTAGAATTATTTACTCAGTTAACTAAGTAATCCTAATTCTTCTGCAGCTTCACTTTGCAGATGAGAAAAGAATGGCAGGTTAATTATATATGACCTGGAATGAGTGACAGATCTCTATTTCTCTATGTCTGTATTTCCACTTACCTATAGTTCAGTAAGCATGAAGTTGAGAACATAACCCTGAATATTCTAACTTATAATGTGCCGCTTTATATCATGTCAAATATATTTTTTAAAAGAAAGGTGTTACGATGTGTCAGTGTAGGTTCAACAGTTGTAATAAATGTACCACTCTGGCGGGAGATGTTGATTATGGGTGAGGCTATGCATATTTGGGGACAGAGAATGTATGGGAAATCTCTGTACTACCCCCTCAATTTTTAAAACTAAAAGTTTTAGCCTAAAACTGCTCTAAACAAATTAAGTCTTTTTTAAAAAGAAAGTCTTAAAAGAAAGGTAGAGAAAAGGCAGACATGAGTCAAGGGAAAAGGAGCATATAGAGGAGGGGGAAAGAATTAAGATAAAGGATAACAATGGGGAAAGGGGGGTGTGTCAGATTACTTAAGCACCTGCTGAATGGAGGTACCCACAGGGAACATCCATGTCAGATATGTGTAAATACTGAACTCTTTCCTGGGTTCCTGTTTTTTCTGCAAAAACCGTGACCGACATTTCAGTTAAGGTAGAAACAAAAGATAACTGAACTTTTATAGTTCCTGTTACCTATCTTTTCTACAGTACTTATTTCACTGCTATCATTACTTGTTTTTGTATCTGGTTACTTACTAGAATGTATAAGCGTCCATGAGAATTGATTATGCTCTTTTTATCTTCATTTTCTCAGTACCCACAGCATAGTGTCTTAACTATACTAGGCATTTGGTTAATATCTGTTGAATAAATGCCTGTGTTCATGAATGAACAAAAGAAAACAAGCTGATAAAGGGTCATTGATATGCATAATTAGTCTCCTGGCATAGACTCTACGAATGTAAGTGTAGGGGAGTCGAGGGATTTCGGGGCCGGTTAGTGAAAAATATACGACCACAGGTGGCATCGGCACACACAAGTTTTATTTGGGTGGACACTCTGACAAGTCCTTCACAGCAGGAGACTGCCTAGAAGCTACCATGAGGGGCCACCAACCAGAAGGGGAAGATGAAAAGGAAACTTTCAGGGGAGAAGAGGAAAAGAGAGGGAGCTTACATGTCTAGGTGATGTTGTTCAGCAACCCCTGGGGAGTCTCTGGGTCAGGTCAGAGAGCTCCAATGGGCATCAGTGGTTTTGGTCTTTATAGCCCAGGACTTACCAATAGCCTGGGACTAGCAGATGTAGGGCAGTTTCCTTCAGTGTGCAAAGCAGGCAGGCTCTAGCTTAAAATCTGCTCATCTGGGCTATGTTTAAAACAATAGGATGTGTAAAAATTTGAGTTTGGTGCTGGTGGGCTTTTGAGCTAATGGATCTCATCCTGCTATGAAGAAATAAAAGTGCCAATACACAGAGACCATCTCTGGCTCATTTATATAACAGTTAATTAAGCAGGATATAAAAGATAATAATTCAAGAAAGAGAGGAAGTGATTCTATTGGCTTTTACCAAGCATTATTTCATATACTTAATTTTTTCAGGTGCGTCAAGGCAAAAGATTATATATCATGCTAAGAAACAAATTTACCACAGTACACATACTCATATGAAAAACGGAACTGAACAATAAATACCAACCTCTATAGATTAAGAACTAAGCTATGAAGTTTTTATAAAAATTGATTATGAAATAAACTTTCACTTTTATTAATATGAAAAAGGAATATTATGTGGAGAATCATTATGGGAGAATGAATTAAACCCTCTGAAGTAAAATGAATCATAATTATATTTTTATTACCACTCTACTTTTGTATTAGGAAAACTCAGTCTAGCTTCTCTTTTAAGAGAGAGATTGTTTGTAATTGTTTAATATCATTTGAGTACCTATAATATAATAAATACTTGAGTCAACATTTTCTTATATTATCTGTCTCCTCCCCAAAGGAAATTATATCTTAAGTCAAATGCTTTGGATGCATTTATTTCACAGATATCACTAAGGATGTCATATGTCATAGATGCCAGCAAGGGGAGCAACCCAAAAGTCCTATTCAATCACTGCATCTAGCTCAGGTCTAGATATCTGGTGATAACAGGTAGTCTCCACATTAGGTCTGGACTTGGCTTTCTCGGTCCTGACCTATGAACTACAAAGATAATGTCTCTGTTCACTCCATACTCAGTGGATAATGGTAGAAGAGGGACGGGATAAACACAGCAAACACTTCCATTCAAAAATGGGAGGAATGGAAGATATGCAGCAGGTACTTGTCTCTAAGCATTTTGAAAACTCACTGTGCAGTGACTGTGAGGGTGAGGAATCCCAATTGAATTCCAATTGTTTCTCGTAGTCCCTAGCTGTACTCTCAGGAAGGAACTGCCTATTATCCTTCTTGGCTACTTCTGAAGTAGGTGTTGTGGAATATACCTTACTTGGAGGCTGTGAAGCTTTCTCTTTCTACTTCCTGCTTAAAGAAAGTTGGTAGCCTCAGGGTAATTTTACGTCTTGAATGGTAACCTTATTTTTTTATTACAGATTTGTGGTTCCTTTGGCAGTACAAACCTCTCAGAAACTCATGGGGCTTCTTCTCTATATTTGATTACAGTGAGTTCCATGTACCAGTAACCCTGCACACGGTTCTTTTAGAGACACAATTCTCAGATCTGCTACTTGCTTTCTCTCCCCATACCTCACTCTCTGGAAATAATGGGGGCTGCACTGAGGCTATCTGACTTCTGTGCAAAGGCTGAGCTTTCAATCTTATCTTTGCTCTAAGTTATTTTATCCAATTGAAATATTTTTAGGGTGCATCACCCCTATATCATATTCGCCCTGTGGCATCATAATCAGATCAGCAATTTTTAAAATGGGCATAAGGCTGTAACTTTAATGTGATCTTTGACACAATATTAAATTTTAATGGGCCTTTGTCACTCAGAGTCTTTCTCAGCTGTATTTCTTACTGTTTAGGGTCTCTAGCAGTTTGCTTTCTCACTATTTCAAGGCCTCAAATTTTTGGACTCTCTCTTTTCCTTCATGTCTCTTTGCAAACTGACTAATTATTTCGTGATCAAAGATCTTTCCTTAATACCTTGTCAGATGCAAGTTAACACACTCTACTAATGCTCTGTTTTCCAGTCTGTTCCCCTAAAGCTTGAATGCATTCAGTACATGATCTGTTTCCCAAGTTATCAAAGACAGAATGTAACCAAATTTTTTTTCCATTGGATAAAGTGGATTGCTATCTATTCAACTTCCAATATGAATTTTCTTATAACCTAACTACTAAATCAGTGCCACGTAGCTTAGGTTTTTGTTACAGCAGTGCCCTACTCCAAGTACCAATTTATGGATTAGTCAAGATATGCTTTGTAATGCTCTGATAATGAATTAACATTGAAATCTCAAGCTTTATACAGCAGTGGTTGATTTCTTACCCCATAACATGTCTAAAGGAAGTTAGCCAGGGGCCTCTCTTCTACGTAGCACTCAGAGACCTAGACTAACAGAAGATCAACATCTAGATTCTCACTGGTCAATTTTTATCGGTCAACCAAGGCAGCTGTAGAGAGTTCACAGAGAATTTACATCTCTGTTTTGGCCCAGAAGTGATAGATGTCAGTTCCACTCACAGCTCATTAGACATGTATATACATTCCATAAAATGGTCTGTATACATTTTAGGATTATTTGTTCTAGTTCTGTGAAAAATGTCATGGGTATTTTGATAGGGATTGCATTTAATCTGTACATTGCTTTGGGTATTGTGGACATTTTAGCAATATTAATTCTTCTAATACAGGACATGAGATATCTTCCCATTTCTTTGTATCATCTTCGGTTTCCTTCATCAGTGTCTTATAGTTGACAGAGTATAGGTCTTTCACCTCCTTGGTTAATTTTATTCCCATGTATTTTATTCTTTTGTGTGTGTGTGTGTGTGATTTTAAACAGGATTGTTTTCTTGCTTTCACTTTCTGATAGTTCATTATTAGTGTGTAGAAAATCAAGATATTTCCATATATTAATCATGTATCCTGCACCTTTACGACATTCATTTTTTAGTTCTAATAGGTTTTGGTAGAGACTTTAGGGTTTTCTATATATGGTATCACATCATCTGCAAATAGTGACAATTTTACTTCTTCCAATTTGGATGCCTTTTATTTCTTTTGCTTGTCTGATGGCCGTGGCCAGGACTTCCAATACTATGAAGTAGCAAAATAGAAGTGGCGAAAGTGGGCATCCTTGGCTTGTTCCCGATTTTAAAGGAAAATCTTCCAGCTTTTCACTATTGAGTATGATGTTAGTGGTCAGTTTGTCATAAATGGCCTTTATTATATTGAGATATGTTCCCTCTAAACCAACTTTGATGAGAGTTTTATCACAAATGGATGTTGAATTTTGCCAAATGCTTTCTCTTCATCTGTTGAGGTTATCATGTGATTTTTATCCTTCCTTTTGTTAATGTGGTGTATCACATTGATTGATTTGCAGATATTGAACCATCCTTGCATCCCTGGAATAAATCCCACTTGATCATGGTGTATGGTCTCTTTTATAAATTGTTGAATTTGGTTTGCTAATATTTTGTTGAGGATTTTTACATTTATATTCATCAGAGATATTGCCCTGTGATTTCATTTTTTTGTAGTGTCTTTGTATGCTTTTGGTATCAGAGTAATGGTAGCCTTGTAGAATAAATTTCATACTTTTGCCTCCTCTGTAGTTTTTTGGAGTAGTTTGAGAATAGGCATTAGCTCTTCTTTATATATTTGGTAGAATTCCCCTGTGAAGCTGTCAGCTCCTAGACTTTTATTTGCTGGGGTTTTTGGTTTTGTTTTTATTACTAATTCAGGTTCATTAATAGTGATCAGTCTGTTTAGATTGCTTATTTCTTCCTGATTCAGTCTTGAAAGATTGTATGTTTCTAGAAATTTATCCATTTCTTCTAAGTTATCTAATTTTTCGGCACATAATTGTTTTTTGTATTCTCTTATGATTTTTTTTTTATCTTTGTGATATTGGTTTTAATGTCTCCTGTTTCACTTCTTATTTTATTTGGGTTCTCTCTCTTTTTTTCTTAATATACTTGGCTAAAGACTTATAAATTTTGTTTATCTTTTTAAAAAAAGTAGCTTTTGGTTTCATTGATCTCTTCCATTGGGTTTTTTTTTTTTTGTCTCTATTTTATTTATTTCCTCTCTGATATTTATTATTTCCTTCCTTCTTCTGACTTCGGGCTTTTTGTTTTGTTTTGTTTTTCTTTTTCTAATTCCTTTAGATTGTATGTTAAGTTATTTGAGATTTTTCTTGATTCTTGAGGTACACCTGTACCTCTATAAACTTCCCTCTCAGAATTGCTTTTGCTGTGTCCTGTAGATTTTGGAAAACTGTATTTTTATTTTCATTTGTCTTCAGGTATTTTCTGATTTCCTCTTTGATCCCCTCATTGACCCATTTGTTTTTTAGTGACATGTTGTTTAGTCTCCACATCTCTGTGTTTTTCCTATTTTTCTTCCTGTAACTGATTTCTAGTTTCATACCAGGTGGTCAGAAAAACACTTGGTATAATTTCTCTCACCTTAAATTTGTAGAGACTTGTTTTGTGGCCTAGCATGTGATCTCTCCTAGAGAGTGTTCCATGTGCACTGGAAAAGAATGTGTATTCTGCTATTTTTTGATAGAATGTCCTGTTGATATCTAATAAGTCTAGCTGACCTAATGTGTGATTTAAGACCACTGTTTCCTTATTGATTTTTTTGTCTGGATGATCTACCCATTGATCTAAGTGGGGTGTTAAAGTTCCCTACTATTATTTTGTTATCATGTTTCTCCTTTTATGTCTGTTAATATTTGCTTTATATATTGGGTTGGCCAAAAGGTTCATTCGGGTCTTTCCTTAAGCCGCCATGAAAACACGAATGAACTTTTTGGCCAGCCCAATATTTAGGTGTCCCTATATTAGGTGCATATATGTTAACAAATGTTATACCCAGTGTCAGACCCCAGAGCCAGGGTGCCCAATATGTGTTTCAAAGAGCTCACTCCCCAGGGTGAGGATTTCCCCTTCTTCTTCTGTGCCCTCTTCTAGGGACATGGGTCCTGACCTGATCACCTCTCCTCCCTTCCTATCCAACTCCATGTGGATCTTTCTTCACAGCCTTGGTTATGGACGAGTCTTTCTGCCAGTCTCCAGTGTGTTTTCAGTGAAAACTGCTCTACACATAGATGTATTTTTTATGTGTTTATGCAGGGAGGTGAGCTCAGCATCCTCCTATTCCAGCATCTTGATCTCCTCCTCTGTCTGATTATGTAAAACTTCTCACCTCATTGCAGTTACCATGTCATAGTCAACGAAGGGGAATTTTTCAGGTTTCACAAATATTTTTTCTACTCTTTTCCCCACCCTCATTGTCACCCATTCCCATATGTTTACTTAGTGACTGTATCTTTAAGAAACACTGTCATTTTTTTTTTTTTTTACATGCACCTTTCCACCTACCACCTCCCTTGCGACCCACTGCTCCAGTTTATGTTGGTAATTACTTTTGCTGTGTAAGGGGAAAGGTAACGTGTAAAAGAAATGCAGGTATTTCTGGTCTCAGACAGGCTTACTGTTTCTGGTCCTGAAATGTACTACAGTGGTTGAGCATGAAGGATTCATGATCAAACAAGGTGTGAATTATGTGTGCAGCCTTTCATTGTTGTAATAATATTTTTCAGACTAAGCCTTTATGTTTAACACTGTTCTTACTCCAGCTGTGAGAATAAAAGTCTCTTGGGTTTTTCTTTCTGTTATCTTTGATGGCTAGATGGATAAATGAAATCTAGGGCCTAGGGCCTAGCTCCATAACTTAATCACTGTGTGAACTCAGGCAAGTTACTTTATGATTCTGTGCTTTTGTTTTCTAATCTGTTAAATAGAAAAATAAGAATATGTACTTCCTATGTTGTTGTGAGAATCAAATGAATGACTACTTGTAAGTAAACTGCTTAGAAATGTGCCTCTTATATAGTAAGCACTCAATATATAATAATGGATGTGGTGGTGAAGATTATTATGTGCGAGGAGCTAGCTAATTCGCTACCTTTATGTTCTTATGCCGTCGCCAGTGGAAATCTCCCACCAACAGGGCAAAACAGTTGGCCGCTGATAGCTCCAAGTGGCTTTATACTTCTAAGCCATACTGTTTCTTACAAGAATCTATAGAATAGAATAGGAACTACAGTTTTCTTTAACTGTCACAACAGAGGCAATATTAGAAAAGAGATTAAAAGCACAGAATCTGCAATGAGATTACTTGGATTTGAATCCTGACTCTGGCTTTTACTAGCTATGTAACCTTTCACAAGTTATTTACCTTCTCCGGAGACAGTTTCCTCTTCTGTAAAAAAGGGATGAGGGAACAATCATAGTCCTTTTCTTGTAGGACTCTTTTCTCTTATTAGGTACATATTAGAATCACTTAAGTGTTTCTAAAATAAATGAACAAAAATTTAAACATACTTTACCAACACATATATTGTTCCAGACTAAGATATCTTTTCTATTGTGGAATTCTGGACCAATGATGGTGTAAATATTAAACTTTAGATTTGACTCTGAGCTAGAAGACCAGGCAAAATGTAAGAGACTCACTTATATAATTATTATTATGAATAAGAAAGAAACTTTTTCCTAGTATTTCATTTATTGTCACTTAAAACTCTCTGAGACTTAATTTCATTATTTGTTAGGAAATGATCATTTCTAACCTAGATACCTGCAGAATTTTTGTGAAGATCCTCTGACGTAAGGAACAGAAAGAAAGTGCTTTCTTTATTGAAAGGAATCATGTAAAAAAGCAAGGTGTCTGGAAGAAGAAGAGGGCGGGTAGTTTTTCACATGCCTGACATATTCAACACCTTTTGATATTTTCACTCATTTAACCCCACAACAGCCCCACTAGCTAGATTATTTAACAATGAAAATACTTGACTAAAATTTGTAATAAATAAGTTGTAATGCTCCAGATTTACCTCCAAAACTCAAAAAGTTCACATAATTAAAATTCAGATGAATCATTGATAATTGTACAACCTAGTAACCAAATTTCTGGGTTGAAATTTATATAAACATCAATATTTTTAAAAGATTTACAGAGCTTCCCTGGTGGCGCGGTGGTTGAGTCCGCCTGCCGATGCAGGGGACGTGGGTTCGTGCCCCGGTCTGGGAAGATCCCACATGCCGTGGAGCGGCTAGGTCCGTGAGCCATGGCCGCTGAGCCTGTGCATCCGGAGCCTGTGCTCTGCAACGGGAAAGGCCACAACAGTGAGAGGCCCACATACCGCAAAAAAAAAAAAAAAGACTTACTATAAGTTTCATAAACAATGATAAAGTATACAAATATAGGTATAGTGTATAAATAATCCTGCTCGAGAAAATTTTCATTGACCCTATATGTTTTAGCCTAATTAGATTCTGGGCTAGTATTCTAGATATTCGATATATACAGTTTTATCTAATAATGTGTCGTGTTGAGCTCTTCTAGTATCAGTATACTGTTCATGATAATTGTTCCCATATTTAGATATTCTTGTTAACCTATATTAATAATTATATAGTAGTTTAATTGAAAGGAAAGTTTTTTTCGAAACCTAGTAACTTCTGTAAAACATATTTTTATTAGCTGAAGGTTTTTAATTTAAACTTGCTACGACTTGGCAATATATTGTTTTCTTAGTATGTTTTACATAATATTTATGTACTTAATAAGATATTTCTAAGAAACTAATTTTTCTTGGGCCCTCCAAAATCAGTTCATTTGAAGGATGTATTAAAACTTTAATATGAAGCATAGCAGGGAACATGCACAGTCATCATCACTGCTCTATGAATCCAAAATGCTGGGAGCCATCCATTTAGTAATTCATCTTATGCCAAAATCAACTTTAAAGTAAGGAAATCTTATATTTGCAGATGATATAATACCTTAAAGTCAGAGATAGTCTTTGTAGACCATTGAGATCGTGATTGAATACGAAAGTATTCTACAAAATATCCCTATTTTCTGCAATAAATTGAATATTGTCATTGAACACCATCCATACATTATTTGGTGATTTTTAAAGTCCTGTCTTTATTTTTATTAGATTAGGTTTTGATGCTTTTGTTAAACCCAAGAAAACAATTTATGACTCCATTATATATTTGGCATCTAAATTATTAAAATTTTCCTTTCTTAATTTTTCCACATTTCTTTTTTTTTTTTTGCTGTGTTGGGTCTTCATTGCTGTGCGCAGGTATTCTCTAGTGGTGGCAAGTGGGGGCTACTCTTCGTTGTGGTGCGCGGGCTTCTCATTGTGGTGGCTTGGGCTAGAGCATGGGCTCTAGGCATGTGGGCTTCAGTAGTTGCAGCATGTGGGCTCAGTAGTTGTGGCTTGTGGGCTCTAGAGCGCAGGCTCAGTAGTTGTGGTACATGGGCTTAGTTGCTCCGCGGCATGTGCGATCTTCCTGGACCAGGGATCGAACCCGTGTCCCCTGCATTGGCAGGCAGATTCTTAACCACTGCACCACCAGGGAAGTCCCTCCACATTTCTTAAAGCAAGGCTTTTCTATATACCGACTACACAATGATGGAGGCCTACGTAGTTTTATTGTAAATAAAAATAACTACTTACCAAATATGAGGTATAATTTTTAATTCTTTACAATGAGTTTCTTATATAGTTTATCTCTAGAAGTTTAGGAAAATTAGAGTGGTGTTTGTAATTTATTCTTTCTGCTATTCTTGTAAGGCATCACAAGGTGAAAGACAATAATTAGATAACTTTCTCATAAAAAGCTTAGCCTTTCCTTTAATTTGCATAGCATTTGTTCTGTTTTCTCAGGAGGAAGTGCTATTGTGTTAATTTTGAATTTTTAATGGCATGCCACCCCATGGGGGAAGAAACCCGACAACCACATATTTGAATGGTTGAAGACAGAGCATAGCCTTTTAAGGAAGAAAACAGTGCAGCACTGCAAATGGTGCCTTTGTAGCAAAAGGAATTTCTCCCTTACAGACTTTGTTTTAGAGCATTCTAGTCTGACCCTTTTTTGAGATATTTTCATTTAGAAACCTCAGTCACATTTTTCCCAAATATGAAAATGTTGCCCTTTGTCCTCAAGACAGAATGGGAAGGTCTGGCAGAAGCTCCCCTAAACTCTTATTAATCTGCATTTTTGCGGCAACAACAAAGTTCTGTTTGTGGAATGTAAGGTCTGAGTGCCCGGGACTCCTCCATTTTCATCTCTAGTACCTAGTATGATGCTTGCTTGGCACAGTAGTGGGTACTCAGTGAGCATTTGTAAGATGAATAGATTGCAAGCCGATGGACCAAACCCACAGATGTCAAACATATGATTAATTTTAAAGTCACTTTCAACTAAGTCGTTTAATTCAAGTTTTGTACTCATGGCTTGATATCCGAATTTCTTCTTCCATTTTTCTCTGGACCTGTTTGTCAAGAAGTGATAGAAACCATGACTACTACATTTGGAACACAAGTTGGCCCAGTACTGAATAGAGTAATGAGTATAAGTATTGAGTGATGAGTATAAAATTCTGAACTTCACCAATGAAGCATTTTTAATATCTAATGTTCTGAGATTCTTCTCTAGAGTGGAATAGAATAGTATAATTTAAATTCCTAACTCCTGAACAATTGCAGAAAACAGTATTCCCCTCAACTACAGTAAATCAAAGTTTTGGCTATTAACAGATGGACCTTATTGCTTTAAGGACCTCATTGCACCCAGAATTGTTTTTCCATTACTAGACTTTTGAGACAGGAGTTCAGGAATAATTGTCAGTAAGCAAAACAGTGCAGGAACTTGCAGAATAAATTGCCATATGGTGCTGGCAGTGTACAAAGTTGCAGTCAGGAGCCATGAACCCTAAGCACATGTTGTACTAGATATGTTACAGGTGAAGACCCCTCTATTACGTTTATGAGCCAATGGGCCCTGGAAGGCTTTATTTGACAACAGATGTTAGATTGTTAAAGCACTTTTTAAAAATAGTTCTGTAAGAAATTTGTAGAATAAGTTTTCTAACCTACTGAGATCCAACATAAATATGTAGAAAATAGTTATAAAACCAAATAGTAGTTTTAGAAAATGTTGATATTTTAGAAAATAATATTTTGACTCATTGTTAAGTGTATGCCTAGGCCATTATCATTTGACTATATAATCTATGGGTAAGGGAGAGGATTTGTTTTTCCATAGCCTCTTTTAAATGCAATATACCTCTTTATATATAGTCATTATTGCTTCCAAGTTGCCACATTCTTAAAAAAGCATTTAGCAAAACCACTGAAATTTGATTCATTTAGGTACTGAGGAGCAATTTCTGTGCAAAGTTCTTTCCTAAATTAGTTGGATTTTTAATATGTAATAGAACAAAAAGGGGAGGTTTTATTCACATAAGGGTAATCACCAACCTTTGTTTTTATGATTCATAGCAATACTCTGGTAATGCTGTACTTAAATAGCAGAAAGGTAACTACTTATTTCAAAATGTTTTTATACTCATTTCTTTTTTAATGCCCTATTGTGGGCAGAAATGAAACTGTACTTAAATTCAGGTTATTACCATGACTCTAATAGCTATAAATGCATCACTATTTCATGTGAGCAAACATGGGCTGAGGTTTAGCAAAGCTATTGGACCAGAAAAATCTTTTTATCTGGTGGCTAGTTTATAGTTTTCAACAAAACATTGGTTTCCCCATATTTTGATTAACTTCAGTACCCTTCATCTGCACCAAAATTACTTACAATTCTAAATATAAAATAAATACAAGAAAAATTGCTGTATTTGACAGGGTCGGGGGCAGAAGGGGCCAGAACCTTGCCAGGTTTTATCCTCCTATGTCCCTAGCCCCATGTCTTTACCACCAAAGTACATTTCAAAAAAGGATATTTGAATGGAAAATCAAATAACATGTAAATTAAATGATTGGTATTTCTGATAAACTAATTATAAATCCTACATCAGTCATAATACTGTTTTCTGATCTAACCTCTTTTTTATATTTGCCACTTTTCTTTTTCTAGACACCACTTTCCTACTTCTCACTTCCACCCCTGTAACCACCTCCACTCCTACAGTCTACACAGATACACACACACACAGACACATACGCAAAGCTGGCGGCCAAAGATCAGATCAAAAGTAAAATTTTAAAGTAGCTGAAGAAGATCCTCATTCCATCACTAATCTCTTTCCTCTCTCAGTAATCGTGCACTAACAGAACCTGGCCATTACCTCCTTTCTGGGTAGCGCCTATTCGTTCAACTTTCTCAACTGTTTGCTTTCAATCAGAGTCAGTCTGTTCTAGGCTCGGGTTCATTCTCTCAAAGTCCTGATAATTGACATACATCCATTAAACAGGTAGCTAATATATTGATATTAGAATTATGTAATGAATTAGTTTCTCTTCCCTCATCATGGTTAACACCCCAATAGTTATATTCAGTTGCATACTACAAAGACTTAAGTTTTATGGAACTCTAGTAATAGGACTGGTTAAATAAATATTTTTATGAATACCATACAGCTGGGTGACCACCTAATAATGATGATATCTTAGATTTGTATATTAATAATGATATCTTAGATTTTTATAGTGCTTATAATCTAGGTTCTTGAAGTAAGTCAGTGAGTGTTTCCCAAAATATGAGAACCAGGCTATCACTGATGTGGAATGTGCTAAGGCAGTTTGAGGTGATATGTAAACACTTGGAATTAAATAACACTGAATTATATGTTCATTTGTAAATTATCTTTTTTATCTTTTGAAATCCCAAAGAGAAAGCCTCATTTCAGTGCTAGTTTTATTTTGAAATAAATTATCTCAGTAAAAAGGTGAGTAAATTTAAATTAAAAGGTTATATAAATAGTAGCACAGGAGGAAATGACAAAATTTAGTAAGGCAGTTCTGGAAGTATTTAAACATGAGAAACTGCACTAGCTCACTTGCTCTTCATAAAAAACTCTTGGGTGGGTGATGCAGCTATTCTATCCCTATTTGTCAGCTAAAGAAACCAAGGCTGAAAGGGTTAGTGATTTTTTTTTTTTTGGATTCTGAAGTTTAATGATTAAGCAACAAATAAAATGAATTTTTACTTCATTGAGTTGGTAGTAAACATAAAATTCACTACTAGAAAGGTCAGGCAGGAAACATAATTGAATTATGAAAAGGTCAAAGTAGCTATTATGAAATTATATTATAAAAACTACATAAAAACTTGGGAAAATATGATGTTATAATTTTAAAAAGAAAAAACAATTAAAAGTAAATGCTTAATACAGATACAGTAATATAAAAATATGGAAGCTTGGGACAAAAGATAGAGGGATTTATAAAAGGGTTAGTGATTTGTCATGTCATGTCTACATAACAAATGTAGATGTTTGTTATGTTCTAAACTTGTGGAACTTTGGATGGTCTAAAGTTGTGGAACTAAATTGGGTAAGTTCTTAGGAAGGAAATAGTAGACAGATATCTTGCTTAAACTAGAATGCAGATAACACTGTTATATGAAGAAGCATGACTTTTAAATTTACCTATAAAATGCATTTCCAAAGAAATTGATACTGTTATATCCACTTTGTATGCATTTAACACCATTTCAGACATTCTTCTTAAGCTCTTGATAGTAAATAGATAATATTTGGGGGAGTAGTAAAACTTACTTAAACATGATTTGATTTTCAACACAACTAACAAAGTTGTGAGTGGAACACAAAGATACTATAAAAGAGGCTACATTTGGAAAAGAATTTCCCAAGATGGGAATAAGCATTTGTTACGATTAGGCTAAATATTAGATTCACTTTTCCTTTCTTTATTTGAGAGGGCAGAGGATGGTAGAAATGCAATTTCAAGGGATTGAGTTCTGTTTTTCCAGCCATTTACAAATGTAATAAAATGCCACACACACACAAACACTAAAGATCTCTATCCATTTATAAGACTCTGTGGAGATAAAAGAGGTTGTGAAACATGGTTTGGATTTAGCCAATATGTCCTAAATTTCAAAAGCATACTGATTTTGATGAAATAAAAGTGATACTTTCAAAAATATGCTTTGGGAAAGATCAACTAACTAACAAATTAAAAAAGAAAATTTTTAAAAATTAAAAAGAAAAATCCCAGACACTATCTTAGTCTAGAAACAGACAGGTGTCAGCAGGTTGACATCTTCCAAATTTGACTTTAGCAATACTAATCTGAAGCAGAATCTTGTATGATCATCAGGTCTAAACTCAAGGGACCATTATCAAAACCAAGAATTTAAACTGCACCTGAAATTCAGTACTGTGAAAATATAGCTTATTTCTGTGACAGTTTCATTTTGAAAAGTGTGAAGTATTTATAAATATATGTAATACTTAAACATTCTTTTTTTAAAAGGATGGAAGATGAAATTGGTAAACAGTGAGTATTTGAATCTACCAGCATTCAGTTCAAGCTCTCAGTATTTTGAACCTAGCATAATGTCATTCTAAAACCCACAGAGCTCCTTGACATTTGGCCTAGGCAATGATTTTTTTTGAAGTTAATCCCAAAAGCATAGACAACAAAAATAAGCAAGTGGATTACATCAAACTAAAAAGTCTCTACACAGCAAAAGAAAGAGTCAACAAAATTGGAAGGAAACCTACTTAATTGGAGAAAATATTTGGAAACCATGTATCTTATAAGGGGTTAGTATCCAAAATATATAAGGAACTCATACAACTCAATAGCAAAACAAACACCACCACCAACAACAGTAACAACAAATAATAATATAATTTAAAAATGGGCAAATGACGTGAATAGACAGTTTTCCAAAGAAGACGTACAAATGGCCAGCAGGTACATGAAAGGATCACTCAACATCACTAATCGTCAGGGAAATGCAAATCAAAACCACATTGATATTATCACCTCATACCTGTCGGGATGGCTATTTTCAGAGTCAAAATATAAGTGTTGGCAAGGATATGGAGAAAGGGGAACCCTTGTGCACTTTTGTTGGGAATGTAAATTGGTGTAGTCATAATGGAAAATATTTTGAGATTCTTCAAAAAATTAAAACTAGAACTACCATATGACCTAGGAATCCTACTTCTAGGTCTATATCCAAAGGAAATAAAGTCACTATCTCTAAGAGATATCTGCAGTCCCAAGTTCATTGCAGCATTAGTCATAGTAGCCAACATATGGAAGCAACTTAAGTGTCTTGTCAACAGATGAAAGGATACACACACACACACACACACACACACGCACACACTGGAATATCATTCAGCCATAAAAAGAAGGAAAATCTGCTACTTGTGACAACATGGATGAACCTTTAGAGCGTTATGTTAAGTGAAATAAACCAGACACAGAAAGGCAAATATTGCATGATCTTATTCATATGTGGAATCTAGAAACAAGTTGAACTCATAGTAACAGAGTAGAATGGTGGTTACCAGAGAGACTGGGAAGTGGGGGAAAAAGGAAAGATAATGATCAAAGTGTACAAACTTTCAGTTATAAGATGAATATGTTCTGAAGACCTAATGTATCAGCATAGTGACTATAGTTAATAATAATGTGTACTTGAAATTTGCTGACAGCAGATCCCAAGTGTTCTCACTATAAAAAAAAAAAAGATAACCTTGTGAAGTGATGGATATGTTAGTTATCTTGTGGTCATAATTTTGCAATGTATACATATATCAAAGCATTATATTGTATTACTTAAATATATAATTTTAATTTGTCAATCATACTTCAATAAAGTTGGAACAAAGAAAAGTCCAACACCAACAAAATTTTTTTTTAAATAAAACCACAAAGAGTAAATGTGATTTGTATTTTAATCTACATTCTGTAGAGTACACATTCATGGTGGTGATAACCCTATATATATTAGAGCTATATCATAATCCTTTATAACATAAAGAAAATATTAATAATATTATGTTAAATAAAAATTTAAAACATTTACATATTCATCTGTAGGTAGTGAGGAAAATCATAAAATAATAAGAAATTAGTTAACTAAATATTTCCAGTCATCTAGTAGTAACAAAATAATAGTTGAAGAGTGAATGTTACAACAGATTTTTTCAAAATTTCTAAAAGGCAGAAATTGTGTATTATTCACCCTTTTAGTTCCAGCATCTAGCACAATACAAGGCATCTAATAGGCATCTGATAGGATGTTCAACTAAAGTTTGTCAAATCAATATACTATTTTTAAATATGCAAAGGCTTATCATCTTACAGTCTTTCTAAGATTGTACTTATCTTTTCCTTGAATCTTCTTGTTTTCTACCAAGTGAAGTATAAAGATATGTCTTTCTATACTCTGTATTCTATTTCTTTGCCTCTAGGAGTTGTCAGTTAACGTGATCAAGTCCTCCCTATTTATCTGCCTTTATTATTCAACTGCAAAGCCAAGGACTGCTTTACAAATCAGCACAACCTGCCTTGGCTGTTGTTTACATTTGCCTTGATTTCAGTTAACTGAATTTAAAAAGTTTTAAGTCTTCTTGTTTGGTGTCATGGGTAGGCTGATACTTCACCCAATAATGTTTGTAAAGTACTGTTTTATTTATATGAGAAATATGTATGTCTGAAGGAACAGAATGGTGAGTAGTGTAAAGAACTGGTTGCAATCTGCCTAATTAACAGAATATCACAGTTGGAATTTATAATACAAGCATATCATCTATTTTTTACTTAATGAAAAAAGTAAAAATTTTACTTTTAGCATTAGATATAGAAATCCATTATAATCAGTTTTTATGATTGTAAATATTATGGGCTATACTGTATTTTATGCTATTTTGAAACTTCCTTTGAGTTAGAGGTTTTTACTTTAATGCTATCTTAATGGTACCCAAGCAAAGCACTTTTTATAACTAAGAAGACAGAGCCTCCCTTTGACCGTGTCATTGCTGCTCTTCTGTACTTGGCTGTCCTTTTTGTTGTAAATTAAAATAGATGAAGGCTGTTCAGCCAAGTCAATGATGGAGGGTAATTTAATGTGATATAATTGATGAAGTCTAAATTGTCCCACTTTTCCTTTCTGAAACACACTGAGTAGAGCTTAAAATTCCAGACAGAGTATTTTGATTTATGCTCTTTGTCACATGGATATTGAACAACACATTGTAGTGACAGAGAAATAGGAATTAACTCTTTATGGATACTTTCATAGTTTCTGTATATTTGACTGTACAACAGTCAGCTTAAATATACTGCTAGAGTAACCATTAAAGCAAAAAGAAAAGAAAAGAAATGCTACCTGAGAGAGGAGGCATGTAGAGGTTACCAGCTTAATATTAATGCAGTTAAATGCTGTGAAACAGACTATTCTAAAAGAGAGAAAAGTCAAGTAAAAAAATCCAAGTAAAATGCTGGACATGTGTCACTATGATTTTTGTGAATTTTGGTGAATCTGAATGCCCTTGAACCTGAATTTACAAGAGGAGAGCTATTATAGGCATCTCAGCATGATGAAACTTCCTTGCATATGGCACACTGTTAAAGTTCAGTAGAATTTGAAAGATGCTATAGTTGTCACTAGTATCCAGAAGCAATGTAAGAAAGCAGCTATCCAGAAATTACCATTACTATCAATATTCTGTTCAGTGCTTTTTCTATTAGGTTATGTCAGAAAGACCATCAATAGTGCACATCAACAGAATTGTGCTTTCTGCTCACACAGTCTGTGTAGGACAGCTCACACAGAGGAACAAAAAGAAAATCAAGACTTTTAAATAATATTCTCACACCTTTTACTATCTGGCAGAAATGTTAGGGGCTATGCACTAAGGTTGCCAATCGTTAACTTTGGTAGTTCATAGCTACTGAATTGAGATATTGAAGCTCTTCTTTACTCATGTGATCAATCTGTAACACTGTTATGTTACAAATAGACTGAAGCATACTCAGAAAGTGACAGGTTATAAAATAAGGTTTTAATCAAAAACAAAAACTTTACACAGCTGCCCAATGTGAATAGAACTGCAAATCCAGACCACGGTCTCATTTGTGCAGTATCTGCTTTTTTCTTTCTTTTTTTTTTTTGGTTGTTGTTTGCTTGTTTTATTTTGTTTTGAGGAGTTATAATGGTACTAAATCACACGGGCAACAAGGAGAGTTCTTTAGAGTAAGGACCGTCTAGAGCTATTGATAGGCTGAGAAGTGCATCTCGTAAGCAGTAGTCAGCTACAACCTACAGAAAATTTAGTTCCCTGTTTGTGAAAAATTATTATCAGGAGAAGAGAGCCAGAGTCTTCCTGTTAAACTTCTAAGTGATGAGGAGCACAGAACAGTTTAGGGCCAAGAAAATTAAATGCCCCATGAAATTAAAGTGAATTATGTAGTAAAGTCAGTCCTTTAGAAATGGAAACCTGTTGCCAGACTAAGTTCAAAAACACTGGTGCATGAACTCAGTAAAGCAGATGAATTTTTTTTTTAAGTGTTGCTAGTGTCAGGACAATATTAAGAGGAATTAAGAAGCAATGATTGAATCACACAGGCTGTTAGAGGTTAGAGACAAAAATCGGGAGTACGGTATGTCTTCTACCTTTAAACACTCCTACTGTTTGAAGTTCTCTCTTCCTTTAGCATCTGTAACTTTATGCAGTTTTGGTTATTTAACCACCCCTATGATTATTATGATTATTCCTTCTCATTATTTGATTATTATTCCTTCTCATTATTTGTCTATTTCCTAACTTCCGAATATTGGTGTTTATCATATTTATAGAAAAAATCCTATGGTCATCTCAATAGATACAAAAAATTCAACATTATTCATGATTTAAAAAAATAATCTTGGCAAACTAGGAAAACAAACAAATTTCCCTTAGCTGATAAAAAGTATCTGTGGAAGCCCAACATACAGCAAATACGGAATTCAGTGGAGAAATGTACAAAGCACACCTTTAAAAATTGTAAACAGTGGAAGGATACCCTCTATCCCATTTCTGTTTAAAATTGTACTGGTGAATGTAGCCAGTGCAGTAAGTCAAGAAAAAATTTAAAGTCATGCAGATCACAATCAAATAAATAAATCTTTCATTGTTTACAGATTATGTAATTGTCTACATAGAAAATCGAAATGAATCTATGGAAAAATTATTAGAAATATTAAAAAGTTAGAAAGTAACCAAAAATAAGCTAAATACATGAAAATTTCATATTTATATACACAAGAAACAAATAGTAAATGCAGCTTTTAAAGAATTATAGTAACAACAAAAATATAAGCTATTTAGGAACATATCTAACAAATGTGCAACATTTTTATGTATAAATTATAAAGTTTTATAAAGCTTTATTGAGAAACATTAATAAAGATCCAACTAAATGGAAAGAAATATCTTCATGCCTAGGAAGATTTAATGTAGTAAAGATATGAATTCTACTCAAATTGATCTGTAGAATTAATGAAATTGCCATTGCAACAGGGTTTTATAGAACATGAAAGATAATTTTAAGATATACATGGAAGAGCAAAGTATTGAGAATATCCAAGGCACTCGTGACAAAGAAGAATAAGATTAGATAACTTGCCTTTCAAGATATCCAGGCTTAATATAAAGCCAAAGTAATTGAGAAAGCATCGTGTTTTTGCACAGGGATAGACAGATCAAGAGAACAGAATAAAAAAGCCAGCAAAATCCCATTTGGAAACCTGATATATGTCAGTGAAAAATCATGGGGGATAAAATAAATTATAGCCTCATACAACAACATGGTTAAATGTTAGAAACATAAACTTAAATGAAAAAAACAAGTTTCAAAGGACTATTCACAGCTAGAGAACATTTTAATAAACATCAGAAAGCTCCAGAACTATTGACAATAGTGGTTACCTTTGGAGTGGGGAAGCAGGGGAATTAAATAGGAAAGGAACACATAGGTGGCTGGAAGGTTTAGTAACATTATAATTCTTGAGTTGGGTAATGGATTCATGGTGTTCATTTTGTTATGCTTTTAACTGGATATATGCATCATATGCATTAACTTATAGATATATATTTATATACATTAAAATATAATCGTTTGTATATATCTAAACATTTTAAAATAAACTAATACTAAATAAATGAAAGAAAATCAAGATATTTTAGAAATAGATGAAAAGGTTTCAAGGAATTGCCTTTTCTGATGTCAAAATTTACTGTGGTGCTTGCATAAAGATAGATCACTCATGGAATTGAATAGAAAGTCCAGAAATAGACCCCACATGAATATATCAAAATATGTGGAAATTTGATCTATGTCTTGATTTGCATATTGGTGGGAAAAGGATAGAATATTTAATAAATTATGGTGGGATAATTGATTATCCATATGGAAAAAATGAAATAGGATCTTAACTTGCACAAAAGTTAATCTCAGATAGATTAAAATTAATAAAATTTTATTTAAAATAAAAAGCAAAAATTTTCAATTGAAAAAAATTACGGGAACGATATCTTAGTAAGGTTTAAGATACACATGAATTCCTGGGTGAATAGCCTAAAGAAGCTTGTGCTTGTGCGCCAGGAGGCATGTACAAAATTTTCTTGGCAATATTATTTGTGATGGCAAAAACTGGAACTAACACAGATGTCCATTTATAAATAAATTGTGCTGTATTCATATAGTGAAACATTATGAGAGAAAAAAAAATTACCTACACAGATAGGCATCAACATGAATAAATCTCAAAAATACTAATGTACAAGAAGAGCAAATTGCAGGATATATACAACATGTAAAGAATGAAAAGTGCATATCTAAGCCATATATTGTTTAGCAATACACATATATATGGAAAACTATTAAAAGAGACCAGTTAACACAATGTTCAGGATATAGGTATCTGGAAGGAGAGAGATGCAGTCTGGGAAGGGAACATGGGAAAATCTGGGAAGGGAACATGGGAACTTCAAAGATACTGATCCCTCTCTTCTTAAGCAGCTGTGGGTACGTGGATAATCATTATATACTATATTGGTTTCCCAGGGCGGCTGCAACAAAGTACCACAAACTTGGTGGTTTGAAAACAAATATTTATTTTCTCACAGTTCGAGAAGCTAGAAGTCAAAGATCAAGATGTTAGCAGGATTGGTTCCTTCTAAGGCCATGAAGTAGGGTCCGTTCAACACCTCTCTCTTAGCTTCTGGTTGTTTGCTGGCAACCTTTGACATTCTTTGGCTTGTAGATACATCACCTCGATTGTTTTCACATGACCTTTGACATTCTTTGGCTTGTAGATACATCACCTCCATCGTTTTCACATGACATTCTCTTTATGTCTCTGTCTCTTCACATTACATTCTTCTATACAGACACCAGTTGCAGTGTATTAGGGTGTCCACCCTACTTCAGTATGACCTCATCTTAACTAATTACATTTGCAGCAATCCTGTTTCCACATAAGGTTACATTCTGAGGTACTAAGGGTTGGACTTCACCATATCTTTCGGGGAGGGGGCACAAGACAGCCCATAATAATAATCTTCATATTGTGTACATGAGTTATATGTACTATTTTCAAGATACATTTCATAATTTAAATTTTAAGAAAAAAATGTTACCCAGGATAAATTTTTAAGCAAATATAACTTATGAGCAATAAAGATTTTGTATCTTGCACTAAAATTTTAAAATAAAAAATGAAAGCTAAAAAAAAAAAAAAATTGAAAGCTAACATAGCTAGATTCCTCATCTCCTACAGAACACTTTTAGTGATATGGACTGTGAGTCCTTGCCTACCTACCTTCATTTTCACTACATTCCTTTATGTTCTAAGGAAAGCAAAATACTGATTCTTCCATTGTAATTTATAACTCTTTGTCTTTACATTTTCTATTCTAGTCCTTTTGCTTATTGTATTCTTATCTTTCTTCTCTCTCTCTTTCCCCTCCCTACTTCTCCCCCTTAACCCGGCTTTCTCCGCTTTTCTTCTCCTCCTAGATAACTCCTTCTTCTTCAAATTCTTCTAGAAGCCTTCCTAGCCCACTGACCAGTCACTCCCAGTATGAGTTAAATGACCCTTTCCTTTTGCTCCCACAGGTGGTGTGGGTTTCTCTTTCGTGGAATATTTAAATTGTGTGTTCGGGAAATAGAGAGTCATGTCTTTCTATTCTCAGTGTTTAGCACAGTTCCCAGAATCTGAGCTGTACTCAGTAAATGTTTGTTGAACTAAACAGCGATCTTAAATATCTGCAGTTTATGTTTCTCTTGTACCTGGCCATGACCTTGACCATCAGATTACCTGTTTTCCCTCTGAATCTGGAAAACTAAAAACTAAGTCCGTACACTTCTATTTTTCAAGCATAAGTACACATTACAGTGACTCAAATACTAATACAAATTTTTAGCATTACATGTAGAAATTTTCTTCTTCATTTCCCAGAAAACAGGACGGGTTAAAATCGTAGAGGTATTGGTAAAAATAATAAAGGGGAGGGACATGCTGCACATTACTTCTCACACCAGTGATGTCTTTTCATTTTGTTGAACTTAACTGAATTTTATCTCAAGCTTCACTTTACTCTAACTCTGTCCTCCACTACAGGCTAGCTCCTCACTTTGGTTAATATTTAACATTCACAATACATTGCTGAGTGAAATATGAGTACACTTTTAAGATGTTTGCCACACTTTAAGGAAGAGCCCCTAAACACTTGAGTGAAATACATTCACTATTCCATTCCTCTAAATTACCTACTCGGATCACAGGGATTATGACAGAAAAGAGTTTGTATGTGCTTTCAGTTTGGTTACTTCCTGAAGAATTTGATGACTTTTTCAGGCTTGAAAAAAATTAGTTTGGGTGACATACATTACTTATTGACAGACATGGTCATATTTAGGATCAATCAGTGGAAAGAGTTAATTTTCCACACCTCTTCTTATAGCACTGAGATCATCCAGTCTCAGCTTCTGTCCCACTTGTATTAGTTTCCTATGGCTACTGCAACAAATAACCATAGTGCACTTCAAACGACACACACTTATCCTCTTACGGTCCGGAGGTCAGTAGTCTGAAATCAGTTTTACTGAACTGAAATCAAGGTGTTAGGGCAGAAATTCTAGGAGAGAATCCATTTTAATGCCTTTTCCAGCTTCCAAAGCTACATTCCTTGGCTTCTGGCCCCATTGCCCTTGCTTCTTCTTTTGTAGTGAGAGCTTCCTCTGCCTCCTTTATAAAGACACTGTGATTACATTTAGGGTCCATCCAGCTAATCCAGGATAATCTCCCCATCTCAAAATCCTTAATTTAATCACACCTGCAAAATCCGTTTTGCTATATAAAATGGCTTTCACAGGCTCCAGGGATTAGGACCTGGATATCTTTGGGGGCCATTTTTCAGCCCACCACAGCTGTTATCTGACCAAATCACACAATACACTTTTCTTGGCTGTGGCTTTAATTTTATCCATGAATGTATTTAGTACCAATATTGTCTTCACATTTTTAGACCCAGTTCAAAATCTGACACAGAAACATAATACGTCAAGACATCTGATTTGTATCACACTGACCACCAGATGGCAAACTTTGTTACTGTATTCTTAATCCTAATCTAAACTAAATCTGCAGTCTAAATTCAATAGTTAAATATGCTAATTTAAAGTCAGTTATAGTGCCATGCAGCTTGGGATCTATTGAATTTTTATCATACTAGATCATTTTTGATGAGAATAACTACACACAATCAGATTTTTTAAATTGTCCTCTGAGCTACTTTAATGGCCTCCGAAACAGATAATTACTTAATCTAGTTCTAGCATCAGCATTTAACGAAAGATTCTTCCAGCAATGCATTCACTTATTTTTCCAGAAACTAAATTTTATTGACTATATATAAATACTTGCAGTTAAGATAAATAATTGACTATTGACTAATATTTATTTTAATTGTAACTGACTATTATTTATCATAATGGTAACTGTTTATATACAGGATTTCTTCTAAAACTTGTTTTATTAATACTTTTATCTCAGGCAAGTACTAATGCTTGCCACTTTTATCCTGTAGTATCACATAATATATAATATAAATAATGTGCAAATATGCCAGCTTTCTACCATACCAAAAGTTATTACTTTATTACGCTACTAGTTTTGTTTTCCAGGTCAATACATCCTCATGATAACAGTTCAGACAATTCAGAGGCATCAAAATAATGGCTAATATTCCCCTTCTTTCTCTGTTACAGAAACTGCTGTATAAAAATTGGAGAAAAATATAAATTTAAATGAATTAAAATTCATGTTCTAAAGATAGAACTTCCTTCTATTTCCTCCCAGGCATAGACATATAGGTATAGATGATATAAATATAGATATATAATTGGGATCATTCTTTACAGTGATCTTTTTTCTTTTTACTTCATGCAAAATATCATATTAGTTGTACTGGTCCTTCCCATTCCATCTCCCTTCATCCCCCAACCTGAAGTAAACATCATTCCAAATCATATTTTTATTTTACATACATATATATAATTTTATATGATTTGTGTATTTTTGTATGCATATTATCCTTTTCATGTAAAGTTATATCCTTGATATTTTCCAATGTCATTAAAATTTTTTTGAAAACAATTTTTTTTTATGATTTAATACTTGTATATATTGCAAAATGATCATCACAATAAGACTAGTTAACATCTGTCACCATAGTTAGTTACATAATTTTTTTTTTTTTCTGATGGGAACTTTTCAGATCTACTCTCTTAGCAACTGAAAACATAATTTTAATGGTCATAAATATTTAACCTTTTTGATACTCCAGTTTGTATAACCAGATTGTCCCCAATTTTTCACTATTATAAACTATACTTTGACAGGAATTTATAAATCTTGCTTGTGTCTCTGATTACTTCATTAATATAGAGTCATAAAGTGGAATTCTGGGTCAAAGGATGTATGCACTTATGATGTTCTTGATATCTATTAGCAAATAGCTTTTCAAAAAGGCCAAACCAATTGCATTCTCTTAATACAATTACTGAAGCTCCTCATTAATTTAATTTTTGCTAATTAGATTAAAATAGTCTTTAATGTCTTTTTGTTACCAGTTTATCTTATGAATCTCTTTCCTTTTAAATTATTGAAATTACATATTTAATAAAATTGATATAAAAATTATCCAGCCTACTGTATTAATGTTGGGAGGATAAATATAATTTCTAAAGATGTCAGGAATTATAAGCTGAAACAGAGAATGCTCTTTACCTAATAAGCCTAGGGTTCTCTAGCTTCTTATTTTGAGTAGATCAGAGTTGTCAATACTGCAGTAGAAAAACAAGAGAATAAAAGTAGATCTTAACTAGACTTCAGCAAGTCCCATATATACTTTGTGAGTTACTGTTCCCTGAGAAAATTGGAGCCTAACCTCACAAGGTTCTTGTGAAGACTCAATCACTTTCAAAGTGTGATATTCCTAAAGGAATGGCTGTATTAATGAAAAGGTATATCAGTAGATAATAATTAAGACTACATTTGAAAATTCACAAAGTCTTGATCCCTTTTTAATACTATTTATTTGAAAAGGTTAAGAGATCTTTTTATAAAAAGAGAGTACTATTTCCAACAACATTATGCAGTGTCTTCCTCTCCTTCTGTTTTGCACTAAAGCTCATCTAGCCGGATCTGATGCATTATTCTCTGAAGGGAGGTTCACGTCGTTTCCAATTAAATGTTTTAAGTCAGCAGAATACAGTAAATTATCATAAATGTTATTGTAAGTTCCAACTGAAATGTTAGTAAGAGAATTGCTAAAGGGTAGCGTTTGACTCTTATTGGCTTTGTGTATTTGCTAACATCTGTGGTATATATTCCTTAGACTGATGAGCTTACGGTAGCTTCTAACTTGAATTAAATTATGGTTTTGGCCTCTCTCTGTCTCTTTTTATTTTGAGGTCAATACAACATTTAAATTAGAGGAATATTTGCTTTGTTAGTCATCTCACTTTTTTTGTAACAAGTAGGCAATAGTTTGGGAAAATAAATTGTAATTGTTTACTTAGGATTCTTAGAAAGGAAACATGCATGTGTTTTGTTGAAAACTATGGCATTCAGTGGATTGAATAATAATTTATGCTATAGTCTTTACTTTTATTACTGATATAGAGAAGAGCTTTTTGAAAAGTAGCAGAGGTACATTATATTTTCATATCTATCTTAATAGTATTTATACAAATCATTCACTTTCCAATAGTCTACATATTTCTTTGAAATTTTATCTTCTTGGCTTTCAAATTGCTGCTGAATATAATGTGGTTTCTCAATTAACAAAGTGTAAAGCATACAATACAGTAGCAGAATTCTTTTGGTATTTGTTGGCATGTCACCCATTCAAATACCACGCATGTCCAATTCCTATATATTGCAGTGTTTGGTGATTAAAGCTTATGTCAAAGGAATGATTGATACAAATGTAGTTATGTTTTTCAAATCCTGGAACACAAAATAATTCCAATGTGTTTGAAGGGTAAAAACTTATTTCCTGTGGTTACTGTAACTAAAAAAGAATAGAAAAGTCAGGGTGAAAAAAAATGTGTGATTCAGAGATGAGATAATTTGAGAGATTCTAAGAGAAAGAAGGCCTGAAAGAAAACAAGATGTAGTGTTTGACATATTACAAGGGATAACATACAGAAATCTGTAGTATGTAGAAGAAGAAGAAAGGGCTCCATTTATTCTCAAAAAACAGAATTGTGAAATAAAATAATTATTCTGACCCAAATTATTATTTAAATATCATAATATGGCTCATTCAAATCCTACGCATCCTTTAAGTGTCAGCTTTGTCTCACAGAACTCTTAAGGCCTCTAGTACCAGTCCAGCCTACAGAGATACTATCTTTTTCTGAGATCTTAGCATTTGTTTATGTCACTCACTTGACAACTGATCACACAGTTGCATTTCTGACTTGTTTCGTCATCAAAATATTCTATGGTAAGTTAACATTTCATGCTTTAAATCTCAATTTTCTAAGTAGAGTATAAATCTGGAAGACAAGCGCTCTGCCCTATTTCTTATCTCCACAGCCTTAGCAAAGCATCTTGCATTATGGAGGACTCTCAATTTTCTAATGATTGATTGAGTATAATATATACCAGTGTTCACCAAATGAAGTAACTCACCCTATATTAAGAGAAAAAGAGGGACTTCCCTGGTGGTACAGTGGATAAGACTCTGCGCTCCCAATGTAGGGGGCCCGGGTTCGATCCCTGGTCAAGGAACTAGATCCCACATGCCTGCTGCAACTAAGAGTTTGCATGCCATAACTAAGGAGCCTACCTGCAGCAACTAAGACCCAGTGCAACCAAATAAATAAATAAATATTTTTTTAAAAGATAAAATAGCATTGAAAGCATGCAGAGACGTGGGTGAAATTTAGAAGCTTTGAAACATGTAGTTTATCAGTAAGTTATTTTCATCATGCGATAGTCCTGAGATGGAGGGAGGATTGGTGCTTGTGAGCCAAGATAGTATCAATGTAAAGGGTGTAATAAATGGAAAAGGGGTACATGAATCAGATTATTTACATTTTAGGGATGGTGGTTCTAATGAGTACTGCATTTGAATTAATTCCAAAATATATCTCTTGAGCTGAAAGTGTGTGCAGTCATAATTGCATGACTTCTGATAAATTGTCTTTGTCCCAAGACAGATTATAAAACTGGCACTGAATCTGGAGAGTAATTGTAGGGGAATAGAAACCATCTCGTAGAAGGCACATTCCACTGAAAGATTTGTTGCGGAGCAGGGGCTCTAGGCCCGTGGACTTCAGTATTTGTGACACACGGGCTTAGTTGCGCCGTGGCATGTGGAATCGTTCCCGGAGCAGGGCTCGAACCCGTGTCCCTTGCATTGGCAGGTGGATTCTTAACCACTGCACCACCAGGGAAGCCCTTAATATTTCTTATTCTTTTTGTTTCAGTCAGAAGCATTCTCTATTCACAGGTAGAGTTGGGATTGTCTGTTTCTCATCAGAATGCATGAAAATTCCTTCAGGGTCAACACAGTAGTTCAGTGTCAAGCTTTTCATAGGCCTTATTTTTAAAGAGTACAAATCATTACTAATACACAGAACATTTTCACAGCACTGGCCCCGAAATCACCAAGTTTAGAAAATAGCCCAGTCCTAAGCCTCTGTAAGAGTTATCTCAAGCAAAATTATGTTCCCTAAACCTAGGTCTTAGTGTTGCCAAACACTATAGCAGAGACTCAGTAGTATCTGAAGTAAACTGCATTTGAATTAATTCCAAAATATATCTCTTGAGCTGAAAGTGTGTGCAGTCATAATTGCATGACTTCTGATAAATTGTCTTTGTCCCAAGACAGATTATAAAACTGGCACTGAATCTGGAGAGTAATTGTAGGGGAATAGAAACCATCTCGTAGAAGGCACATTCCACTGAAATACTAAATACTACTAAACAGTAGTATCTGAAGTAAACAAATTGTCCAAAATCGAAGACCTATGAGTTTAAGTCCAAGTGAGGGAAATCTCTAAGTAAAAGGTTAATTTTGCTCTTATGCATACTTATCCCTCAGAGAGACAGTGTGGCCCTTGCAAAGTTTAGAAATTTGTAATGGTATCAGCCCCAAGCACATCTTACTCAGATGCCTTTTTATCCCCAGACCTATGTTCAAAATCTCTTTGTTTCCACTCACCCCCAATAGTAAATTCACAGTAACCATATTTGGCAGGTAGCACTCACGCTAAGCAGACAGAGCAGGCACTTCCATCTTACTTTACTGTGGCTGTTGTCACCGCATATCTTTATGACATTGCTTCCAAGGAAAAGTTCAGCTCTCGTGTTATTAGCCAATTCAGAAACAACCTGAGGCTGCACAGTGGAGCGTGACCTTGAGCCTGCATTCCAACCACATGATTCTAATGTTCATCCAGAGGTCCCTCCTTGGTCCAGAATTAATTCTTTAATTCAACAAATATTTACTGAGCATCTGACATGTACTAGATACTTTCTACATGCTGAGATTTTAACATAGATTAAAAATAATTCAATGCAATCCCTATCAAACTACCACTGGCATTTTTCACAGAACTAGAACAAAAAATTTCGCAATTTGTATGGAAACACAAAAGACCCCGAATAGCCAAAGCAATCTTGAGAACGAAAAAAGGAGCTGGAGGAATCAGGCTCCCTGACTTCAGACTATATTACAAAGCAACAGTAATCAAGACAGTATGGTACTGGCACAAAAACAGAAAGATAGATCAGTGGAACAGGATAGAAAGCCCAGAGATAAACCCACGCACATATGGACACCTTATAACGGTGATTGACATTTCAAGTGAGGTTGTTAGGAAGGAAGTATAGGATGGAATTTTAGGCAGAGTAGCTACCTAGGGCTGGCTACCTAGGGCTAACAGTAACCATTTAAAGCTCACTCAGGTTCTGTTTTTATATATATATATATATATATATGGAACTTGACTTACTTGTTGTTTAACAAGAGCAAATAATACTCTGCCCAACAATATCTAAAGACTTTTCTTTTCCATAGAATTAAATCACTGTCTCAGCTTACCTGCTTAAGAAAACTTGCACCTGCATGGTAAGTTGCACCTTAAGGCCTTGGCCCTAGCTGAAGCCCATTGATGTGCATCTTCATTTGTTAGGTTGCCCCATCAATTGTTCTAGCCTTAAGGAAGTGGAGGGAATAAAGATAATATTATGTCCTTTATCTTCACCTTTAAATTTTCAACTTGTTCAGAATTCCAGGTAGATAAGAAAGGGCTTATTGGAAACCTTAACAGAGACCCCAACAGTTCAAAAGATTTATTGTTGATTGCTAGATAAGTCTCCATTTCTAGAGAAAGGGCTCTAATAAGATAATAAAGGGTTCATTTATCTTCCTTAATCCATTTAAAATTTTCATCAACCAGGAAATAAATGGCTTGATTATAAAATTTTGAGATTTATGGGAAAATTGGTAGAAGGGACATATATTGTATTAGAATAAAGGGGATTTATAGCTTAAGTTTTTAAGTGCTAAGTATATAGAATATATTTGGTAAGAGTTAAAATATATTTGGTGTAGGGAAAATAATTATATAGTTAGATACATTTTGTTAGTATGAATATACTGTAAGCCAGTAAATTCAGGAGAACATGTACCAGCCCGTAGGTGAAGCAGATAAGATACATAGGAAGGAATATAAAGTTCTTGGGGGCGTTCTTGGGATCAGGATATTGAATGAGCCAGGAAAGCTGTTTAGTCATCATTGGTGAGGTACTGGCTAAGACTGAAGTGTGCCAGGACCTTTCTCAGTTACCCCAAGTTTGGGACCCACTCCTCATATTAATACAATGTACAAAAATTATGATTCAATGATATATGATCTAAAAAGCAGCACTTCAGGCGAAGGTCTAGGGAGGATATGTTTTGGAAAAATTTTTACAGTGGACAAAGGTTTGAAAATTTCACAAGGTTTGAAATTTTCACAAGGTTTGAAAATAAGAGTGTTCCTAGTCTGCTAGCTGGGGAATTTCTTAGGTACCATAGATCTATTTTCTCCCAGCATAGATATGTGGATACAGGCTGTAAAAATAAACCAGATGTTTCTTATTTGGTCTATCTTTCTACATCACTATATAGAGGAAATTCTGGAGTAGAAAAAGCAGAAGTCATTCTCTTGGTCATTCTCTTGATTTACCTTGGGTTACTAGCAAGTAAGGCACCTCACTGTCTTATTGTTATCTTTGCCATCAAATGGTGTTGACCTGGTCAAGGGAATGGAATAGGGGCTCAACACAAATGACAATATGGGGAAGGATAACTGTTAGTTACAAAGTGCAAAGGATCAAAGAGGATTCTGCACTGAAGGAAAAATAGGTTAAAACAGTAGCAACAACAATAAAATATGAAAAATTAAACAAATACAATGTGAAGTTTTGAATTTAGATTAAAAAATTCACTCATATTAAGTAGGGCACACTTGTTTTGATCAAAGTTCATGTGAGAAAGACCTGAAGTTGTTGACTGGTTACAACAACAGTGTGATTCTAACAATAAAACAAACAAAAAATATTTTTAAAAAGAAGAAAAAAAGGCATGTTAATTTAGAATACATTGAGGGAGACTTCTACCATATTCTACAGTAGTCAGATCACATCTAGAATCTTGTGTTCACTCTACATTTTAAGAAGGGCGTTGAAAAACTAAATGTTGAAAACCACGTTACATGAGAAAGTTTTTCCTATTTCTGAGACTATGGGTAAACTCCTTGAGGACAGGACTATGTTTCATATTTCTTAAACACAAGAGCCTGACCCTCTTCCCAGAACATTGGAGTATTCCTTAAATGTCTGTTGCATAAATAATGAATGAAAAATTTACAATATTGGAATTGTTTATTTGAATATGTGAGAGAAGTTTCAAATATATAATATGTATTTAAAGGAATTTTAGTAAATGAGATTAGAAGTATATTTAACGGTCCAAAAAGATCCCAAGAGTATACATTTTTTGTTCAGGATAATAAACTTTCTAATGTTATAAACCTTTGGGGAAAAAAGTGGCATCTGCATAAAAAGGGGTTCTTTTGCTAGATATATTCGAGGGTGCTAGATAACCATCTGTCAGAAAAGTCATAGCACTTTTGATCCCACTTTAATGGGAGATTTGGACCAGGTAACATTTAGGATTCCTTCCAGCTCTGATAATGAGTTATTCCAATGAATCTGTTATGACCACTGATTTTCTTACATTCTGATATGTGTGGTTTACCACACCATTCCACATGCGTAGGAAAGCCAGTTTATACCAGTCGTGAGTCATCGTGAGTCAAACTGCCCTTTGCATTTAAAAAATTCAAATGATTGAAATTAGTTTGTTAAAAATATTCTATCATATATACTTTCACAAAAAATTGAAAACAAATAATACTGCATATTAATATATCACACTGATTAGTCATTGAGCATCATAGGTATCTTCCAATAGAAACTTAAAAAATTATAGGAAGCAGATGTCTTATTTCACAAAGAAATATATTACAAAAGAACCATTTTTAAAGTTTCTCAATATAGAACTGAAAATGACTCCATTAGCTAATAGCAAAATAATCACATTTTCCTTAAAGGAAAAAAATATTTTAAAAATAATGATTAAGGGGTTCCCTGGTGGCGCAGTGGTTGAGAGTTCGCCTGCCGATGCAGGGGACACGGGTTCGTGCCCCGGTCCGGGAAGATCCCACATGCCGCGGAGCGGCTGGGCCCGTGAGCCATGGCTGCTGAATCTGCGCATCCAGAGCCTGTGCTCCACAATGGGAGAGGCCACAACAGTGAGAGGCCCGCGTACCGCAAAAAGAAAAATAATAATAATAATGATTAAGAGGAAAATGCCAGTGTTTGAGTCATTTATGTCTCCAGGAAGATTTAAGTGCCTCTTGAAAAACTTCACAATTATTGTCACAAACTACTTAAATGTTCAACACAAACTCCTTATACACTAAATGAAAAAGCTAACTGGATTCTGTTGCATTTAAAATTTCTTAACCTAGAAGAGTGAGCATGTTGGGGTTGAGAATTGAGTTTTGAGCTTTGTATTGATTCCCAGAATCAGGGAGAAAAAAAATCTTTCTTTAGTAAATTAATTCTTAAAGGTGTGGGGGGAAGCTACTGAAGGATTGCCCTGAGCTTTATTGTAACAAGAGCCTCCAGTCATAAATTACTGGCGCACAAGCAGGAGTCGATGTGTCATTTCTATTGTAATCAGCTGCTTTTATATTTCCACCCAGCACGGCTGACTTGATCATGCTGTGAACCTCTTGGATGTCAAAGTCCTTCATTTGCTCTTCTTCATGAGAGTAGGATAGGTATTTCTCTTTCAACTTAGGCCTCTAACTTGGGGAAATAATATATTCAACAATATGACTATGGGGATATTCTATGTGAGAAAAATTTTTAAGTGCAAGTTCAAAATTTGAAATTATTTAGCTTCCCATTTTTGCTCTTTGAGGAGTAATATGTATTAAACATCCATTCTGGAGATCTAGCTTTTAAATGACCTTTTCAGTACTCATCCTTTGCTCATTTTGATTTGCTCAGATAAATTACAACCACCTGGCCTTTTGTATTAAAGAAGGTTACACAAAATTGACCTTTTGATACTTATTGGGAGAGCTAGTTTCATTGTATTTGAGATTAACTGCTGTTGCTGTTTTCTGGTTATATCTTAAATAACTTTATTTGAGGATGGTAAAGCCTATTTCTTTTGCCTGTTTGTTCCAGGCTACTTCTAATACCATAAGAATGGACTCGGAGCAATACAAAGAGAAATTGTGTTTAAAAAAAATAATGAACCTGATTTATTTGGATCCTTTTATGCCTGATGATATCTATGTGTTATTTCAATTTCTCTTAACCTTGATAAAGCCAAAATTATCCTTTCACTGTCTGCTCCTTGCCACCTTGCTTAATAAAACTCAGCCCTCTTTTCTTTTTCTTGAACACGTTAGGCTCAGACTTACAAGTCTGAGGAACTCCAGAACTTGGCACTTGCTCATCCCTCTGCCTGAAATATTCTTTTCTGGCTTTATTTGTTCTTGTTCCATTCACCTAATATTCCACTTTTCCCCCTACATTTTGTGGTCTCTGTTTAGTTAGGGTGGGTTCTGTGACTACTTATGGAAAATGATATACATCACTTCTGCTGTGAGACATTGAAAAGTCCATGCAGGATTCACTAGTCTCTTTTCTGCCTTTACACTTAAGGAATCTCTGAGTTGAAATGGTAGAGCCTCAAGACTGGAGCAGTCTATATTGCTGAGTTACCAGATGGGAAGTTACCTGGACCTATAGAAAATTTTGTGTGAGCAAGAAATACACTTTTCTGTGTTAAACTGAGTTTTGAGAAGGCATACCTACTCTGACTGAATATTCAAGGTTTCAGGTCAAACGTCATTTCCTAGGAGACCTTCTGTAATCCCCCTATCTAAAGCACTTTCTCTCTCCACTATCTCTGTTTCTCCCAACCCTATATGTTTTCTGTAGTGATTTTTTTCTTTAATTTTTTCATTTTTTTGTGTATGTATATGTTGAACAAACAAGACTTCTATATGCTGTTAATTATGCTTCTAAGTGCCCAGAGTAATCTTTAAAATTGTCAACAAGCATTTCATTTTTTGACTTTTTGCTTTAATGTCAAAAAGTGCAAACAAAACAAAATACTGCCTCACAAACCACTGTTGAGTTTTCCATTGCTCGTTAGAAAGGATGGTCGTGTATGAAGCAATGACTGAATTTTTGACTCTTCTAGATGAATCCATTCTGCATGATTTCTTTCATCCAGAAGTGAGATCATCTTTGGCAAAGTCTAAATCTGTGATGCCGTCTCTGTCAACAAAGAAAGAATTAAGAATCCAAATTTTAATTTTAAAATCGCCTGAAGTAACCTTCAGAAAAATTTCCAATATTTTTATATATCTTCAGGTTTTAGCCCACTAAGAAATAGATAAGGATTTGTTGCTTTCAAATCCAGGCTACTTAAGTAATTCCTCCAAATCAGAATATTCCCCCAGTTGTCTACCTCCGGTCTCCTGGTAGATGGTCCAGAAGGGTCCCTGATATTTTTTTAATAGCATGGAAATGCTTGCTAAATAGAAAGAAGAGTCACCTCATATATTCATTCCTAGAAAAGTGTCTGGAGCACAGTAGGAGCTCAGTAAAAATGTTTCCAATGAATGAATGATCACAGCCAAACTTAGGCACCAAGTAAGTCAAGAAATCCCTATTGAATTGTTCTAAGAATAGGAATTTATTTGTTTATTTATTTAGAGTGAAAGAAAGGGAAGGGGAGAGGAGAGAAGGGAAGAGAAAAGAAGGAATGAAAAATCTGCCTAGAATTTTGGTCTAAACTCTTCAAGATTCACTCTTTAGAATGTCAAGTAAAGAAGAATTTCAGCATCTGCTTCTGTTCCTTAGTGAAATTTCTTGATAACACTTGACTGAGAATTGTTTTCTTATTGCTAATGCATGAAGAGATGTATCACATTATGTAACAGTCATGCTTGTTTTCTCATTAGTGAATTAAATATGTTGCCAAATATAAGATAAAAACAAGTATACACAAGTATATCATTTGTAAAATCAAAGTTTTGCATGGAAAATCAACTCTTTACAATTATTAAGATACAAATGATTTTCTTTTGAAAAAATGTTCACAAGATGAAATTCTCCATTAATGCAGTCAACAGGCACACAGTTGATGAAAACCAGTAACTGACTATGCTGGCACAAGTTAGTATTTCATTTAGACTAAAGGGAAATGCTAAAACTGTGCATTCTTTCTTAATTTACTTAAAAATATTAAAGAGAAAGGTTGGCAAATGTTAGCAATTTCTGGAGTGGGTGTGGTAATTTGGTAGGGATATTGTTTTACTTTTCTTTGTTTGCTACATATCACAAACCAGCTCGATATCTCCAAAGTGGTTTAACCAAGATCTAGCCAATGATATGAAGCTTAACTTATTGATAAGCAACCTTGTAGGATGCTGCAAGATACAGCTTTTTGTATTAAGAAAAATTCAGATTTTGCAAAGTTCCATCCTTTTAAAATTAAACCTACTTTCCCTGAAGACTTATAGTGATTGATATGTATAAACAGTTGTCAGATGTTCTTTCCATTTTCTTGGCTTCAAACTTGAACTGGGAAGACTTATGCCATGTAAGAAGTATGGTTTTGGCTTCCATGATGTTCAATTAATAATGCATAACCATGAATACATGAGGGTAAGGAAGATCTGTCATACTTTCTTTTCTTTGACATTGCCTAAATTAACCTAAACAAAGGCAGCCCATACTTAAAATGCCCATACTTATAAGTTCGATATATCTTCCTTAATTCCTGTCAGTAGAAAGCTTTTAAGACCTTATTGTATGCAAATGATGGTGATACAGTTTGGCCATATGGTTTGTACCACTCTCTTCTTGATAATATAAACAATTTTTAGAGTTCCCTGAGACTTATTTTACATGGATGTTATGATCTAATATCAGTATGAAAGGCTGATATCTTGTAGACACAAAATAATTCAGTCTAGGGTATAGGTGACGTTGCACATACAACTGCTCAAACCCCAAAGTTTGAGAAACACTGAGCTAGACAAAGGGAAGAAATAAAAGGAAACTTTAGAAATATATGTTTGAGCTTAGAACCCATTCTGCCTTTAAGATAATTTTCAAGTTCTTATGTAGCAAATAGGGATGTGGAGGGAATTCTAAAGTAGCCTTGCTTGCTTTTAGAATTTACTCAATTCCTTTTTATTTTTAAGCATGAATATATGCTGATAGATTTCTTTGTTAAAAGAATTTAATAGTGGAGTTACATTTTGGTTCTGAATGAGGACCAATTAGCTTCTAAAGGCAGTACTAAGTTAAATTACTGAATCCACTGAAGTTGAAAAAATTTTTTTTGAAGTATCATCTATTACTGCCAGATTCATAGATTTTTCTAGTGCTCATCTGTTTACTCTTTATAGGTCTGTTATCTACAGGTTGAAGAACCTCTGGCCTAGACGATCTGTAAGTCCCTTCCGGATCTAAGAATCTGTGAAGACTATGTCTTAGTCATATCAGTAATATGCTCAGTGTTATCCAAATGACAACAAAGACCTTCATTTGCTGGCATTATTTAATCCTTATCTTGGCCTTTTATATAAGATTTTTAGCTTTCATTTGAGTTTGAGTTACTTTGACTTATAATATATATAATTTTAGGAATATTCAAATATACACTTTCACACATACATTGACATGAGTATGGGGTTTTTTAAATTTTATTTTTTTTTATACAGCAGGTTCTTATTAGATATCCATTTTATACACATCAGTGTATACATATCAATCCCAATCGCCCAATTCATCACACTACCACCACAACCACCACCCAACTGCTTTCCCCCCTTGCTATCCATACGTTTGTTCTCTATATCTGTGTCTCAATTTCTGCCCTGCAAACCAGTTCATCTGTACCATTTTTCTAGGTTCCACATATATGTGTTAATATACAATATTTGTTTTTCTCTTTCTGACTTACTTCACTGTGTATGACAGTCTCTAGATCCATCCACGTATCTACAAATGACCCAATTTTGTTCCTTTTTATGGCTGAGTAATATTCCATTGTATATATGTACTACATGTTCTTTATCCATTTGTCTGTCGATGGGCATTTAGGTTGCTTCCATGTCCTGGCTATTGTAAATAGTGCTGCACTGAACATTGGGGTGCATGTGTCTTTTTGAATTATGGTTTTCTCTAGGTATATGCCCAGTAGTGGGATTGCTGGGTCATATGGTAATTCTATTTTTAGTTTTTTAAGGACCCTCCATAGTGGCTGTATCAATTTACATTCCCACCAACAGTGCAAGAGGGTTCTCTTTTCTCCACACCCGTTCCAGCATTTGTTGTTTGTAGATTTTCTGATGATGCCCATTCTAACTGGCATGAGGTGATACCTCATTGTAGTCCTGATTGGCATTTCTCTAATAATTAGTGATGTTGAGCAGCTTTTCATGTGCTTCTTGGCCATCTGTATGTCTCTTTGGAGAAATGTCTATTTAGGTCTTCTGCCCATTCTTTGATTGGGATATTTGTTTTGTTTTTGTTTTTGTTTTTGCGGTACGCGGGCCTCTCACCGTTGTGGCCTCTCCCATTGCGGAGCACGCACAGGCTCAGCGGCCATGGCTCACGGGCCCAGCCGCTCCACAGCATGTGATGTCTTCCCAGACCGGGGCATGAACCCATGTCCCCTGCATCAGCAGGCGGACTCTCAACCACTGCGCCACCAGGGAAGCCCTGTTTGTTTTTGATATTGAGCTGCATGAGCTCTTTATTTTTTTTGGAGATTAATCCTTTGTCCTTTGATTCATTTGCAAATATTTTCTTCCATTCTGAGGGTTGTCTTTTCGTCTTGTTTATGGTTTCCTTTGCTGTGCAAAAGCTTTTAACTTTCATTAGGTCCCATTTGTTTATTTTTTTTTTTATTTCCATTACTCTAGGACGTGGATCAGAATAGATCTTGCTGTGATTTATGTCAAAGAATGTTCTTGCTATGTTTTCCTCTAAGAGTTTTATAATGTTAGGTCTTATATTTAGGTCTCTAATCCATTTTGAGTTTATTTTTGCGTGTGGTGTTAGGGAGTGTCCTAATTTCATTCTTTTATATGTAGCTGTCCAGTTTTCCCAGCACCACTTATTGAAGGTACTGTCTTTTCTCCATGGTATATCCTTGCCTCCTTTGTCATAGATTAGTTGACCACAGGTGCGTGGGTTTATCTCTGGGCTTTCTGTCCTGTTCCATTGATCTATATTTCTGGTTTTGTGTCAGTACCATACTTTCTTGATTGCTGTAGTTTTGTAGTATAGTCTGAAGTCTGGGAGTCTGATTCCTACAGCTATGTTTTTCTTTCTCAAGACTGCTTTGGCTATTCAGGGTCTTTTGTGTCTCCATACAAATGTTAAGATTTTTTGTTCTAGTTCTGTGAAAAATGCCATTGGTAATTTGACAGGGATTGCATTGAATCTGTAGATTGCTTTGGGTAGTATAGTCATTTTCACAATATTGATTCTTCCAATCCAAGAACATGGTATATCTCTCCATCTGTTTGTATCATCTTTAATTTCTTTCATCAGTGTCTTATAGTTTTCTGCATACAGGTCTTTTTTCTCCCTAGGTATTTGATTCTTCTTGTTACAATGGTAAATGGGAGTGTTTCCTTAATTTCTCTTCCAGATTCTTCATCATTAGTGTATAGGAGTGCAAGATATTTCTGTGCATTAATTTTGTATCCTGCAACTTTACCAGATTCATTGATTAGCTCTAGTTGTGGCATCTTTAGGACTCTCTATGTACAGTATCATGTCATCTGCTAACAGTGACAGTTTAACTTCTTCTTTTACAATTTGTATTCCTTTTGTTTCTTTTTCTTTTCTGATTGCTGTGGCTAGGATATCCAAAACTATGTTGAATAATAGTGGGGAGAGTGGACATCCTTGTCTTGTTCCTGATCTCAGAGGAAATGCTTTCAGTTTTTCATCATTGAGAATGATGTTTGCTGTGGGTTTGTCATATATGGCCTTTATTATGTTGAGGTAGGATCCCTCTATGCCCACTTTCTGTAGAGTTTTTATCATAAATGGGTCTTGAATTTTGTCAAAAGCTTTTTCTACATCTACTGAGATGATCATATAGTTTTCATTCTTCAGTTTGTTACTATGGTGTATCAGATTGATTGATTTGCGTATATTGAAGAACCCTGGCACCCCTGGGATAAATCCCACTTGATCATGGTGTATGATCCTTTTAATGTGTTGTTGGATTCTGTTTGCTAGTATTTTGCTGAGGATTTTTGCATCTGTATTCATCAGTGATATAGGTCTGTAATATTCTTTTTTTGTAGTATCTTTGTCTGGTTTTGGTATCAGGTTGATGGTGGCCTCATAGAATGAGTTTGGGAGTGTGCCTTCCCCTGCAAGTTTTTGGAAGAGTTTGAGAAGGATGGGTGTTAGCTCTTCTCTAAATGTTTGATAGAATTCACCTGTGAAGCCATCTGGTCCTGGACTTTTGTTTGGTGGAAGATTTTTAATCATAGTTTCAATTTTATTACTTTATTTATTTAATCATAGTTTCAAATATAAACAGATTGGTCTGTTTATATTTGCTATTTCTTCCTGGTTCAGTCTTGGAAGGTTATACCTTTCTAAGAATTTGTCCATATCTTGCAGGTTGTCTATGTTATTGACATAGAGTAGCTTGTAGTACTCTCTTAGGATGCCTTGTGTTTCTGTGGTGTCTGTTGTAACTTTTCCTTTTTCATTTCTAATTGTATTGATTTGAGTCATCTCCGTCTTTTTCTTGATGAGTCTGGCTAATGGTTTATCAATTTTGTTTATCTTCTCAAAGAATCAGCTTTTAGTTTTATTGATCTTTGTTACTGTTTTCTTTGTTTCTATTTCATTTATTTCTGCTCTGATTTTATGATTTCTTTCCTTCTACTAACTTCAGGTTTTGTTTATCTTCTGGCCTGTAGAGTTCCTGCTGAGAAATCAGCTGTTAACCTTATGGGAGTTCCCTTGTATGTTATTTGTCGTTTTTCCCTTGCTGCTTTCAATAATTTTTCTTTGTCTTTAATTTTTGTCAATTTGATTAGTATGTGTCTCGGTGTGTTTCTCCTTGGGTTTATCCTGCCTGGGACTCTTTGTGCTTCCTGGACTTGCATGGCTATTTCCTTTCCCATGTGAGGGAAGTTTTCATCTATAATCTCTTCAAATATTTTCTCAGGTCCTTTCTCTCTCTCTTCTCCTTCTGGGACCCCTATAATGCAAATGTTGTTACATTTAATGTTGTCCCAGAGGTCTCTTAGGCTGTCTTAATTTCTTTTCATTCTTTTCTCTTTATTCTGCTCTGCGACAGTGAATTCCACCATTCTGTATTCTAGGTCACTTATCCATTCTTCTGCCTCAGTTATTCTGCTATTGATTCCTTCTAGTGTATTTTGTTCATCTCTGTTTGTTTGTTCTTTAGTTCTTCTAGGTGTTTGTTCTTTAATTCTTCTAGGTCTTTGTTAAACATTTCTTGCACCTTCTCGATCTTTGCCTCCATTCTTTTTCCGAGGTCCTGGATCATCTTCACTATCACTATTCTGAATTCTTTTTCTGGAAGGTTGCCTGTCTCCACTCTATTTCGTTGTTTTTCTGGGATTTTATCTTGTTCCTTCATCTGGTACATAGCCCTCTGCCTTTTCATCTTGTCTGTCTTTCTGTGAATGTGGTTTTTGTTCCACAGGCTGCAGGATTGTAGTTTTCTTGTTTCTGCTGTCTGCCTTCTGGTGGACATGAGTAGGTTTTATGCTGATATAATCTCTTAGCATTTATAGGGAATATAGTACTTTATATTTTGGAAGATTTAGAAAAATTTTCCATTATTCCTCTTTTCTTCCTCTGTCTGTTAGCAGGCTTGATGAGAGGAAAGGTAGGTTTTGTTTTTGACACATTACTGTTCAAACAACAACCCTGCACACCTGAACAACCTGCCTTGAAAATCTGCTGTGGCCATTTGACAATTGAGGACACTTTGCTTTCAAACAATGAAGAAAAACTGAATAAGCTTGTGCCTTGCAGATTTAGTTATAAAATAATAGAATATCATGCTTTCCTAATTCACTGATGCAAAGAGATGTTGCCACTTCTCTTTATTTCCTCACACCATCCTAGCACCAAAAACCCAAAGTTGGTTTTTTACTTATATTCCTCTATGTTAAATGTGTTTGTGTTAATAATAGAAATAGTCTCATGAAATGTTGCTTAATCGCTAATTCAAACTCCTTGTAAATTTTATTATGTAAGCTCAGGAATAATGACTAAATCATTTTGATTGCTCCTTTTATACCTTTCAAAAATCTTAGGAATAATTGCTATTAAAATATGAATGCATTATGATGACTTTGTGGCAGTTTTCTCATAATATTTACAGTATTGCAATAAAGTGGTTGAAGAGAAATAAAAAACCTGATAGTGATTTCTTGCATCCACAAAATGGCCCATTCTAAAAAAATGAATATCCAGTTAGATTTGAGCATAAGACATAAATTCTAGAATATCGGAGGGCATATATTTTTAAAGGTTTTTTCACAATTAAAACGTTTTATCAAAACTTGCCTTCAATCACATTCAGATGATACAGATTTCTATACTTTAAGTCAGTCATTCATTGTTCATTCATCAAATACTCTTGACTACAAACTAAGTGCTGTGGGGAATAAAAAAACAAATATAAAATAGTTTTTGCCTTAAAGATTTCAGAAAAGCATGAAGATTTAAAGAGATAGTGCCACTCTAATATCATAAATAATTAGTAGGTGAGATGATCACTTCAAACTTGGATGGAGTAGAAGGACATTTGGAGGTATGGGGGGAGGACAGATAGAACCTGGACACAGGAGGAAAGACATAGGAAGACAACTGGAAACAGAGGTAGTTACTGTTTTCTTTAGTGTGTGTGTTTTTAAGGATTATTATCTGAAATCCATTAGAGTTGTAGCCTTCGCAGTGGTTGGAAAGGTGATTAATATGAACTTTTGGGGAATGATACGATATTTGAAGTAGTAGTATTGCATGGAAGCATTTCGTATATACATTTGATGGAATCAATGACCATTCCCAGTTGCCAAATTTAAGCATGGATTTTCATATTATTTTTAATTTCATGGTTTGTTTTGTAAGAGACTTTGAATAATAAAACAATTATTATAGATAACAAACATGACACTAAGAACATCCATAATTTTAAAATGTTCTGCACAACAGTGTTTATGGCAACACGATTATAATCTGTTCTATTATGATCAGTGTGTTCTTTTGGCCTTTTCTGTCTCCTAAAAAATTGGCAACTCCAGACTAGTTATAAAATAAATCATCTGTTATATGGCTTCTTATGTATATATAAAATGTCAAACTTCATTTTATATAAAAATCATAATCACAAAATAAGTTAATTTTTGAAAGTTCTTAAGGAAGTACTCTATATTTCCCCATAAGTTTTAGGTTGAGTTTTTATCATTCTTAGTCACAAATGGCAGAAAGCAGTTCCAAATCTAAATTCATTTTACCACAGTCATGACATTTTCCAACTGTCTCATAAATCTGCAACATTTGTTAAAAGGGAGACTAATAGAGCAAAATATGTCACTAGTGCCGAAGAAAATGGGCCTGTGGTAATTAGCGTGCCATCTTTAAAGACAAAATTGGTGCTTGAAATTTAACATAATAATTGTACCAATGAAGCGTTACTGAGTTCTCACAATGTGCTAGATTCCGTGTTGAGCAGTGCAAGTGCATTACCTTGTTAGTCGCAATCTTCTGATATTATTGCTATTCCCGTTTATAGAGAAGGGGAAAAAGCCTTAGAAAAGTCTACAGAATTTGATGATGGTACAATAGGTAATGGGTGGGGAAGCTGGGATTCAAAACAAGTCCTCTGAGGTCTAGGTGTAGGCACTATTAATAGCCCAACTTTGCAATGAGAATATTTGAGGCGTTGAGAGGTCTAAATAATTTGGTTAAGGTCAAACAGCTACAAAGTGGAAAAACTGGTATTCAAACACAGGTCCTAATTCCAGAGTCTACGTATTTTTTCTGTCAATATTTCCACTAAATTTTGACAGAATTTAAGTTGTAAGCATATCGTTTATATCTCTTTTGTTCTGACATAGAAGGGGCAAAATTCAGGAAGTAATGCATATAGATGTTAACTGGCAAGAGAAAGGACAATTGTTAAGGATATGGCTAAGAACCAGGGACTTAGTAGCAAAGAGAATCTCACTTTGTTCCATTTTATTATTTTAGGGCCATCATATCAAAGCAAGAGTGTTTTAGGATAAAATTACTTACCCTCCCTGAGTTTCCCAGTCAGAACATTTGCATTAGTTTCCCAAAGTTAGAATGTCAGCCAAAGTCCTCGAACTAGTCCTCTGCTAAGTGACCCCGAATGAATTCATTTGGCTAATTCCCTGTTTGTATCCTTTACTGCACACTGTCTTGTGCTCTTATTATTTTTATTTCGCTGTGTCTTATTTTACAAACTACAGTGTTATGGTCCTGAACAAGAAAAACATTTTGCTTCTTTGCAAAGCGTACTGTAATAAGCATTCAGTTCTTAAAAAGTGATGAAAACTCAAAGCTCAGAAGACAAACTGGAATCTTTTAAAATGCCTTTCTATCCTATAGTACATTTTTTTAAATGAATAAAAGTATCAGTCACTGATTTTTCTTTATTATGAGTGGTGGGGGTCACAATAATACATTATTTTCCGGAGGAATCTATGTCAAATATGGTGACTGTAGAATATTTATAGACTTACATTACAATTTGTGGTATTGAGTATTCATTAATTATATTTTGTAGACATTTTACTTTTAGGTGTAGGGAAAAGGTAAGATGAGGAAAGAGAAAGTGTTCATTTAAAAAAAATAAATCAATCATATGAGATGCCATTTATAAGCTAAGGAAAACTAGTACAAATGAAGAAACTTTAATACAGATGTTAGAAAATCATGTTAAGGTCCAAACTAGAATTTACAGTTTTCTCAAGGGAATTTTTATATTACGGTAGCAAAGGCAGTTTGTATATTTGTATGTGTGTGTGTTTATGTTTTTACCAGATAAAAAGAGCATTGTGTCTTCTACACTTAGCATCCCTTGGTATTTGGAGTAACATTATGTTTGCATTTTGCATAGACACGGTATTCAGATCAATTGGCCACTCCTATTGAGAGAGACACAAACAAGATTCTGTTTGCCAGCAGCTGTATTTTTAATAGTACAAATCTGAGTTTATATTAAATTGAATAATTCGGTTGTTTAAATCACATTTACTTTTTACTCTGAATATTTTAGTATGTCTTCATTACTCCTAAAAATACATATAATTTAAGAATTTAAACTACGACTGAGTAATAGTTGTATTATTTCTGTCCCGTATTAGCAAGTAGATGTTCTCTCTTTAATAATAAAAGCAAGGCCTTAAATTATATTTTAGATGCTCATTACATGCACACCGTTACTGCTGTGTCACAAGCGTTAAAATTAAAATGTTAAACAATAAACTGCCATTAAGCATTGGCTTTTGTTCCTTCGTCATCTGAAAGGGAAGTTTATGAATGATGCATCACCGTGCTACATACATTTACATTCAAAGACCAGTTGTTAATATCTGAAGTTACTTCCAGTGAATCTTTAAAAATCTGTGTGAATAATGAAGCCATTCATTGTGTTCAAGGATTTTGCCTTTCTTCGATGATATGATTTTCTTCTCATTTGAAAGAGTATTTAATTGCATTGCTCATCGACTTTTAATATTTAATAATAATTGTATTAGCTGTGTAGAATGAGAAGGGCAAGATTTGCAATATCTAGTGCTGGTCATTAATTTTTTGTTATCATGACTTAATGAATATTATAATTACAAGGAGAGGCAGAAATGTAAATTAGCTGGGTACTTGGTTGGGACTTGCTGGTTTATTGGTTTTAGTTTGAGCAAAGCCCAGAAGAGACACAAATAGAAAGAAACAAATATCCGGAAGTGTTTTAGAAGCCCTGGCACACATGTCTTGCAACCTACTAATCGTTCCTCATTTAAATAATGAACATTTAAATAATGAACAGAGGCTTTGAATAAAGTTGAAAACACTGACAAAAACAATTCCTGCAATTGACAGGGGATCTTGATGACTTACAAGGCTTAGTCTGGGCAGGGATATGTTCCTTTAATCTCTGTTAATGCATTTTGACAACTTTTGATTATCTTTTCTTAAACATTTTTACTGTCACTTGCTTTCAGCTAAGACAAAAGCATGAGTTACTCTGAGTGGGAAAACTTGGCATAGCCATCATCATAATAGCACTTTTTACTTAAGTAGCAGCTCTCATCTGAAGTTTTCAAAGTGCTTTTGAGTACATTTCATTAGGCTTGTGGGATGGAGGTCAAGGGAAATGTTCTTTGGAGGCACCATACATTTAAAGCCTCTATGGAAATATAACCCAGGCCATGGGGAGAAAATAATTTTCATTTTTAATGATCTAGATATGTGTATTAGATGACTTCTCAATTTTGAATGCCATTTTGTTCAAAATGGAACTAGATATTGTTGAATTTAACATGTTTTAAAACAAGTGATTTTTAACCCCCTCCAGCAACTGCTTCGAGAACGACAGCAGATGGCCAGCCGTCCCTTTGCTTCTGTTGATGTAGCCCTGGAAGTGGGAGCTGAACAAACAGACTTTCTGCGAGGGTCATTAGAGGTAGGAACAGTGGTGCTGAAAGGGGACTGCTGTGATTTGCATATGTATATTACTTCTCTAAGCTGCATCTGCTTGTGAAGCCAAACAGAATCTGATTATCTAGACTTGACAAGATTCAGCTACATATGTTATGCCATTTTCAAGGCACATAGTTTTAATAGTATGACATGAGCTGTAACAAAAGCCACTGGAGAATCTATTAGTCTAGGCAAGAGTGACAGACTGCTCACCTGGCAGCCCTTCCCTGAGAAATAGGAGCTGAAGCAATTTAAGATATAGGTATGATGGAAGAAACGCAGTGCCTGTATTTAGTCCTTGGAGTGCTTAGTGCCCCTCAGTTAACAATTCACATCATTCTTTATTTACAAAGTTGGCTATAAAAGGTGGGTGGAAATGAGTTGCATTTTAATTACATAGTCTCACTTTTTGAACATTGAGAATTGTGGAATATAATGAATATTTTTATATGATGGCTGTATTAGTATATGCTTTTATTGCAAATGCAGAAATAGGGTATGGTGAAAGAGAAATGATTATGTGCAAGTAAATGCGATATTAGAATCCTGAAGTAATGCGTGAAATTTCTGAAAATAATAACCCCCAAAGAGGAAAAATCCACAGATTGTGATTAACATCTAATCAAAGCATTTTGAGGCATAGTAATTTTATTGTATGCTTGCCTTTTTAATTTATATTTCATATGTGGTAAGATGTTTAAGCAGGAAGATTAAAAAATACTATACAATTGAAATATTTTATTAGCTTTTTAAAAAGTACCCTTTTGTGATTAACTTCATGTTGCTATTTTTAGACTTCACTTTTCTTCGTGGAAAGCAAGGAATATAAAAATAGACTCCTCCAAATATCTAGATACAAATATAATTGATTTTGTCCATAGAATTTTTGGTCATTCTGAAAAAAATAAAGTCAGACCTCATGGATGCTATACAAAGGACCAGATTTTAGAGGGCATTTCTCTATGAAATTTTTTTATTAATAGCTTTTGTGTACTTGATTTTTTAGTACTCTAGATCACAGGTTGCCATGGAAGCTTAGAACATTAGAAAATTTATAGGTATATCTTCCATTACTTAGGGAGAAGTGCTCTAATTTCTAAGTTTACCGTAAGTGCTTTAATTTCATTTTGACCCTTAGTTTCAAATAACTTTAGTACGGAACCTTTAACAAATAGAAAACCTGAACTGTTTGAATCTAACTTCCTTTTTCTCCTCACTTGTTTAAAACATTCTCAAATGCTGCTAAAACTCAACTGAAAAGAGACAAACGAATGTAAACGATACATAGGCAGGCCAAGGTAGAAAAGGAATAATCAAAGAACTAGAAAACTCATAAACTTAAGAAACAAATGTATTAACTATGTATCATCATAGCTGGTCAGTTGCTGCTGAATAGTGTTCAAGAAAGTATTCTCAGGTGTTTTTTTAACCTTAAATTTATTTTGTAGAGTTTGAAAAGTTCTACCTCTACTTTCTTTTCCCCCATATTTGCCTGGTAGTCCTTCTTTTATTCCTTTATTCCCAACTTCTCTGTACCCTTTTGTTTTACACCTATCCCTTGTAGAAAAGACTGTTAGCTTTTTATTTTCCCGGTCACTCTGTGTTTCTGTCTTTTGATTGGTACATTTAATCTGTTTACATTGACAATAATTACTGGTCTACCAAGGCTCATTTTAGCTACTCTGGTGTGTGTGTGTGTGTGTGTGTGTGTGTGTGTTGGTTGGTTGGTTGTCGTCGTTGTTACTGGCCTTGCTTCTTTTTGGTTCTTTTTCACAGCTTCTTTTGGATAAATTGATTTTCTTCTACTAAACTGAGTATTAAATACTCTATTCCTATGTTTCTGGTAGTTATCCCTTACTTACCAAGATTCATAGAAATGGCTATTTTTCCCTATCGGTGTCTAAAGCTTATTAATGCAAATTCCTGCCCTGCCCATCTGAAACACAGTTATTACTTCAGCATGCTTTCAGCTGTCTCTGTCTCTCCCACCCTGTGTTAATACTGCCTGGAATTTTTGACCCGGATATTATAAGTGCACTTTTTCTGCATCACAGCATATTTAAGTAACAATGAACCACCTTTACTCTCCTTTACTTTTTGTGTCTAGTTGCTTGCTCATGCATTTCTTTCACTTGTCACTAAAGTAAATTCTCCAAATAGTTTCTTCAAAGAGAAACTTTATGTATTTGAGACCTTAACTACCTATATACCAATATACTGATTTTGTCCTCACATGTAAATAATAGTTTAATTAGATATAAATTTTTGTTTCAAAGTTGTCTTCAAAACTTTAAAGATATTACTTCATTGTCTCAAGTCTGGTGTCAGTTTGATTCTTTGTCCTTTACTAATGAGCTCCATTTTCTTTTTGGAATCTTTCAAAATTTTCTCTTGTTTTTCAGTGTTCTTAAATTTCTCTCTGATATGTAAATATGATCCTATTTGGCACTCTATGTACCCTTTAAACCTGTAACTTTGTACAGTTCTGGCTAATCTTTTTTACTATTTCTCTAAATATTTATTACTCTATTCTCTCTCCTGGAATTCCTATTAGATACTCTTGATACTTCTTGTACCATCTATATTTCATAGCTTTTCTCTTATTATTTCCACTTTTTTAATCTCTTCCTGATGCCTCTGGGAACACTCCTCAACCTGCTATTCCAGTATACAATTTTTTTCTTAGATTGTATATTTTCTGCTGTTTAACCCATTCATTGACTTCATTTCAACAATTACATATTTTGTTGTTAATACTTGCAAGTGATTTTTCTTCATAACTGCTTGTTTATGGTTCATATTTCTAATACCCTCCCTTACTTTTCTGAAATGAAACCATTTATTATATTTAATTTAAATAGTTTCATATTTGCCATCCTTTAGTATAGACTTTCATTTTTGTATTTCTTTCATGGTGCTTACAGTCTTTTTTGCACTCTTACATTATTCAGTTAACATGTATTTTGTCATTAAGATCTACTTAAAAATAGGCATAATATCTTTGACTCTAGATTGTGCTCTTATAGGTCATTTAGAGGCTGGAGGTGAGGAAGCTACTCGTAATGAATAATCTGGGCTCAAGCACTACCGCTCATTTGCCACGGGTGTCCCTTTCACTGCAGAGAACTTTCTATCTAGTACTTCTTTCCCAAGCATTATTATCAGATGGTAGCCTCCCTCTGGTATAATTGCCAGGTCAGCAGTTGAACTGGGGAGAAGTGAATGCTTAGGAGTTGTCCAGCCTCCTGCTAGTGTGGTTGTAGGATCCCTCACCCTAGCAGAGCTCTAGAACTCCTCTGTCATTAGTTTGCAGCCTTGGGCTGGCACTGGTCTGGTTCTGATGCTTTTCTGCCCCACAGCAGGCAGGGTAGGCATCAGTCCACCCAGGACAATGTGGACTCCAGTCCTCTTCTAATACAGGTCACCATTTACTCCCTACAAGAGTCCTAATCACTTTCAGTCTTTCCTAGTGTTTCTTCAAGACTTTGTATTAACCTCTGAGTGTGTCCCGAGAGTCATCAACCTTCTGATTTCTTATATGTTATCTCTGTGTTTAAACTCAGGGGAGGGACAAGTGACTCATTCTGGCTTGTCATGTTTTGGCTGCAGGACCGTATGTGCAAGTGCTTTGTATTCTATAAAGCTTTATGTTAATGTTGGTATTATTATTTTCTCTTTTATTATTATTCAGTTATATGAATAACTGGTGTGCCTCTATTTCTTTGGTATCACTTGTTTTCTAAAACTTAAATTCAAAACCTCAAAGAAGAAAAATACCTACCTGCATACTCCCATTTAGAAAGCCCTTTCTATCTGGGGATCAGGTTCTACTTACCAATGTATAGTATTGTTCGTTTTTTTGAAACAGCTTTATTAAAATGTAATTCATATACCATACAGTTCACCCATTTAAATTGTAAAATGTGATGGGTTTTAGTATATATACAGTTGTGTAACCATCACCAGAAATCAATTTTAGAGCATTATCAAAAATTGATTTCATCTCCAAAAGAAACCCCATTCCCTTTAGCAGTCACCACCCCCTCCCTTTTTCCCCAAGCCTCTCTCTTAGCCCTAATCTACTTTTTGTCCTTATGAGTTTTCCTCTAGTGTATTTTCATTCCATTTCATATAAATGGAATCATGCAATACATAGTCTTTTGTGACTAGCTTCTTTTACTTAGCATTATAGTTTCAGGTTTCATCCATGTTGTGGCATGTATCCGTACTTCATTCCTTTTTATGGCCAAATAGAATTTGATTTTATCGATATAGCATATTTTGTTTTTGCACTCATCAGTTGATGGACATCTGGGCTGTTTCTACTTTTTGGATATTTTGAAAAATGCTACTATGAATATTTGTGTACAAGTTGTGTTTCCATTTCTTTTGGGTATGTAACGAAGAATGGAATTTCTGGGTAATATGGTAATTTTTCATTACTTGTTGAAAAGACTTTCTTTCTCCATTGAATGATCTTGGGAATCTCATTGAAAATCAATTGATCATAAATGTGAGAATTTATTTCTGTAATCTCAATACTATGCCATTAATCTATAGGTCTATCATATGACAGTACAGCACTATTTTGATTACTATAGTTTCGTAGTAAGTTTTGGGATTAGAAAATGTAAGTCCTCCAACTTTCTTCTTTTTGAAGATTGTTTGGCTCTTCTGGGTCCTTTGAATTTTCACATGACTTTTAGGATAAGTTTGTCAGTTTCTGCAAAGAAGCCTGTTAGTACTTTGATAGGGATTGTGTTGAATCTGTAGATCAATTTAGGAGAACATATAGTATTTTAATATTCACTTTATTAAGGTGGTACTTTTGTTAATTGAGTGCCTTTATCCTCCATCCTCAAAACCCTAAGTTCAGTACCAGGTTTCCTTCATCCTGATAAATAATTATGATTTCTGATATTTAAAGTTCCCTATATTCACATGTCTAATAATCTCAAGAAAATTGACAACTTAGAAAATTTTTTTGAATTCAGGTTAAAAATACTGTTGTTCAGTAGATTGTTTTTAGATCTTAAATTGTTTACTTCTTCCTGTAAAAGTTAAACGTCAGAAGTACGTATCAGCAGCTAATGCTAATTTCTTTCGTTGACATACTTTAGAAAATAATAGAGGTAGAAGCATAAAGTTTAAAATTATATCTTGTTTTCTTCTTTTCTAAGCATTTTGTAATAATTACTACTAAGTAGAAGTTATCTATCTGCTGTATATACACATACATATGTGTACATATACATTTATATGTGAGATTTATTTTCCATTGTCACAGTATGCTGGAAGCTGCTCCAAATTGCTCTTTTTTATGTACATAACTTAGTATGATGTGGTTTATTGATCTGCTTACACGGCAAATTCTGAAGCCTAGGCCTATTCTGAAATAACATTAAGGACTTTATTTAAACCTAGAAAATTAAAGTAATTGTAAAGTTCCTCTGCTGGGTTTTTCTTAAAATTCAGTGATTAACTTCAACACAAAGCATGAGTAAGCTGGTTATTACTATTCTGTAAATATTCATTGAGTATTCATAATGCGGTAATTTCAGGAATGGATTCCTTTTAAATTAAATTGGACTCACGTGCCACTCTGAGTTCGAAATCTGTACAGTCAGAGGGAGAATGTAAGGTATAATATGAAATTAATTACCTTTGATACATCTGTAGGTAGTGGTACTATACACCAGAATGTCCTGTTCTATGAAGTAGATGTGTTCCTGAACATTTTATATATAAGTTAATTATATTTTTTAATGAATGAGGAGTATTCAGTCTTCACAAGAACTTTGTGTAAACCCTAGGTGTAAAACTCTTTGTGAGTAAAAAAAAAAAATTATAGTATGAATAATCCCCCCATAAATTATCTGTTAAAAAATCTGAATCATTGTATTTTTCTAAATTATAGTGACAAAATACATTATTAAAATTTAATAAATGCACTTAGAATGTAAATTTATATATAAACTCAATTTATTAGTTGGCTTTACACTTATTTTTAAAAGAGGGTTATTTTTAGGACTTCACTGGAGGTCCAGCGGTGAAGACTCCATGCTTCCACTGCAGTGGGCACGGGGCTCTATCCCTGGTCGAGGAACTAAGGTCCCGCATACTGCACAGCACGGCAGAAAAAAAAAGGGGGCTATTTTTGTGGTGACCTTGTGACCCATATAGTATATATTTATCAGTTTTCTTCTGCCAAGTAATAGCATGATAATGTATGGTAATTGTTTAACAGATTTTTATGGAATAGTCCATATACGTCAGGCACTGTTCTAATAAGCACTTGAGAAACATCAGGGAACGAAACAAAGAACCCTGTCCTCATGGAGTTTATATTCTAACAAGGAAAGTAAGTTATTTAATATGTTAGGAGGTGGTGAGTACAATGGAACAGGAAAAAATAGAGCAGGATAAGGGTTTTGGGAGTGCTTTGTGGAGGTGGGGAGAGTGTGCTGTATTGAATAGGGTGGTGGTCAAGGTGACCTCATTGAGAAGATGAGAGTTGAGCAAGGCTTGAAAGAGGTGAAGGAGTTAACCAGGCAGCAGATTCCTAGGGAAAACTGTTCCAGGCTAAGGCAATGGCTAGAGCAGGGGCCCTAAGGTGGGCATGCTGGGCAAGTTCATGGAACAGCAAGCATAGGGTGGGGGCAGGTGCAGGAGGAGGCAGATGATATAGGGCCTTGTAGACCTTTGTAAGGATCTTGACATTCAATCCTACGTGAAGGGGAGAGAACCAATTGCAGGCTTTTGAGAGAGGACTGACATGATCTGTTTCTAGGAAGATCACTCTGCCTTTTGTGTTGAGAATAGTTTGAAAGGTGATATTGTATAGTTTCCTGAGAAGCAGACAGTAAGACAAGGAATTGGTTCATTTGAAGGATATGCTGGTAGGGAAATGGAGCCATGAGAAAGGGAATGGAGAGCAGTCAGTACCACTACGGACAAGTAGGGCTTAATCCCATTGGGGAAATTCTGGGAGTCAGGGTAAAATGCACGTCAGACTACAGACACCAGGACAATTCCTCACCTCCCTCCAATCACTGGTTGAGGGCCACTTCCCAGAAGGCCAGAGGAAGCCCTCAGGCAAAGAAATGAAGGCTTTGGCATTGGAAGTTAGTCGAAAACTGACATGGTAACTGGGCGGGGGGACGGAGGGGGGAGTGTAAATCAACCCAGAGTTTCTGCTACTAGGGCAAGAATAGAGGGAGAGAAACTTGTTCCGAGGCTACTGTAGGAATCTAGGCGAGGGATAATGCTGGCAAGAGGCCAGACCAGGGTCATAGCAGTAAAAGTGATGAGAAGTGGTCAGATTCTGGACTTTGCTTTTAAAGTCATTATGAGTATAACGTTCTCATTTTGAAAGCCTTTCAAGAGACTTTGTGTTTGTAAAATCCAAATAGAAACTAAGACAGGATTTTGTCTCTTTAACTGGCACTGTAATAGCTCTAAAACTTCTGAGGCTGTTGTACTTACTCGTTGAGAGGAATAGTCACATTCTCTCTTAGTATACCCTCTCAGACAACAAAATATATGCTTTTCCTAGCTAACTGATAGAAACCATGACAAAATGAGGTAAAAGAACCTAGAGCCCCTTAAGTGACTTAGATTGACTAGGCTCGTTAGATCTGGTGTCACATGAAAAGTATAGCATACAGTTTGATCACAAACAAGTTAATTTTTAGCCCATTAGGTTGAAATGATGATGATGTTAAGAATGTACATTCCCTGTTTATGGTTATTTGGGGGAAGAGTAGTGGTAGGAAGGAAGGAGGGAGGGAGTTGGCAGTTTTATAAACTTAGATGAGTCCTCAATTGTCATTGACAGTTTTTGCTGGGATATTATTCTTTGTTTCTATTTTTTTTTTTTTTTTTTTTTTTTTTTTTTTTTGGCGGTACACGGGCCTCTCACTGTTGTGGCCTCTCCCGTTGCGGAGCACAGGCTCCGGACGCGCAGGCCCAGCGCCCACGGCTCACGGACCCAGCCGCTCCGCGGCATGTGGGATCCTCCCGGACCGGGGCACGAACCCGCGTCCCCTGCATCGGCAGGCGGACTCCCAACCACTGCGCCACCAGGGAAGCCCTCTTTGTTTCTATTTTTATTTTTAATTTTTTTAGCCAATTATTCTTCTATCTCTAATATTGAAAAACTGGAAACCACTTTAATGGCCAAAACTAAAGGATTTGTTAGTTAATTTATTATATTTTACAAAATGGTATATACATTGTGATCTCATTTTTGATAAACATTGTAAAGGATCTGGTCTAATAAATTCTTAATAATAGTTGTATCTAGGTGGGTAGTATATATGGGTTATTCTTTTTGCATATCTGTATTGTCCTTTCTGTAATGGCATGCATGGCTTTTTTTTTTAACAGGAAAAAATAAAACCAACAATAGAGTGAAAATATAAAATGTGAAGGTTTTTTCCCTTAAGTTTTAGACCCTTATATTGACTGCGTATTTGGGGGCTTGAAATTTTGCCAGGTATTTAACATGAATGTTTTCAATCATCATTTCTGTTTTAGGGAACAAAAACTCTTATGCATATTGTACATATTCTGGACTGCCCTGTTAACCTTTTTACTCATCATAATTAATTTACCCACATTTCAGTTTTTGAAAATGTAGATGACCATTGGGTTATATTCTACAAAGTTAGCGCTTAGGTGTTCACCAAGCGTGCACTAGAGAGTGCTTTCCAAACAATAGAGATGAGGATTTATATGCCAAGGTAAGGAGCTTGAACTTGAGCTTCGTAGGTCATGAGAACAAGTGAAGTGCTTAAATTGAGTTTAAGATACTATTTTTCAAATTTTATTTACATATACTGTCTCAATCTCATGTGAACCTAGGTCAATCTTATAAAACCCAAAGCAGATTTTGTTTGTTCTGTTTACTATTGAAGAAACTGAGGCTCTGTGAGCTTAAGACTCTTGGTGAAGATCACAGTTTAGTCACCAGTAGAGCAAGAGCAGAGTTTGTATCTCAGATTGGCCCAAGAAATTTCTTTTTCACAGAATTCTTAAATATTCTGACTTTAGTTCAAATTGAGAATACATTTTAGGCCCCAACGTGTCTCTGGAATATTTTTTCTTGTAAAGCTGTTTGTAAGCATAGAATTACCTAACACTTCTGTAGATGCTCGTGTAGTCATGAGTAATTGAGACAGTTCAGCCTAGTACACTACGTAAGAAAAAAGGTGACGGGCACATTGTTTAAATCAAGGCCAGGCACAGTGAGCATCTCTCATGTTAAGAGCATTGTTGGCTTTGCTCCCAGAGCAGCGTGAGCCCAGTTCTCCGCTGATGGGTACAGTCAATGGCCCCTCTGGCATTTCATTCCTGGCCTGGCATCTTCATGGACAGTAGTTTCAATGGTTGGACTGAGGATTTCCTGGGTTTCTTATTTTTCAGAGTTTTATAGCTCTCTTGTGATACTTAATATTTTAATTATTTTATTAACATTTATTATCAATGTTCTGATTATAAAAATAATAAATCCTCATTGTAGAAAAAAATGCAGAAATAATCAAAATTAAAGTGTTCCATTCATAAATATCTATTGCCAGAACTTTTATTTCCTTCCCGCAATATTTTCCTCTTACACATATGTATTTTTTTTTACATCTTTATTGGAGTATAATTGCTTTACAGTGGTGTGTTAGTTTCTGCTTTATAACAAAGTGAATCAGTTATACATATACATATGTTCCCATATCTCTTCCCTCTTGTGTCTCCCTCCCTCCCACCCTCCCTATCCCACCCCTCTAGTGGTCACAAACCACCGAGCTGATCTCCCTTTGCTATGCAGCTGCTTCCCACTAGCTACCTATTTTACGTTTGGTAGTGTATATATGTCCATGCCACTCTCTCACTTTGTCACAGCTTACCCTTCTCCCTCCCCATATCCTCAAGTCCATTCTCTAGTAGGTCTGTGTCTTTATTCCTGTCTTACCCCTAGGTTCTTCATGACATTTTTTCTTTTTTTCTTAAATTCCATATATATGTGTTAGCATACGGTATTTGTCTTTCTCTTTCTGACTTACTTCACTCTGTATGGCAGACTCTAGGTCCATCCACCTCATTACAAATAGCTCAATTTCATTTCTTTTTATGGCTGAGTAATATTCCATTGTATAGCATATATGTATTTTTACAGAATCGAAAGTATATTCTATATGTGATTTTGCATTCTATTTTTCTCACCAAGTAATATAATAAGAACATTTTGCACTTCTAAGTTTGATTTTAAAATGCCGTGTTGTTTTGTAGTATAACATAATTTATTTGGCTGTTTTATTTTCAATTAGTTTGATTCTTATTTCACACTATTATAAATAAGGCTTAGTTAATGTTTGTACATAACTCTTGATCCTAACCTATAAAAGGTAAACTGCTAGGTCAAAAATTATGACCTTTCATGGATCTTGAGATATTTTGCTTACTTACTTTCCAGAAATGTTCTTTTTCAAACTACCTGTAACAAAGAATGAGAATTCCTGTTTTCCTGCATCTTTGTCAAAAATGATTTTTAAAGCATTTTAAAAACAATTTTGATAATTTGAAATATGAAATATTATATTCTCCTTCAGATTTCTTATTATTAGCAAAATCAAATATTTTCATATTGTCTTTAATCATCTGTATTTCTCCTAGTTCATTTTATTGGCTATTATTCCCATGTCCTCTTCTATTTAATAGCATTTACTGATAGTAATCTGATTACACAAGAAATTCTATATTAGTCACAGAAAATTTGGAAATGATTCGTAGCTTATTCAGTATATTTCTTCATCCTTCTATTGGAACATTTTTGGCTTCTTATTTATAAATCCCATATATTAAATGTTTGTAATTTTCTGTTACAGATATTTCGTTTCTGGATATTGCTATTAAAATGTTATATTTTCTCTATTTTTTTCTACTAATCAAACTGGTTTAGTAATATTTTCAGACATTACTTTTGCTTTCTATTTATCCTGAATTTTTAATTGTTTTTCCTTCTTTGCTGGCCTTCTCTTGAATTGAAGATTTTAAAAAATCAATATTTCCTTTTCTCCTCGACTGATATGCATATTATACACTCTTTCTCCTCTTTTGGTGATTACTCTTAAAATTTTAGCAGGCATAGTTTCAGTCTGAAACTAATGAGCTCTTCCCAAACAATAAAAGGTCCTAAAAACAATTTAAATCTTGTTTTCATCTTATATGTCACAGTTATCTTATTTGTAGTTCTATGAGTTTTGTCACCCCTTGAATTAAACATTATTATTGTTGCTGTTTTACATGATCAATATGTGTTTAAATTTTCCTATATAGTCACTGTTTTCTTCGCTCACTGTTCTTTGCATTCAGAGCTTCCTTCTGAAATGTTTCCATCTTCCTATTATTTATCTTTAGAAATTGCTTTGGCACATGTCTTCTGATAATAGACTCTTAGCTTGCGTCTCCCTGCCTGCCTTTTCAGTTTCACTCAAGCCTTGGAGCATCCCCTTGCTTGCAATCTTAGAAATGTTTTGGAAATACACATTATCAAGCATCCAGTTTCTTTGCAATAGGAGTGCCATACTCAAACATTTTGTTTATATGAAAATTGTTCTGGCTTTGGCTTCCATTGTTGCAGCTGAGAAATGTTCTGACAGTATAATTGTCATCCTTTTGTAGCAAATCTAGCTTTTCTTACCAATGACTTAAAATCTCTTTGTCTTTGGTGTTCTGCAGTTTGACCATGATTTTCCTAAGCATAAATTTATTTGTATTTATCCTTCTTGGAAGATTTTGTGTTTTCTAGGTCTGAGGATTCAAAGTCTTTGTTTACTACTAAAAGTTCTCAGTTATTATCCATTCGAGTTTTACTCTCCTCCATTTTCTGTTTTCTCCTAAGATTCTGATTAGAGGGATGTCAGATCTTCTCATTCTGCCTTCAGAATCTCTTAATGTCTCAGTTTAGTGTTTTCCATCTCCTCTCTGTGTGTCTCTTCTGGCTTACTTCTTCAGAGCCTTCAGAATCTCTTAATGTCTCAGTTTAGTGTTTTCCATCTCCTCTCTGTGTGTCTCTTCTGGCTTACTTCTTCAGAGCCTTCAGAATCTCTTAATGTCTCAGTTTAGTGTTTTCCATCTCCTCTCTGTGTGTCTCTTCTGGCTTACTTCTTCAGAGCCTTGTTACAGTTCACTACTTCTTTGTTCAGTAGTATATAATCTGCTGTCTACCCTAGCCACTAGGTATCTTTCAACACATATTTTTTTCATTTTTAAAAGTTCTGTTTGGTTCTTTTCAAATCTGCTTAGTAGTTTCCAAAAGTCTCTTCTTGCTTGCTAGTTTTTATTCCCTCACATTTAAAAAAATTTTATATCCAATCATTTTAATACCTGAAATCCTTGGAAATCTAAAGCTATCAATTTCTTCCTGTGGGCTTTCATTCACTGTGGCTTTTTTCCTGGTGTGTTCAGTGATCCTTATGAACTCCCATTTGTTTTGATCTTAATCTGTGGTTTTCTAGAGGCCTAAATATAGACTGCTGTTCTCCAAAGAGGATTGCTTCTGCTACAAACCAAGACCTACCATTATTCTTTAACCATTTCTTCCAGGGTCCCTGGCAAAGTGCCGGGATCTCAAGTTCAGCTTTCTTGCCTTGTAAGTTACTTTTATCAGCTTTTATCCTCAGGGCAGCTCTGCTTTCATGTTTGCTTGCTGCTCCCTGCTCCCCTTTCCAGTTTTAGCTGGTTGCCTTGGAACATTCCCTAACTGCAATGCTTTAAAAAGAATTTGGTTATTTTGTAGTGAGAGGACCCTACTTAAATTGTAGTGTGTCTGCAATAGCAGCTCAGTTTTCCTGGGTGCAGGTTCTCTTCTTTCTGGACTGATGCTCTTCTCCTGGCATTAGCTTGTTATATGCATTATCACCACTTTGAGATTCCAGTATTGGCAACCTCTGAGGGGGTGGAAGGCCACAGGCGTGGGAGGGTTCGCTCTACTTGTAAATGGCTAGTGGTATAGAAACAGTCAAGCCACCAATTTCCTACTGATGTCTTTGTACTCCCTGAGGCTCAGGAACAAGGAGGACTTGGAATACCTATTACGTTTTTTCTTAGCTTCTTAGGGACCAGAGAGCCCAAGGATACTCTTGTTAGGGATTATACTGACCTTCCTCTTGGTATTTATAGAGCTCTCTAGACCATGTCTCTGTAAAATTCATACCCTGGGTCTTGATGCTAATTTCTGTGCACTTCCCCAGTTCAAAGAGGGTAGCGTTCGGCAGGAGTTCCCTCAGCCAGAGCTTTTACAGGACCCAAGCCCTGTTTGCCCATAACTACCCATAGGCCACAGGAACCGTTTGCCTCAAAGATGATTTTCAGTTGGTAGTAGAGAGAAGTAGACTGTTAAGGTCACATCTTCTCACATCCCTCATAACAAATGCTTTAGAAGACAAAAGGCTTTCTTATTTTAAGAAAATTATTTAGAAAAAATTGGAGATTTTTATAGGCACATTTTTAGTTCTTGAAGTAGGGAAGGATATAGATTCCCCAGGTGCATTTAGAATTTTCTTTATCTTTCTTTTAAAATTATAAAAAGACTTCTCTTCACCAAGGCCATTTAGCAGAAAATGTTTTCAAAAAATTTTTTAGAAATATAAGATTTGGAATTATAACAGAATTATAATGGATTTCATGATTGAATGGAGCATGAATTAAGAATTAAAGATGATTGATTCTTCAGAATTAACATGATAAGAATAGGACCCATTAACATGGGATGAATATAATACAATACTTAAATTACTGGAATCTGCATGGTTCTAAATTGACATAATCAGAAGTCACAATATGTTTAGGCATGAGAAAAGTCATCTGTTTATATTCTTAATACCTAGCTTTATAAGTGCCTTAGATTAACTGTACTTATAAGTTAAGTACTGCTAGCATCTTTCGTTCAGAATTCAGTGAGTTCAAAGCTAAAGATATGTATTTATATTTTTTATGCACTTTCAAAATTAAAATTTTATAAATGGAAGTTTTCATTGAGCTATTAAAACTTTATGGTTATCTTATCTTAAATCACTTAGAATGAATATAAACTATGTATGATGCAGAAGAATATAAAGATGAAAATGAACAACAACAAAAACGTAAGCCCAGTTTCACCTCACGGTGTCTGATATGATAAACAGAAACATTTACAAGTACAAAAGGCTTATAACCCTGGTTACCTATATTCATATTGGCTGTCATTCAGCAGAATGATACTTTACTTAAGGATACTGTCATATCATAGTTGAAGCAATACTAGCATAAATTTTCTTTTTCTTTTTTTTTTTTTTTGCGGTACGTGGGCCTCTCACTGCTGTGGCCTCTCCCATTGCGGAGCACAGGCTCCGGACGCGCAGGCTCAGCGGCTGTGACTCACAGGCCCAGCCGCTCCGCGGCATGTGGGATCTTCCCGGACTGGGGCACGAACCCGTGTCCCCTGCATTGGCAGGCGGACTCTCAACCACTGCACCACCAGGGAAGCCCTAAATTATTTTTATATAGCAGTCTTGCAGATAAGAAGTGGCTGTGTAAAGTAGGCTACAATATCATTTATTGGAAAGTCATAAATACGGTTTAGCAATTCTTGAGCGCAGTGTTCCAGCTCTGAGTAAAAAAGACTGAATTTCCAACCCCACTCCCCATCCTTATCCTTTACCTACTCTCAGGTAAAACAGATAGTTTTGAACCCATCCAAAAAAAATTGTGGGCAGATTATATCTGCTGCAACCAAGAACACACAGTATTCAAGGGTATTTTTGAATACTGTCAAACACTTTCAACACTCATTCCTTGTATATATGTTAAAATATTAATGTTTGATATATTAACATAAAACTAATATTAATATCTTAATTAGTACTGGTTACTCAGTAACAATAACAAAGAGCTAGCTATATTTTTGGTTCATTTTTCTAACTTTTCAGATTGTCTTGAGGGATTTGTTGTGTGCCTGATTGTGTGCAGTTTTATTTTCTGATTTTTGTTTAAATATTTTATTGGGCTATAGTTCCCTATGGCAGTTGTTATTACACTAAAGTTATGCCTCTGTTTAATATATTTTCTGCTTACATTTCATGTAAAATCAGTTACTAATTTAACTTATATTTCTTCTTTCTTTCCATTACATGCATTAGTAGATAATCTGATCAAGTTCATATCCTCAATGGAATAACTGACTGTAAGAATTCTATAAAATGCTGTTAAATCAAATAGAAATCTTATAAAGTATAATCCCAGATATTGGAAGTGTAGTGCTAGATATTTTATATGTAGAATCTAAGAAACCAATAATGTTATACTTTAGCTAAGTAAACATCTTCATACGTTCCCATACTTTTCTTTCTTAGAAAATAAAATAGCAACCAGGTCAAAATTTAGGGTATTAAATCTGAAAATTTACCTTAAATCTTAATATACATTTTCTTTTTAATCAAGGATTACAGTTTTACATTTTTCATACCAGAGATCTTTGTTCATATTTATATCTTATAATTTTGTTCATATTTATTTTAAGTCTCATTTAATTTTTGGTTCATGAAGAAAGGCACTGGATTAACCATTAATGGCATTTAAAAATAGAGCAGACTATCAAATAGATAGTTTATATGCAATTTTTCATGGAGAAAGGGTCGTTATTTCTTAAGGACTTTCTCATCTCTAACACATTTTAGGAAACAAAAGCAAAAATAACCCAATTTTATTTTTCCATATCTCATAATAGAAAGTCAATCTTATAAAGAAATTCTATACTATAATAAATTTATTCAACAAATATTTACCAAAATTACTATGTGCAGCTCAGTACAGATGGATATGGAAAAGATATGGTCTCTTCCTTCCAGGAATTTATACACTAATGGGAAAGATAAGATGCAAAAGTACCTCTTATATATATGTACATATATATGTATGTACAATGTGATTAATGCTAAAAGGACAAAAAACAGTTTCTGCTGTATAGCAAAGTGAATCAGCTATACATATACATATATCCCCTCTTTTTTGGATTTTCTTCCCATTTAGGTCATCACAGAGCACCGAGTAGAGTTCCCTGTGCTATACAGTAGGTTCTCATTAGTTACCTGTTTTATACATAATAGAGTATATATGTCAATCCGAATCTCCCAGTTCATGCCACCCTCCCTTCCCGCCTTGGTATCCATAAGTTTGTTCTCTGTATCTGCTGTGTCTCTATTTCTGCTTTGCAAATAAGTCAATCTGTACCATTTTCTGGCTTCCACATATAAGTGATATTATACGATATTTGTTTTTCTCCTTCTGACTCACTTCACTCTGTAGGACAGTCTCTACGTCCATACACGTCTCTGCAAATGACACAATTTTGTTCCTTTTCACGGCTAATATTCCATTGTATGTATGTACCACATCTTCTTTATCAGTTCCTCTGTTGATGGACATTTAGGTTGCTTCCATGACCTGGCTATTGTAAATAGTGCTGTACAGCAGAAACTGGCCCAGCAGTGTAAAGCAACCATACTCCAATAAAAAAAAAAATTGTAGAATACATAGAAAAGAATAGCAAAATTACTACATACTACACCTCAAAACTCATGCAGTTTTGAGTTTTATGCTCAGGGTGGCTAAGGGACACTAATGCATTATTTTATATTTTGTGAACTTTGAATTAAGTGAATGGATTATGTAGTCAACAAAAATTTCAAACTTGTGTTTTTAAGAAATATGAATATTTTTCTATACCTAGAATAAAAAGTTTTCCATAAAAAAAGGACAAAAACACAAAGGAGAGAAAATAATTTAAAACTCAGTATATTGTTAAATGTTTCATGAAAAATTATAGTAGTTCTTGGCCTTTAAAGATAGATGAAATGTCAATAGGTAGAGGAAGTAGAGTTGAGATAGGGGAAGGGTAAAGAGACATGCCAAGTTGAGGGAGCAAAATGAGTAAAAGACAAGAGACAGAAAAGAGTGTTGTACGTGTGTGAAACGGTAAAAAGGCAGGATTAGCTAAATGAGGAAGAAATTGTGGGGTTCAGGTAGATGTTGGAACATATTATGGAAGTCAATTTTAACGAGATGCTAAGGACCACACAGAAATTTTTTGAGCAGAATTTTGTGATTGGTTTTAGAAAGTGTCTGCTTGGCAGCATTCTGTATGATTAATTGTTTTGAAGAATAATTGAGATGGAGAAACAAGCTGGCCACTTAAACCGTGAACTAGTGGCTGTTAAAACGTAAAGGAGCAAACATTGAAAACTAGGAAGAGGCAGAATTTACAGAACTAAATAGCTGATTAAATACGGAAATGGGGTCTGGGGTACAGAGAGGGAAGGACCAGAATGCTGCTGAGTTCCTCATACATGCTAGAAGTCACGGGTGTGAGAAGAGAAAAGAGAAACAAAGACAGAATCTCTGGAAATTGCTACAATTAAAATGTTGGAGGCATAGTGAAGGAAAGAAAGTATCGAATGACAGACTGGGAAAGAAGCAAATTGAGATGTTTAGGACCATTAGAATTTAGAAAAAGAAGGCATGCCAAAAAGGATGAAGTGACAAACAATGCCATCCATTTCGTAAGCAGTCGGTGAGGCTGAGAACTAGGGAGAGGAGATGGAATTTGGTAATTGTGTAGTCATTGGCGACTTTTGAGGAAGTAGTTTCTATTGAAGGGCAGAAACAAGACCATAAAGACTGGGTTGAAGATGAGAACATGGGTGCAACAAGGTGGACTGCTGTTTTGAAATTGATAATGTCGTAAGGAGGGAAATGAGACAGTAGTTTAAGAAACTGGCAGGTTCAAGAGAAGTTCCTCTGAGAGAAGAATTACTGATGTGGAAAAAAATGTAGGTTAGGATAGGAGAGGGAAAAGCAGACAGAGGATCAAGGAGACAAGTATAAGGATTAATTTTGGAAAGATAAGAGAGGCTAAGAAAATGATGAGTAAAAATTAAAGGGAATTTTGAGCAGTTCCATGTGATAGTTTACCTTTGATGTTCTTATTTTTTATGGTACTATTAGTACCACAAGGTTACCTGCCTAGAGTGAGCTGAGGGTGTAAGGTGGAGGCTTAAGAATAATAGAAGAGATGTAGAACACTTGTTGGGAAGGCTATGATAGTTGGTTAAGACAGGAAACTGGGAGTTATCCAAGATCTCTGTTCCTACTCTGTTCTCCATTTTCTATCAGTCATTGAGCCCTGTCAGTTCTACAATGTAAATATATCTTAAATTCATCTTCACTACTACTTTTCTGATTTCAAGCCTCAAGGTCTTTTTTTCTTGATCTTACTGTATTACCCTCCTTACTGGTCTCCCTGCCTCTATCTACCTCCCTCCTCCAGGCTTTTTTCCACATTGCTACCAAAGTGATCTTTCTAGGGTACAGATATGTGTGTATCACCCTTCTCAAAATTCCCCAATGGATCCTCATCTCTTACAGTGAAAATTCAAATTCCTCTGCATACTGTACCATATCCTACAGTCCTTTCCTATCTTATTCCATCTTTTCTTGCCCTCTAACCCCAATAACCCGATCCCTACCCAACATCCCTTGCCTCTATCCTTGTTTCTGCTGTTCACTTGTCCTTGAAGAAGTTGCCTATCTGGTAGAATTCAACAAATTCTTCTGGTCTGAAAAAAAAAGAAAGAACGTTTGAATAAAGGAAGAGATGAATGAAAAACCTTATCTTAAGGTGACAAAAAGGATTGCTAAGCAGCAATGAAAACCCAAAGGAACTTAGCATGAATTTTAGTAAGGACAAGGGCTTTGTCTTCAAGTTGGGATCAGAAATGAGGAAAGCACCTAGTAGGGTTCACTCAGGGTTAGATACTGGCAAGGTGAATAAAGATAATCACGTTAATGAGAGATGCTGGGATACCAATATGAGAGCCTCTTTTAAATTTGCTGAGGGTGGGAGCGAGGAGTTTGATAGGGAAGGCAGGTAAAGGGCTGTGGCTGACATTATAGATGCTCAAGGGATAGAGAGTTGAGATTAATTAATTAGTTAACTCATTATTTATGTACTAATCTAACATTTATTGCATACTTCCTTCATGTCAAATGTTGAGAATACAGAAATTAATATAGGAGCACAGTCCCTACTCTTGTGAATAACAATTAATTAGGAGTGAGGTAGAAATTCAATGTTCAAGATCTTAAAGAGATTTGAGTTATTAGGACTGCCTGGTTTTGCCTTTTTATTGATCATTAACAATTAAGTAGATGTGTTCTAATCATCCAGTATTACAACTTCCTTACTTCATTTTAATGCACTAAAACACACACACAATGGCCCAGAATTAAAAAAACAAAAAACAAAAAACAACTTTGTTTAGAGAAGATGGTGATTTTGGGTGAACAGACAAAATCTTTTGGTGACCAAATTGGAAAATGGTATTTAAAGACTATGTTGTCCACGTGCACACATGTATCTTCATACAGGGAAAAGTAAGTGTAAATGATTTATGTACTCTATGTGAGTAAATATTGAGTATTATTAAGCCTATGTACCTTTATTCAAGGTTTTACTTTTTTAGAGCACTTTTAGGTTCACAGCAAAATTAAGAAGGTACAGAGATTTCTCATATGCCTGCCCACTGCTCTCACACATACCCTACCTAAGTTTTCTGCCTATAACTTCTTGTTAGAATATTCACTTTCAAAATTATATGAATTTTTGAAGTATGTGTTGTATATGTGGCCCTTGACTCTCTCTTTGAAATGATAGCATTATGACTTCTGTGTGTATGTTTTGGGGAACTTTTAGGAAGTACATTCTCGAAATAGAATAATTTTACTTTATATAAATTGAATTTCAAGAAGTTCCATAGAACATTTTATTAAAAGTACACCACCTTTTGATGATCCCATTTATTTGGAAAGAAAATAACAAGAAAACGTGCCATGCGCTATAGTAGGCACTCCAGACAACACAAAGGTGTTTCTGATACAATCAGTGCTTTAGACTACCTTAGAACCTACTGTGGAAAATGACATCAGTTTCCCCACCCCTTTAGTTATCCCCTTCTCCTCTGCCCCTGCTCTCCTTTCTTTCTCTCCCAGATTAGTTCTGTTACTCCACGTGCTCTCATGCGTTATAATAACTCACGCACGTGATAATAGACCTGAAGCACAATGAGATCCCAGAATACTTTTGATTCATTAAAGGAAGTTTAATTTTAGTATAATTAGTAATAAAAGAAATTTTATTGTAATGAGATTAATATAAGATCACTCTTTCCATCATAACATTTGATTAACTGCATACCTCCAGTCTCCCGCTATATTGAATGAAGTGTAAGTGTATGAATACATAAATGCATGTATAAATGTGTATGCACAGTTTTTATCAAGTACTGAGAGAAAATGTGATTGACTTAATGACATATTATTTAACTATTTTTCTGTGTATTCTTGAATTATCAAGGCAATACAGACGTCATAACATCAGTTGTTAATTTTATATAATGTTAGTTTCTCTCTCTGATTAGAAAATTAAAACATTCTAATTATAGAAACTTCGGAAAATACAGGAAAGTATATTATAAACCTAAGCCTCATCCATACTCCATAAGTTCTAGCAAATGTACACAGTCATGTAGTGACCACCTCAGTCTAGATAGAGAATGAGTTCCCTCATGCCCTTCTGCAGTCAATTCCATCCCTCTGCCCTAAACCCCTGGCAACAAGTGATCTGATTGTTTCCTTATAGTTTTGCCTTTTCTGGAAGGTCAAATAAATGGAACCGCATTACTATGTAGCCTTTGATGTCTGACTTCTTTCACTTGGCATAATGCTTTCAAGATCCATCTATGTCATTGTAGGTGTCAGTAGTTTGTTCTGTTGCTGAATAGCATTCCATTGTATGGATGCACATAATTTATTTGTCCAGTCACCAGGTGATGGACTTGTGGATTATTTCCAGTCTGGAACTATTGTGAATAGAGCTGCCATTAACATTTGCATATAGGTCTTGATATGGAAATATGTTTTTATTTCTCCTGGGTAAATATCTATCAGTAAAATTGTTGGGTCATAACATAAAAGTATATTTAACTTTAACAGTTTTCCAAAGTGGCTGTACCATTCTGTATTCCCATCAACAACATCTAGAAGTTTCAGTTGCTTTGCATCCTTACTGGGTATTGTTAACTTTTTGAATTTTGTTTTGTTACTCTGATATGTGTATGGTGGTATATCATTGTTGTATTTGGTTTTGAGGATACTTAAACTTCTTTTCAGTATAGATGGAGCCTGCCTATCCATTTATAGTATTCATATCTTCAAATATTAATATTTTCCAGAGATATATATGCATAGACATCAACTAAGGGATATTCTAAAATAAAAGACTGGGAGTAGGGGATATCTAATATATGCCTATAAAATAAGAATCCAGAAATGTAACTTTGGAAAACTATTTTCATAATACCATTGTATTTTTCCAGCTTCCTATGAGGCCCTCTTTAGTGACATAACACCATTAAATAAGAAATAAAATATTAATATGAAAGATTAATTTTTAACTTTTATAATGAAAAAAATAAGCATAAGTAGAAATAGAAAAATGAATTATATTCCCCAGCTTTAGCAGTTGGTGGCTCATGGCCAGTCTTGTTTCATCTCTATCCCCCTTTTCCCCCTGCTCCACAAGTGGTTATTTTGAAGCAAATCCCAGGCACCAAAGATTAAATTTTAATTGAATCTCAGTGCTCTTGAGTTATCATATTAGTATCGAAAATAACTATTTTTAAATGTTTAAATTTTAAAAATTAATTTCTAGTATTTACCTGTAAGGTTTTATCAGTCTTTTGGTTTGACCTATTTATATGTAAAGTGTAAAGTATTTGCTAAGTATATTATTCCAAGCGTTTATTCAATAAGCTATGGGAAATCATCACACCTGAATGGGAATAAAAACCCATTAAGTGAGATTGTTTTACTTTATTAGCATATTGTGTATATAGTTTCTTTGGTAGTACTGTATAGACATGAAATTATAAGAATTGCAGGTCTGCTTAATGGAAGGTGCTACTTAAGTTAACAATATAGGTCATTTGATCTATTTTTTTATTTACTACATTATAATTTTTAAATTACACATTGACTATAATCCTAGGAGTACTTTCTTAATTCCTGTTATAATACTGATCTAATTTTTCTCACTGGGAAGCTCAACTGAAGTACATAACCGGTTTTAATTAAGAATGAAAAAAAAAGAAACTTCACATCATTAGGAATTCTTATTTTTGCCACTCTAACAAAAAAGACCATAAACAATATGAGATTAATCAGATGTGAGAAATGATAACAAACCATTTTAAGGGCCACCTATGATAAACTATGATAATTGGGGAAGTAACCTTGACATATTTCAGTCCAAGTATGAGTATCCAGAGTTTATTATATTCCAGACTGTATCCATTACCAAAGATGTAGGGCCAAATTAACTTTAACGTTGCAGTCTTCACAAGACATTCCATAGCTAGCAATAACATTAAGATAATACTGTTAAAGTAAGAATTTCAATTATAAGGCAGATGAGACTGTGAGAAACATGACAGCCTTAATGAGCAGTAGGAGTTGGTATTCACTTTGATAAGGAGCATAGTTATCATAGATAGGAAGGAAACGAAATACAACCTTCAGCCTTTCATACTGTGTCATGTCACCTGCTATTGATAACAGCTTTGGGTTCAAATTCATGTCTATTCATTCTCACAGGCTGGCGCTAGGATGATGGTCTGGTGAATCTTTCAGTTGCAGCTAGAACACCTCCATTTCTGTAGTGTTTCATTTTTCCAAATAGCTGAAAGCATTTGTTCTTATCACATCTTTGTTAAGAAAGGGGATCGAGGTATTGGCCCCTTCTTGCAGGTTGGAAAGCTGGATTAGTAAATCAGTGGTCACATTGGGAATAGATTCAAAAGGGTACTGATTTTAACCAAAGCGTGTGTAATGAGTATGACCCAAGTACAGTGTCATTCTTTGTGTTATATTAGACATGTCCTCATTTTTTAATTTTACAGTGGTAGGGAGAGAAGGAACTAGTGAAGATCACTGGTGGGGTTTAGTAAGATCAGAGGAGAAAAAGGCTGCTATTGACAGCAGTCTAGTCTTTGTAGCCCTTAAGCAGAAGCCACTCCTACAGTGGCTGTGTCCCTTCTGCTTGGGTAGTCAAGCTGGTGAATGTGTACAGTCATTGTCAGCCTGGTGTGATTTAACACAGAAATCTACCCCTAGGGTGGCTGGCAATGTGGAAGCACACTCTTATGGGTCCTGAAGTTCCAATGCTGTTTTATACAGTTAAGGAAGGCTAAGAGGCCATCCTGCTCATCTGATCTATAAATCATTTGCTTAGTGTTAGTGATCAGTTGCATCATTTTTGCCACTCTGTTGTAAATTTTTAGGGTTTAAAGTTTCTTCTCGTTCACTTTGGATTTTTCCATGCATGTGCAAATGGAGATGATTCTTTACATAAAGAATAAGCCTATATGATACCTTTGGCTATTTTTAAAAGTCTGGAGCTCCTTTCTGCTTCTGGAAAAGCCTAAAGACTATTTTGGTTTTAATTTACACTATATGTCACTATTTATTCACCACTTATATAATATAATCATTTTCCTCAGTTTCTTTATGAATACATTGCTCTTAAAACACTTTCATCCATATTGCTTGCTCAAGAGCATGACCAATTTTCATAGTCTTTACTACAATATGCTGTATAATACCCATAATGTTTGTGCTGTCTGCTCTCATATTTACTTAATCTGTCATCAAAGGGAGCATGGCTGCTGCCTTTAAGTGAACCACTTGATTATACAGCATTATGTTTAGCTTCCACAAGCAGAAATTTTGTTTTCTCCCTTCGGAACCTTAATTCTGGAAATGAGCATCCCATCTAGTTTCAGAATGTTCATTTATTACATGCAAATGTGTTTTAGCTTACATCATACATACTTAAATGATAGATCTATAAGTAACAGTAAAATGTATCTGGCAATTTATTAGTGTCTATGATGATTTTAAATATAATCACAATGAAACTGACTTAAATTACAAATATTACAGTAAATCATTCAGGAAGAACCACAGAGTTCAGACGCAAAATTTATGTTCTTAAATTAATCAGTTAATATATTGTCTAAAAATCTAAAATATAATACCATATTATTGGAGCAGCTTTGCTAAACACAACTTATACATTTTTTTTTAATTTATTTATTTATTTGGCTGCGCCAGGTCTTTTAGTTGCAGCACGCGAGATCTTCATTGCCACGCAGTCTTCTTCTCTATAGTGTGGCGTGCAGGCTCTAGAGCACACGGGCTTAGTTGCCCCGCGGCATGCGGGATCTTATTTCCCTGGCCAGGGCTCAAACCCGCGCAGCCTGCATTGGAAGGCGAATTTTTAACCACTGGACCACCAGGGAAGTCCCACAACTTATACTTTTAAATGTGAGAGCATAGTGGATTTCAACCACATTGTTATAATAATTTAGTATGTTCTTTGTCCTATCTATTTTATTTTCTTTCCTCCTTTATCACTGGAAACAATGAACCAAGAATCCCATAATAAGGAAAACTCACTATATTTCTTCTCATTCATTCTTTTTTGTCCTCTTAGTTGTACTTAGAAACTCAGCATTGTCATTCCCTGGGCTTCCTTTATGTATAGCCTTGTGGTGTATCTGAACATATAGATTTATATATGAATTTTTTTAATTAATTTAAAAAGTCTTCATAATCTTTTAGTAAAAAATAAAGTATAAAAATAGTAAAAGACATATAAACATTAAAATGTTGAACAAAATGTACTTTTATTATTTAGTATCACCTTTAAACATGTAATTAATATTGTCACCCTCAGAATAATGTTTAAACTGATCATTTGAAAATGTTATTTTGGCTATCATGCATTTCTTTTGGTGGAGAATAATTGGTTCATTTCATTGTAATCAGGTTTAGATCTTAGTAACATGTACATCTCTTGGAAGACTATTGTTTTAGAATTGTAAGAGAAATAAAGAGGAATGAAATCAAGGGCAAGAGTGTATTCTCTAATGCAAAGAACATTAAATTTGAAGTCAGAAGACTTAATTCCAGTTCCAGTTCTACTTTTTGCTTTGTGACCTTGAGAAAGTAACTTAAGCTTTTCTGAGCTTCAAGTTCCTCATTTATAAAGTAGTGGTAAGAAATACCTTGTATGCCTAGCACTCAGAGTCCTCACTGGATCAAATAAGGTCTGCTACATTTAGATAGCAAACACATCATTGCTAGCTAAACATATGCTAGCAGAGAGTTACTATCCAACATTTTCATTTATACATTTTTAATAATGATTTATTGGGGCTTCCCTGGTGGCGCAGTGGTTGGGAGTCCGCCTGCCGATGCAGGGGATGCGGGTTCATGCCCCGGTCCGGGAGGATCCCACATGGCGCGGAGCGGCTGGGCCCGTGAGCCATGGCCACTGAGCCTGCGCGTCCGGAGCCTGTGCTCCTCAACGGGAGAGGCCACAGCAGTGAGAGGCCCGCATACCGCCAAAAAAAAGATTTATTGATTATCCTTAATGTACAAGGAACACTGCTAGAGACCAGGGAAATAAAAGTGGATAATATAATACCAAACCACCTCAAATTCTAGTGGGGAAAAGCATAGGAACGCATAATAAATACTTTCATTTCAATCATTGACTTTAATGTTGTTGGTTGAATGTTTTCCAAGGACAACTACTTCTTATATTAATATGAGACATTATGAAAGTTTAAAAGAAAATATCTAAAATGAAACAATTAAAAATCTAGATATAGATCAAATTATGTGTGGAAATTTAGTATATGAAAAAAGAGGCATATGCATCAGTGGGGAAAATATGGGCTCCTCAGTAAATGGCATTGGGATAACTGGATATCTATATAGAAAAAGGGAAAACAGAATCTGTTCCAAATTGAATAGAATCAAATTCTACAAAGATCCAAAGATTTTTAAAGGGAAGCAAAGAGACCAGCTATAAAAATAGGCAAACGATAATAAACAGTTCACAGGAAAAGAAATGCAAAGAGCACAGAATATAGAAAACCATGTTCAAATTCACTCACAATAAAAACGTTAATTAAAATTAACTGAGATTACTTTTATTATCAATAAGATTGTCAAAAATCCAAAAGATTGGTAACATGTTTGTAGCAGGCAGAATAATAGCCCTCAAAGATATCTTCATCCTGGGGCTTCCCTGGTGGCGCAGTGGTTGAGAGTCCACCTGCCGATGTAGGGGACATGGGTCCGTGCCCCAGTCCGGGAAGATCCCACATGCCGCGGAGCGGCTGGGCCCGTGAGCCATGGCCGCTCAGCCTGTGCATCCAGAGCCTGTGCTCCGCAACGGGAGAGGCTGCAACAGTGAGAGGCCCGCGTACTGAAAAAAAAAAAAGGTATCTTCATCCTAATCCCCAGAAGTTTGCATGGGAAAAGGTACTTTGCAGGTATGATTAAGTATTGTGAGACATGGAGATTATCCTGGATTATCCAGATAGGCTTAATGTCATTATCACAAAGGTCCTTACCAATGAAGAGAGACAGGAGAGTCAGTCAGAGGAGAAGATGTGACAATCAAAGCAGAGGTCAGAGTGATGTGGTTGTTGGCTTTGAAGACAAGAGGGGGCCACAAGCCAAGGAATGTGGGTTGCCTCTAGAAAAAAGAAACAGCAAGGAAACAGTTTCTCCCCTAGAGCCTCCAGAAGGAAAACACCTGCTGACACCTTCATTTTAGCCCAGGGAGACCTATTTTTTGACTTTTGATTTCCAGAACTGTAAGGTAATAAATTTGTATTGCTTTAATCTACTAAATTTGTTGTAATTTGTTACATAGCAATAGACAACTAATTCAGTACTCTAAAAGAAAGGTTGTGGGAAAACAGACACTTTCATATCTTGTTGTGAATGCAAATTGTACAACTGCTATAGAGGAGAATTTTACTACGTTTACTTATACACTTACTCTTAGATCCGGCAATCCCATCTCTACCGCGGTGACAAATATGAAAAGATATGCAGAAGGCTATCGCTTTGCTACTTGTAATAGTAAAAAAGACTGGCAACAAATCAAATATCTATCAATAGTGGACTAGTTAAATGAAGTGTGGCAAAGTGTTGTACCATGTAGTTATTTTTTTTAATTTCTATATTTTGCTATGGAATGATCTCAGGCAATATTGTTAAGTGAAAGTAGCAAGGTGGAAAAAAAGTAAATAATATATGTCACTATTTAGCTAAGAAGGGGGAGAATGTAAATATAAATAAATACAAGCATATTTTCTTTTAAAAGTGAAAGGATAAATTAAAAAGCTTTTTTGTGTTGTTGTTTTTAGTGGTTATTCATAGGGCTGAAAAGGGAATAGCATGAAAGGAACAAGGATGGACAGACCTCTGGAAGTGTACTTTATATTGGAGGTCTGACCCTGGAATCATATAAATGTGTTACAATTACAAAGCAAAATTAAATAAAAATGGAAAAGGGAGCAATCTCTAAATAATCAACCTCTGAATCAACAAATTAACCTAAATTGGGACTGAATCAGTGGCAAAACCATGCAGAGAGAACCTATTTCAAGTGATTTTAAATACACAGTATTTGATTGTATACCTTAGTGGTATATACCCTTAAGACATTAAAACTACAAAGAAATCTGTTTTTATTAATTGTATTGTCAGATGTAATATATAACATTATGTTAAATTGTATTATAGCATAAAAGCAATTATCAATACTGTTAGGTATCAAGATTTTTGATGTGAGAGAAAAGAGATACAAAAGTAAAACAACTTAACTCTGAATTGGCAACATCACTATGAATTCATGATATATTTTTCCTCTTTAAAAAAATTCTGAGAGAGTATAAAGGCCTGGCCCTCTTGGCCCAACTTGATTGTTGAAAGATTATTCTAGCTCTAGATGTCCTGTAGATATCTTAACCCTTTCTCTCTGTCTGGTTAGACTTCGTTCCTCTCCCCTTCCACATTTTCTTTTAGTCCAAAGGAACTTCTGCTTACTAACTCCATCTTCCAGAGGGTCTGCTTCCTTGAGAATTCAAGGAATTTATGACATTGAGTTCTGTTGCCCAAAACTTCCTAGAACAATGACCAACCCAGTAGCAATAAATACCTCTTGTGTCCAGAATGAGGTCTCTAAATACCATTTCCCAGAAAGGGTCCTTAGAGAAATGTTTGATTCCAGGTCTGGAATAGGCAAAAAACAAGAAAGCTATCAATGACTATTTTGCTCATGTCAGAAAAATACAGGAGCCAGTTTGAAGAAGTTCTTGTTATTCAGAGATAGTACAATTTGAACAATTAACAAAACTATATTAACAAAAATAATAACTACTATTAATTGAAACACATCAGAAATGCTAAAATTTATGAATTTATAATTATAATAAAAATTGTCATGTTTGGAGAATGCTAGCAAGTAATTATTTTGAAAATTGATAAATATAGGGATATAATCAAGTATTTATCTTACTTTTCCTATAAAAACTGTATAAAATTCTCAGTAAACTAGGTATAGAGGGGAACTGCCTCAACTTGGTAAAGAATATTTACAAAAAACCAACAGCTAACATACTTAATGGTGATAAACGCAAAGCTTTCCCACTAATATCAGGTACAAAGCAAGAAAATTGAGACCAACCAATTAAAATTAAAAAATAGAGAGATGGGGCTTCCCTGGTGGCGCAGTGGTTGGGAGTCCGCCTGCTGATGCAGGGGACGCGGGTTCGTGCCCCGGTCCGGGAAGATCCCACATGCCGCGGAGCAGCTGGGCCCATGAGCCATGGCCGCTGAGCCTGCGCGTCTGGAGCCTATGCTCCGCAACGGGAGAGGCCACAACAGTGAGAGGCCCGCGTACCACAGGGGGAAAAAAAAAAAAATAGAGAGAGAATGTTATCCGAAAGTAAGAAGAGGAAAGACCGGTGGAGTGTCAGACGGGGAGAAGGTGAAGACAAGAAGAGGAGGAGGAGGAGGAAAGTGGCAGGGAAGAGGAAGGAAGAGGAGTGGTTGAGTCCAGATTGTTTCATAGGGGAATCTGACTAAGCTTTCAGGGAACAAATGGTATCAATGCTATCTAAACTCTTCTAGAGTCTAGAAAGAGAAATACGTCCAAAAGAGGAGTGTGATCGGATTTCAGAGAAAGGAGAGAGTACTTTCACCTAGGAGACTAGTAAAACTTCGGATTCATTTAGTTGGTTATATATTCAGCAGATGCTTACTGAGCACCTACTATGGACTAAACTTTGTTGTAGGCACTGTGATTCAGCAAGTGACTATTAAGACAGTCAAAACTCCTGCCCTCACATAGCTTACGAAGAGAGACAAACTTAAATACTGTTTGACAAATCATTAGATAAGGGAACATTTGCTGAGAGGATTCGTAAATTACAGCTTGTCTAGTTATCAAAGAGCAATCTATGTCTTAGAACCTTAAAATAATTTCAATCATAGATTTTATAACCTTAAAAATAATTTGTCATAAATTTTAAGTGTATTAATAACATTTAATTATGCAAGTGATATGTGTGAATAATTAGTCGGTCGTGCGTACCATTTAGATTTATAACTCAAGATTTCATTGTAAAGAGAAAAAAATTCAATTTGTTTTTCTCTGGAGATTCTTTAACTACATAGTAGCATTACTTTATTAATGACAATGAAAGGAAAACATAAACATATTGAATTAAAATACAATTATCAAAGACTAGAATAAAATTAACAATGTTTTTAAAAGTTAATTTGCTTTTTAATTATCCCATTATAAGTACATTACATTTGAAAAGCAATAATATATAAGCAAGATACATTATTTTTTTAATATGTAGATGATGTTTGAAATATAAAAGAATTCCTAGAATCTTGCCCATAACTCCATAGTCCCCTACTCCATGGGTCCTTGGCCTATAGATCGGGAGGCTTTACTGGAAATAGAAGCTATCTTTTCAACAAAATGTATGGCAGTCATCTGTTTCATTTAATTTGCTTTACCAGTGAAATCCCGTAGAAACAAAATGTTTCCAGTACTTTGATAAATTGAGTTGTCCTGAGAGAGAACTGTTATGTATGAGTTTGGTCAAGGACTAAGGACAAACTTGGGAGACTCTCTCCTTCCGCTTAATGTTGTGTGATACTAGGTGAATTAGCTTACCAATGGCACCATTTCTTCATCTAGAAGACAGGGATAATAATACCTGCCTTCATATGTTATGAACATGAAATGAGATAGACAGATGGAGTTGCTGATATTATTAATGCCGTATCATTATCAATGATAAAAATTTTTCAGGTTAACTTAATTATCAGCCCTTTTAAATAGAGACACAGATGTAGAGAACAAACGTATGGACAGCAAGTGGGGAAAGTGGTGGGGGGTGGTGGTGGTGGTGTGATGAATTGGGAGATTGGGATTGACATATATACACTAATATGTATAAAATGGATAATAAGAACCTGCTGTGTAAAAAATAAATAAAATAAAATTTTTTAAAAAGTATTCAAAATATATATATATTTCAATTCTCATAGGTTAAGCATAAATATATGAAAAAATAAGTTAGTTCTTTTCCCACCTTTTTAAGTAGAATACACATAACAAAATCAGTTATTTGTATGAGAATCTTTTTGTTATTGTATTAATATCAATAACAAACTATTTGTATTACAGTTTAAAAATACTCTTCAGTCTTAAAATACTTAAAATACTCTTCAGTTTAAAAATACACAGCAGTCCACTGAGATAGGCATTTTTACTGTCCCCAACTCAGAGATTTAAAAAGTGAGCTCAGACACACCATTATGAAAATTAGCCCTCATTATCCTGTATTGTTTATGCAGATGCAGAAGTTCTGAGTAGTTATACTGAATGTGTCCTGTCTTGAGGAAATAGGCATTTTAAATTACTTTTTGTTTTGACTTACCTTTATCTTTAAACCAGGGTTTCTCAACTTGGCACTATCAACATATTGGGCTGGTGATTCTTTGCTGTGGGGCTGTTTTGTGAATTGTAGGGTGTTTAGCAGCATCCCTAGTTTCTACCCACTAGATGCCAGTAGCACCCCTGTTGCAGTTGTGACAACCAAAAACATCTCCAAACGTTGTCAGATGTCCCCTTGGGGGTAACTAGGGGACATTTGTGAGAACTAATGAGTGAGAGCAAGTGAGAAACAGTGAGAACCACTGCTTTAAACTTTAGCATAGCAAAGTTTTAATAGGTTCTGATTAATATGTCTTGTTTTTAGTAGAAAGTAAAGATAATGATTTTTAAGGTATTTTATGATATAGTCACTAAATATTTGAGTAAATGGAATTTTATAATTGTGAACCTATGAAATTATTCTGATAAAAATTTACAGAAATAAAAATGTGAATTTTAGTCAAAATAAAGAGAAATTGAACATAGATGTATATATATTTCTTTCCATATACTTTATTGCATACAATTTATTCAATTAACGCTTCCCACAAGACATTGCTCATTACCCTACTCTCTTTACAAATAAAAAAAATGACTAAGTTTGTACTAAGTGTATTTGTGTTTTTGGTTTTCATTGGTTTTGGTTTTACAAATACTAATTAAATTTGAGGAGGGAAGAAGTTGGTTTATTTATTTATTCATTTATTTATTTATTTTTGTTCTAGTACATGTATCATTCCAAAGATTTTTTTCCAAAAGTACATGTCATTTTCCTCCTTCTAAAAAAATATATAAATGAAAAATATATTTTAATATTTTAAACTGTTATTGAATTTTTAATTAAAATAATTCATAAATAATTTTAAATACTCCTACATAATATGTCTAGAAGACATTAAAATGTTGAATAAAACAATTTGTAATCTAATTAGATTACTTATCAGGGTATATCATTTCCTATTATCCTATTATCCTTGATTGAAAGAAAGATAAATATTAATGCTGGGTTATCATTAATGTAATTAAGCCATTGAATTTTAAACACCTTTTATTTTGAAACAAAGCATGTATTTAATATATGTAGCATCACAATTTCTTATTAGCTGTGAGTAAAGGAAATACAGATAACAAAAACAGAAAGAAGATAGTAGGCAAACTTTTGTTCTAGTTGCCTGAAAGATTATCAAGTAGTAAGTAATGCCAGCAGAGCATGAAAATGACCAGTAATTCAAGAATAGATTGGACAAGGTGGAGTTTGTTGTATTTTTAACTACAGAAGGCTGGTCAATAGCTGTACTCAATTTGCCGTTGTTTCCCCATGGAAAGCTCAGCTTGTTAGCTTTAGGATAGGCTCAGTCAATGAAGTCTTTTTTACTAAGAGAAATGATCCATGGGAGGTCCCCCGAGGAGTAAAGTCATGAGAAAACGCAGGCAGCCTTTCATGCTATACGGCACAACCAGGGGAGTAAGACTCTGACCTATTTGAGGTAGCTTTTCAGAGACTGTGCTGTTGGAGCTCTTTTTAAAAAAATCAATTCGCATTATCAATAGAAAACTGGAGATGATAGCAAAAAGCTGTTTTTATTAGAAAAATTTTTCTTCTATTATAATAATACATCATTTGAAGTGCTTGAAATTGGCCTCAGTTAATATTAACACATATTAAAGATGACAATAATCACACTTTGTAAGTTTGCCTCTTTGTAGGTACCCTTTGTTGTCTCCTAGTAGGACGATTTGAGAGGTGGGGAAGACACCCATACTTGGATGAGATAAGCAAAATCGCACATTCATTAATAGTATGTTACCCGATTTCAGAAGAAGGATGCAGCACCTCATGATCCATGTATGTGTTGATGAGACACAAAAACCATAAATAATTTTCCCTCATTATATATTGCCTACAGTTAAAGTCTCCATTTGGGCAAATAATATTGAAGAACAATGTCCTATTGACAGCATTAGGATTTTCCCCCCATTTTTATATTCCCTCTTATTTCCAAAGGAGAATTGAGGTGACTTACAGTGAACGGGACAGACAAAATAAAAGCACATATTTTGTTGGTGGTGGTGGTGTTTGTTTTTTAGTAAACAGTGGCAAATAAGAATAAACTTTGGAGTCAAACAGGCTTGGATATAAATCCTAGCTTTTTCTCTTATTTGCCTTGGGTAGGTTAATTCAGTTCTTTGAACGGTTTCCTTAAAGCAGGCACAATAATGACTATGTAAGGATTTTTGCAAGTATTAAATGAGCTAAAGTAGGTAAAATACCTAGCATAATGCCTGGATCAAAGTGGGGCTCAATAATGAACATTTCTTTCCCCCCGGTTTTCCCTTCCCTAAGAATATGGAGGTTCCAAGGAAGCTTGCCCAGAAGGGCTCTTTTCTCCCTCTTCCATCAAAGCATTTTTTCTTTAATCGAAGTATGTAGTTGATTTACAATGTTGTGTTAGTTTCAGGTGTACAGCAAAGTGATTCAGTTATATATATATATATATATTCAGTTATATATTTGTGTGTGTGTGTATATATATATTCTTTTTTCAGATAGTTTTCCATTATACGTTCAAAGCATTATTTTTTAAGAATCCAGGATCACAATAATGAAAGAGTATCCAAGTTACATATGTATGAATTTGTCCATTGGCAGCATTCATTTACTCATCAAACTTTTTTTGAGCATCTACTGTGTGTAGCGCACCTAGATATGAACTATGGAGGACATGAGAAACAGTTGTAATGCCCCAGTCCCAACAAGGACCTTTTTGATCCTTGGAAAAAGGAATTAGAAGAAACCTCAATTTCCTTCTTCCTTCCTGTTTTGAAAACTCTTAGTAGATACGTCGGTAAGCCTGGGAGCTGTATTCCTCCTGGCTCAGACTGCAATGATGACTTCTTCAAAAAGCCTGCCTTTTTTTTTGGCGGATTGGCTAGGATTTGTATGATCTCATCCATGATGGTTGGAAATATACAGAGGAGACAGATGAATGCATAAAATCTAGCACTTCCTAGCTAATAATGAAAAGTTCAACGTTAAGGATTCATTGATAGGATAGTCACTTAATATGAGAAGAAACAATGCAGTGGTATAGAACTCAATAGCTGGAAAAAAAAATCAGGACTTAGGGGATTGATATCTTCATGTAATTTCTTTTGATTGTAACATGAGTTGGGGAGAGAGGGTGCTTTTACATCCCATCTAAAGCTAAGCCTCTCAAAAAAATACTATATAAATACTCTATAAAAAGTATAATAATAAAAAAATTACTCCATACTTCAAAAATAACTATCAATAACTTATATTGACAGATTCTAACTATAGAAAAATTTTAAAGTTAAACAGTTAATGGTTAAAATAATCATTCTCTAACAAGTTTACTTTTGAATTTCTTCAGTGACTTACAAAATAACAGCTTATAGTTTGTAAATTGTGTTTAAATATATTTACCCACTTTTGTTTAAATTATTGAAATATTCCTTTTCAACTTAAAAATTAGGTCTGTAGAAACACTAATACTTAAAATATAAAGGCATTATATTATTTTCAAATATGCTCTTCACTTTTTTATTGCATTTGTATAATATTGGATTACATCTCAGTTAGGTTGTGAACGTTTAAATAATCTGTACAGGTTATCATAAAAATTACAATGCAATAAATATAATGTACTGACATTCTTATCAATGAGGTTTTCTTATGTTTTGCATATACATTTTAATCCTATTACTGTATACAATTTGTATCAAAGGTTAGGATTTATTCATAAATTAATGCACTTATTGAACAACTATCATAGGTCTGGCCTTATGCTCAGGCTGCATATGAAAAGATTAATGAAACTTGGGCCTTGCCCCTGAGGCACTCAGAGTCTGTTGAGGGAGAGGCAAGACACTTGACTGTGTGACATAACGATAAAAGACGTACATATTGTCTAGGAACAGAGAGAAAGGAGGAACAGTTATGATCAGAGAGGAAGTGGAGTCATTGTTTCAGTGAAAGGGCAATGTATAAGCAGAATCTTGGGGGAAAAAAGTAAGAGTTCCCCTAGAGAAGAGAGGGCATTACACAAAGCTTAGCCAAGAGGGAGCATGGTATGGTTGGCCAAGCTCAATATGGTCCAAGGGAAAATGGTGAGAGGCAAGGAAGGGGAGTAGTGGATGGTCACAAAGTCTGAATCCTGTAGGCCCCAGGGAACTGGAGAAGATTTTAAAGCACAATCCATCTGTATTCTGGATAAATCCTTCTGGTGGTATTAAGGGGAATAAATTGGAAGAAAAAGACTGAAGGCAGAAAAAGATGTTAGGAGGCTATCTGGTCAGAAAAGAAACAGGAATAAACTAAGTCTATTCATTCATTCATTTATTTAACAAATACCTGATTTCCAACTATGTGTCAGGCACTGTTCTAGGCGCTAGAGATTCAGCATTGAAAAAACAGACAAAATTCCTATGCTCCTGAATTTTATATTCTAGGCAGGAAAGGTTTCAGGCATCCTTTTCCCAACCCCAGCCGAGTTGTTCATCCAGGACAAGGGTGATTTCTAGGTAATCCTTTGTTTTATGTTGCATTTTTAATAAATTAAGAAGGTGGGGCTTCCCTGGTGGCGTGGTGGTTGGGAGTCCGCCTGCCAATGCAGGGGACGTGGGTTCGTGCCCCGGTCCGGGAGGATCCCACATGCCGTGGAGCGGCTGGGCCCATGAGCCATGGCCGCTGAGCCTGCGATTCCGGAGCCTGTGCTCCGCAACGGGAGAGGCCACAACAGTGACAGGCCCACGTACCACTACAAAACAAAAATTTAAAAAAAGGTGTGTGCATGTTTGGTGTATATATGTATGTATATGTAGATAGGTAGGTAGATAGATAGATAGACAGATAATATATGCATGCATATATATATATACATCCATATATGTATATATACGTAAGTATGTGTATTTTTAAAAACTTGTATAGCATGACGATACTTTTAGAAAAATACTGAATTGATTCAATAGGTATTAAATGCCTGTTATATAGCATTCATATTCAAAAATCAAAAGATACAAAAGAAGATGCAGTGAAAGTGAAAATTAAACCATTCTCCCACTTTGATCTCCTAGCCACCTACTCATCTTCCTAGAGGTATCTGCTATTTTCAGAGTTGTTGTGTTTCTTTACAGAGATATTTTATACTGGTGCTAGTATTAGTGTTCTCTTCTTTATAGACGCAGTGTTCTTCACCTTGCTAGATAACTACATGTTAGCACTTAGGGAACTACCTTTTCAATGGCTGCATGGTACTCCATAGTACTGTAATTTAACTAGTCACCCTCTGATGTACAGTTAGACTTTCCAAGCTTTAGCTATTTCAAACAGTCTTACAGTGAATATTCTTGTCCATCTCTCCTTATTACCCTTCCCCCCCACCCCAGCCTAAAGCCTAAAGCATCATCTAATACTGTTGTCTCATTATTTGTTTTATTGTCAATCCCCACTCCCACCCTACACTAGCATGTTAGCTCCAAAAGGCAGAGATTTTTCTTTGATTTTTTCCCTGCTGTGTTCCTAGCTCCTAGAATAAATATTCAATGAATATTTATTGCATAAAAATTTTGCACACGTATAACTTTATCTGGGAAGACATGGTAGAGTAGAATTACTAGTTTAAGAGGAATATGCATTTGTAATTTTAACAAATATTACCAAATTGATCTTTATAGAGCAAGATACCTCAGCCTCGGTACTATAGACATTTTGGACCTGATCATTCTTTGCTGTGGAGTGCTGTGCATTGTACACTGTTTAGCAGCATCCCTGGCCTCTAACCACTAGATGCTACTAATATCCCCCTGTTGTGACCAAGCAAAAATGTCTCCAGATTTTACAGATGTCCCCTGTTAAGAAGCACTGCTATAGATGTTACGCTGTCTTAAGAGTCCCACCAACAGTCATGATAATCGCGGTTTCCTACAGCCTTGCCAATATCGAGTTTTAGCGAACATTTTGCGCTTGGAAATCTGATGATGAAAACTGTTATCTCATAGTTTTAATTTGCACATGAAGTCACATTTTAATAAAACTTTGGTGTAATGAATCCCTGACATTGTACTCTGTAGTGATGAAGGTAAGTTTGTTTTTCCATTGTAGAGGGCAGGGGATAGACTGAATATATGAAATCTAGAATCATCTGGAAAACAATGCTACTTGCTCTTATTTTTCTTTGTTAAAATATCTAAGTTTTACAGATCCTTCTTATCTGCAGACTATTATGACTTCATGGACTGAATCTTCTCTAGAATTAGAGAAGTTGGCCTTAATTAATGAACAAAATTTGAATTCAAAAGACTTGGATTTGAATGCAGGTTTTCCTGATTATTAGCTGTGTTACCTTGGGGAAGTCACATAAGCTCTGAGCTGTAATTTACTCATATGGAAATTGGGGGGAATAACATTTGCTCTGTCTACATCACTGAGTTATTGTAAGAATTCATTTTTTTAGTGTGAAGCCTTTCACAATTGCAAGAGCTTAGGATAATTATATGAAGGTTTTATGACCCACTGCTTTATCTTGTGACTCATAGTGTCCCAAGAGTTTCTCTCTTCTCAGTGCTTCAGTAACCCTTTCAAACTGTTCTCACTCATTTATTTATTCAACATTGGCATTTTAGACCCTTACCATACCTTTGCTCTAACTCTGTGGCCTTAAGTCACTACAGTGCAGTGTTCCTTATAACTGAGCAAGTCCCTGAGAGACTTATCATTCATACATTCATCCACTTAATGTACATTAAATAAACACTATTATCTTTCCCTAAACTGGCTTTCCTTTCCAACAGCTCCATTTTAATCGATGCCATTGTTAATCTAGCCTTGAGGGTAGGAACTTTGCAGTCATCTACCTCGCTTGTGCTCCCTGTCCTGTAGCTCCTGAGTGCTATGACCAGACTTATTATGATAGAGTGCCACCTTTTTCAGTTCCCTCCCACTGATTATGAACTTGTCTCCTGTTGGCTGCCACCTCAAATCCAAAGTATTTCTTACTAACACTCCTCATTACCCCCACCAATTCAATATCCTAACTACTTTTCCTTTCTTTGTCCCCGGCTCATTCCTGCACCTATGGTTTTGTTCATAGTAGTCTCTGCCCTAGAATTTTCTTCATCTGTTCTTTCTCCTATCGAACAGCACCATCTTTCAAGACCTATATCATTCCCACTGCTCTGTGTTCTCCTTCTCTCCATGTTTCAGCTTACTTTGATCTCTTTATTACTTAACTCATTCTTCTTGGCTAGTTTCCCGTAATGTATCATAGAGGGTCTCAATCCTGGTTGCACATCAGAATCACCTTAGGAAGGTTTTGTTTGTTATTGTGATACCTAATCCCAGGACCACTCTTGTAGACTCTGGTTCTGGGTGGAGCTTAGTCATTATACTTTTGACACAGTGGTTTGAACATTCTCATGGTTATATTAAGTGTTTCATTTTTCTTTTCCTAACCAAGAATTTATAAGTACCTTGGTGGTGAGAATGGTGATGATTCATGGTCAGTAATTGATCATTTGACTGACAGTTTGAATTTTCACTTTTCTTACTCAATTTTAGTTTCTTTTTAATTTTCTTATTCATTTTGTGAAAAGGCTATTTTTTGCATCCTACCTCTCCCAATTTCTCACTCCATGACTTTGTATAAATTACCTATAAACTTTTAGCCTCGTGTATCTCCATAGGTAGAAAGATAATAATAACATCTGTGTTTCTAAGTGTGATGAGTAGAGCTAAGATATAAATCATCTATCACAGCTAAATAGCTGATAAATGGTGGCCTCTTTTATTAGTAGAGTTGGACATCCTGTTCACTTCTCCTGACACTGTCAAGTAGAAGATTTTTATTTGTTAATTTAGCTCACTTTTATTTTACAGTTTATAGTTATTCCATTTAATTTTAAAATTAAGGGGTTAATAAGATTATTCTATTAAATTCAGATTCATAATATTGATCATGTTCTTGTGAGAACTGCACGAAAATATAAAGCACTTTGTTTTCCACAGGAAAAAAAAAGTTACCTAAATTACCTTTGTTAACTAAGTTCTATCTTAAATGAGTCATTGCTCATATTTTTCTTACTAGTGAAAAAATTGAAATTTCATTTTTAAATAAAAAGTATAGACATATGAAAAAATAATATTAGTTAATGACTTATCTCCATTACATTAGATGAAAACAATAACTAAGGAATTAACCATAGTGGCACATTGTCAACCATAAGACAAGTGAAAATGTCCAGAGCAATTAAATGAAGGATATAATTTCTTCAACCATGGTCATTTATACTAGTTTTTCAGGTTCAAAGATGTAAAAGTAATATATGGAGGCCATCCCCTCCTGCACTAGAACTAGAAACTGTACAGGTGAGTTTGGAATGCCCATTAATCATGCAAGCTGTTCCCATAAATAGTAAAACCTAAAGAAACAGTATGGCTAAATAGTGCACATTTTCAGTTCCCATAATATTTATAGCTGAAAGTTACACAGATGTCAACAATACTGAGGGCTCAGAGTTAAAATGAAAGCACTTGAAAAAGTTTGTGAATTACCCTCCTTACAGTAGATTTATGGGGTCAGACAAATGTATGTTTGATTCTTATCTCACCCGTTACGTGAATATATTGGTACCTCATCAAATTATCGGAAGGATTGAATTTGCTTAGTGTGAGGCCTGCCACATAGTTAGTTCATTGCAGTAATGGAACATGCTGTTCTGAGAAGATGGTGTGGTGAGAGGAGTAGCCCTGACTGCAGTCATTCTCAGGAGGCTTTATTTTCTTACATGTGTGTTATTATGGGCCTCAAATGAGATTTCTAAGGGAAAAAAAAAAAAAAGGAATTCCTTAGTTAGATCAGTCTTGAATATCACTGACTTCAAATTTAGCCACACCTGGTTTTATATTCCAGATCTATCACCTGATAGCTGGCTGATTGGGGCCAAATTACTTAACTTCTCTGAACTCAGTTTCCTTGTCAATAAAATAAAAATAAATAGCAGCCTCATAGGGTGGTCCTGAGGATTTAATGAAGTCATCCATGTAAAGGGCTTTCCAGTGCCTGGTACACATTATTAGACTCAATAAGTAGCAGCTGTTATTACTCTTCTTCTTACTACTAAATACAGTGTTTCAGGTTCTGCATGTCTTTGAACAATATGGAAGAGTCAAACACCTACTGCCCAGAAGTGGATTGACTTTGAAGCTGATGAACCTTAAGCCTAAAGGCTCCTCGTTTGCACAGGCCCCTTCCAAAGACTTGTACTTACTACTGTATTCTCAATTTTATATCCTTTTTCTTAAAGAGGGCCTCCCAAACTCCAAGACTCCAGCAAAACCTGGATCTAGGTTTTGCTACCCCGAAGGTTTTGTTGTTGTTCTTGCTTTTTAACTGATGAATTTGAAGGAAAGTCTTTAAAAGGAAGTCCAAAAATTTATCCCACCTAACGAACACATTGGTTTATATTAAATTACTATTTTAAACCCAAATACCATAAATTCTGTGTTGTACATTCAACTCCAAAATGATGCTGCAAGTAAAACTCGCATGCTAAGAAATGAAAACTAGAGGTAACTTGAGTGTGGCAGTAAAACTCAAAGCAGATGTAATCAGTGATACGGAATTGTCTAATTTTTTATACTCAGTGTTTTCTAAGCTCTTTTTCTTAAAGAAAGGAAAGTAGTTTTAACAGATCAGTGAGGAAGTTAACTGATTAAACTTATTCAAAATAAATATCAGTCCCTCTTCAAGTGAGAGTGTGTCAAAAGCATATTAAAGCATAGATCTTCCAACAAATTATAAATTGTCTATTACACATGCAATAATTGAAGCTGAGAAAATTACGTATTTGAAATCAATGAAACAAATCCTGGTATTACAAAAATAAGCTGCAGTCCACAGAAAATATATTCTTATTTTAAATGGTTAGCTTCAAAACTTTGGGAGAAAATGATCTGAGGTCTTCTTGGTGATATCAGTTAGTGAGTTTGAATAAAGCCTTAATAAAATTACTGTAAATGCCTTGTAATTTATATTGTTAATCTTGGTCTTTAAAAGAATTTATTGATGGATTTTCTTATACCTACATGTTCAGTAGGTGTGACATATGAAAAATATAATGTAAAGCAGTTCAGAAAAATACTCTTGATTTACAAGGCAGGCTTTAAAAAAATGTGCACCCCCCCCTTTTAAAAGAGTATATCTACTTCAAGGTAAATAAAGTGTATTAAAAATGTTTCACCTAAAAAATACAAAATTTTAATCGTAACGAGCAGATGATATTAACTTTTTAGGGAGCCAGATTTTATGGAAATTGAAGCACATTTAGTAACAGAAATAATCTATTATCTATCAAATATGTTACCCTAACATTGTGTTACAAAACACCATTCCCATTTTAAAGAGAAAGAAATATAAGAATAACCAGGATTAAATAATTTCCCCAAGGTTACTGATGCAACCAGAACAAACATTCATAGGATTCTTGCTTCCAGTCTGTTTCTTAATCTTGTTAGTTCACATCATCGCTCAGCATTTTTAGAAAATGCATTTTTTATTATGTCTTCAGCAGATTGCGAATCTAATATACCAGCTTTCCTCTTTTCTATGCTTTCCTTCATTGAGAACACTTTCAGGAGAGAAATCAGTTATAGTTTTCCATCTTTTCCAAATCGTTAAAACTATAAAAGACCATAGTGTAGTAAATCAGTTTAGAAGCTCGATGACTTGATTGCGGTGCTCAATTTTACTATAATAGCCTAATCTGAAATGTTATCTGAAATGCTTACTCCTTCATAATTCTTTTCTACACTACAAAAATTGTTCATAACAAGAACAATCTTGGAGAAAAACATAAGGTGAGATGTTTCAGACAGCTTAATGGGGCTGCCACTGTACTAGGTAACCATTGTTCTATTAGAGGAGTCTTGGATTTAGCCGAAAGCTGGTATAGACTGAACATATTGAACAGTGTCTTCAATTGCACTTTAAAAGTCAGGATAGACAGTCCTCATAAGAAATGAAAGCTCCTTTGACCATTATAGGTGTTCTGTGGCTAGAGATGAAGTGCCATACTAACAGAACAGAGCTTGCAATTTGTGGAATTGGACTCCAAGGTGAAAAAAGTTAACAATTTTTTGTAAAAATTCTTCTTTCCTAACAACAGAAGTTCCAAAAGTATTGAATACAGTATTCACAAAGACAGTTTTATACCATGCCTGGTGCTTATGAGTTAGAGAAATACCACATCGCTCAATATTTTGGCAACTAATTGCAAAAGTCTCCCTAACCAAGTCTAACTGAATCGCTCCCCTACAAAAATTTCAACCTTATTAAGTATCTTACTCATTGACATGGTCCATTTGAAGAAGCAATTTATTAATCTAATGGTTAATACCTGTTAGATAAAGCTGAGAAATGAAAAGATTTTAATTGAAAGCAAATGCAGTAAATTCGGGCTCTTCTTTTTTCTAGTTTCATGAAAGATTGATACACACACACCCACACACACAATCTCCTTTTCCCTGGACAATTTTAATACATTTTCCCTATGAAATAAAAGCCACAAGTATCCCCACAGATATTTTTTTGCAAGTGAAATTGCTTTTCATTTGGCAAAAACTAAACCTGTGATTCATAGCAGCTTAGAGCACTCAAGGTCAAAGAGTACATCTTGCCTGCTTTGACTGACTTTTTTGCAGGCTAAATCAGACCTGCATGATTCAGCTGCATTAAGATTCATTATGCTGCAAGAGGAGAGATTTGGGGGTGATGTAAAAGAGCATAAAGGGAATTGTCTTGGAAATTGTGGCTAGTGACTGAGGTAAAAATCAGCCATAGCCAATAGGCAGTGTCAGTTGGTATTTGACTGGGGACACAATGTTTTCCTGCTGCCCCCTTTACACAAAGAGCTAGCAAAGAACATTAAGGAAGATTCAGTAAAGAAAACTGTTGCTGGGAAGTAGGAAAAGAGGGACTCTCCTTTGCTGCGAGAAGTGATGTCAAGTAGGGAGCAAGAGCAGGGTAAATGGCTTTTTTGTTTGTTTGTTTTTGCGGTACATGGGCCTCTCACCGTTGCGGCCTCTCCCGCTGCAGAGCACAGGCTCCAGACGCGCAGGCTCAGCGGCCTTGGCTCACGGGCCCAGCAGCTCCATGGCATGTGGGATCGTCCCAGACCGGGGCACAAACCTGTGTCCCCCGCATCGGCAGGCGGACTCTCAACCACTGCGCCACCAGGGAAGCCAATAAATGGCTATTTTTAATCGTTCTCAGCTCGGGCATTGAAAGTAAATCAAGTGTGTATGTTTTATAAAAGGAAAGGAAAATCCATCACCAAAACACTTCCCCTAAACGTCCACCATTAGCAATTCATTCCTTTTAGATTTGTTCATCATGTTTGTTCATCAGTTCCCTTTAAAACTCATATTCCCAGAAGGAGTTAAAATATTTCTACATCAGGTGGGACTTGCATAAGGAGAACACAAGAAAATTGCTTTGGGAGGATGGGGCATCAGAAGAGTGGAGTGTTTTAAAAAGATTGCTGTATGACTTAACCTCACCAGCACCCCATTTTTGCTTAATATTTGGTTTATTGTCTCTCACAATTGGTATATAACCTAGTCATAGTGGATCATATTCTGGACCAACTACATAACCTACAGTACAAAATAAAAATACTCATTTTGTTTAAAAATTATTAAAAATTTCAAGAAGGAGAATTTCAGCAGAGCCTTTACCCGAGCTTGGTACCCTTCTAAGCGTAGGGCTCTGTGCAACTGCACAGGCCAAATGCCAATGAAGTCCGCCCTCATTTTAGTCATTATAATGGTAGAAACGGTGAACTCTCACCTGGGTTAATGAACGTGTTTCATTAAAGATATCTAAACATTTTGACTTGTGAATTCTCAACACTAATACCAAAAATTTGAACCCAAATTCTTTTTAGGTTAATGTGGGGCTTTAGAAGTCACTAAATGTAACTTTTTTTTTCTGTCCAACTGATCTATCTTATCTGCCTATCCATCTTTCCTTAGTTGCCTGACTTCTGTGGGAATACATAGGATTCATGAGTTCCTATCTTATCATTGCAGGTTTGGACCTCGTGCCCTCATCACTAAACCTGAGGTTCAAAAGCCTTGTCCCCACTCGCCATTTCTAACTCATGAGCCATCCAGGTGCAAAACCCCAAGGATTGCTCCCTCTAGCCTCCCCAAGCCAAGACTCATCCTAGAACAAACAACCAGCCATTTTCCCAGCCCCAGGTTTGAGGTTAGCATGCGTGTGGATGATACCTGGCTATGCCAAATCCTAGAATTAAATTAATTAGAGCTAGGAGTTTTTTAGGGTAAGGATCTCTGAGGTCCCAGGTAATAGAAAAATTAAGCCTACAAGAGTCTTCGTCACCTAAGCTATAAAAAGCACCTCTGGGTAGAATAGATTTCACATTCCTATTCAAAATTGAGTAAACTGCTATGTAAGCCATTATTCATTTCCTTTCTAACATACTTTGACTTCAGTCTGACAGTAGCATGCTTTTTGATCCCTCTATTAAATTCTCTACTCATCTTTTGTTGACATGTCACTGTAATTAATATTACATTAATCCCATGACAGACAAAATGCCCCAGGACTTCTTTTCTTATTTTATTTTTTAAGATTAGGTATCGCTGATAACACTTTTTTTTTTTTGCCGTGTGGCTCGGCTTGGGGGATCTTAGGTCACAGACCAGGGATTGAACCCTCGCCCCCTGCTGTGGAAGCACAGAGTCCTAATCACTGGACTGCCAGGGAACTCCCTTTAAAAAAAAAAAAAGGCTGATAACACTTCTGACCTTCTAATCTTTCACTCAGTTCTGTTTGGAGTAAATGAGGTCATTCTTTTGATTTAAGGCTGTCATTTCTTTCTCCCGGCCTCATCCCACAGGCATCAAGAAAAGTTAAATGAAACAATGGCATTTTTTATAATGTTGATGAATAGTCATAAGACATTAGCTGAGAAATGAACAGCATTGAGTTTTTGAACAATCAACTGTTAATTTTTAATGTTACACTTAGAATATAATGATAAATCCTGCCTTTGATCAGAGTTGACCATTAAAAACTCTATTTTTAAGTAACTACATTTTGTCTAGTGTAATTCTAAGTACATACTTTTAAATATTTACCTCCAAATTTTTCCTTCTAAAACATATATAACCACAGCTTGTCAAATTCATAGCAAGTGAATGTGAATAGTTTGGTTAAAAAATGTTGAATCATCCTGGTAATATCTGGCTGGATTTTTAAAATAGTATAATCATTTTATCTTTTTAAAAGAAAATACCTAAATAAAATAGTACTCTTTTTAAATTCAATGTATTGTATTCTAAGTGTTTCATTATCAATAGAATACTTTGACTTTAGGAAACAGTATTAATAATATATTCTCTTCAAACAAAAGTGTTTACCCACTAAGTATCATTTTATGGTGTTGGATTATTCTTCTGAACTGGATCTTTTTAAAATTTAATAGGCTTCCAGTTATAATCCAATATAACAAAATAAACATGAAATCAAGTCTCTGTAACAAAATATGAAAAGTTATCATGTTTGAACTTCAAAAGACAAATGTAATATATGGACTTCATAATATGTAAGAAAACCAGAGGGGTCAGTATAATAATTTTGAAGGTGGAATGTTTAGGAGAAAGTAATCTACAGAAAAGTCAAATACTCTTTATTGAAGGAATTTCAGAGTGCTAGAGGTAACATTTAAGCAGTGTTATAGGCTTTATGCTTCCTTGATGACATAGCAAATTAGTCTATGATCTAGTAGATTACCAAGCTTAATCACATATGCAAGATAACACATCTTTAAAATAAATGGGATACTCCAAGAGTCAACAGTATATTATCTAGAAAGTATGTGCAGTACCAAAATCAGTCTCTAAGACCTTACTCCAAATTAGACTTCTGCCTCCAGTCATATAAAGTATATGTTAATCCTGACATGGAGTATCTGTAGCAAGATGTTACATATCGTTACACAAGTGCCATTTGGCCTCCTTGGAAGAATATGAACTGGTGAAGGGTAAAGAAGCTTTTCATAATAATGAACAGGATGTGGAAGCTTCCAGCCTCTTAAAGCGTGAACCCCGAAACTGGAAAGCTTCACTTCCACGATACCTTCACTTTTGTTATCTCAACACCATCACAAAACTCCAAGACAACTGTCAGGAGGCCTTAGGAGGCCAGCAGCAGGTTAAATATGATTCACTGACAATTATCACCAGGCAAACAAGTTATCACAGTAGCATGGAGTGGGTACAAAGGGTAAGGTGCCTATGTGCATAATTGTCAGAGAGACAGGAAATCTTTAGAACACATGAATTGTTTTATTACTGGGGCTCTTGGATTATAAGTGTCACAGAAAATACCATGACATCACTGGCTTTCTTCTTCCATGCATGTGTATCAAAGAAACTGGACAAAGGCAACCTGAAGGGGCTGTTATTTTCAGACTTGGGCCTACCAGCTTGTCACTGACATTGGGAGTAGAATGCTCGCCTCATTTAAAGAAATACAAGAACCAGCACTTTCGTATCACATTCCATATGACACAGATATATTCTTTGAAAGACATGGTAGAGAAAGTTTGAAGATTTGAATTGCCACATAGAGAAAAATGTTTCTAAAGAATTTTTGAAAGTCTGTGTGCTCGATAAAGTGCCACCTGATCAAATTAAGATTCTCCACAGAACAAATAAGCTTGAACATCGATTAGAAATACATACTGAAAGCTTTAGCAATGAAATGTATTGATGTCTACAACTTATTATGAAATGTCTCCCAAAAAATGGATTGAGAAAATGCACAAATGGATAGATCTGTGATAAAGCTGTGATAAAGCAAATATAGAAAAATGTTAAGATTTATAGATTTGGGGTGTCAGGTATGTGGTGGTTACTATACAGTTCTTCTAACTTTTCTGCATGCTTGAAGGCTTTCATAATGACATGTTGTTGGGAAGTGCATTTATCAGTAGAAAAGGGGAACAATCATTTCTCTGATTGGGAAAGCAGTCAACCTACACACTTGAACGCAGAATTTATAGGCAGACAGGCCAAGATGAGACTCCTTATTCTTCCACATAGGGTCTGTGTGACCCTGGCCAAGTTAATTTAATCACTAAGCTCTTATTTTATCATCTATAAAAGGAGTGTAATAATACCTGCTGTATAGTGTAGATGTAAGAATTAAAAATATATGAAATATCTGACATTGAGTAAACACTGAAAAAGTACAAGTTATTGTTTTTTCAAATTTTTACTACTTTTTATGTCTGCTAGTAACTGAATAGAATAAAATGATTGATACATCTTAGTTTCCTTTAAAAATGTTTCTAAATTTAAAAGATTAATTTCACTACTGGAATTGTGACTTCAATTGTTATGTCAAGAAATGTAAAGTTCTTGCTAGGAAAATAATATATTTCCTATAGTATCCAAATTGAGCAATAATTCTGTAGCATTAAAGAAAAGTAATTGATGTAAATTCCAGTATTTGATGTATTTTAAGATTAGATTTACCAAATTTAAATTTAACTGTAGTTTACTAACAAGAAAGAAAGAGATATCTAGTATAAAACTCTAGCCAACACATTGTTTTCAACAAAACAATTCATTCAACAAAAATTAGCCCAGTGTTAGATGCTAGGGGAGAGAAAATGGAGCCTGATACAAGACCTTCACCCATAAAAGACTCTCAGTGTGGTTAGGAAGAAATATCCAGCCCTTGGGAAAAAAGAATAATGCCTGAGTTAAAAATATAAGACAAGTAACAAAGAAGTATATGATTAAGAACCAAATGAATAATATAGATAATATGTGCTGAGAGTTCACAAGAGGAAAAAAATCATTATGGCCTTGAAGTGAAAGGTTTGGAGCTTGCTTGCCTATGTAAGTCCTTTGAAATATGAAAGAATCTTATTGAGAACATGTGGTTTTGGGGGAACACAAAACACAATCGAATAGATAGTAATGTTCGGGGCAGGGCTTTCCTTAAGAATTATGAACAAGAGGGAAGAATGAGAACAGAATATGTAACAACAATCACAAGATTAGTAGCTGAATGTTATACCCTTCCTTCATTTCAAGAGGTATTTATTTACTGTCTAGTTCATATAAAGAATTGGGTTGGGTGCCGAGGGCTAACATGAATGAGATTTGGCCCAAACTTCAAGGAGTTTATGAGTGACATTAAACAGCATTAGCTATTAAATGCCAAGTATATGGCAGGCTAGTCGAAGTTTACAGTCTATTAGAAGAGCTAAGAAAAACAATCTGTGATACACAGAGTATAAAAGAGCAAGTGCAGTAAAAAAGATCCGATAAAATGCTAGGTGAATTTAAAGAAGAAAGTTTTCTTACATTTGACATATGAGGGAGATATTCATGCAGGAGATAATACTGAGTTGGTCTTTGAAGAGGAATGAGTAGAATGTGGACAGAGAGGCAGTGAAAGAGTAAGGTAATTGATAAGAATGAACCAGGGCATAGAAGTAAAGCCTATATATGAAATAAAGTACATGGTTCTTTCTGGAGACTGTAGGGAGAGAAGGGTGGTTGAAAGGGAGATTAAGCCAGACCACCAGGGCCTTGAATACCAAGCTAAGTGCTTTGAACTTTATTCTGTTGGCAGTAGGAAGCTATTAAAGGATTATGAGCTGAGGAATGAAATGTTCAGAACTTTTTTATTTGTTTTTAATCTGGCAGGTGTAGGGTGAATTGGAAGAAGAAAAGTCTAGGTGCAAAATGACCATAAGACAATGAGAGCCTGAACCAGGGACACAGGAGGAGCTATTTCAGAGAAAAAGGACATAACCTAGTTCCACATCAAGGGCCGGGGGACAGCATAATGTACCAAAGTAGAGTGTGGTGGGAGATTGACATTGTTTAGAATTGCCAATAAATGGTGATAATAAAAAGACAACCGGTTTTTAGCCACTTATATTATTGTTTAATTCTCTACGGACAAAGCCCCCTTCATTGCCTGCACCCAGGGGAGATTACTCCCACCACCTCCCACCTTTGTATGCCACTGCACGGGAGTGGAAGCGGTTAAAGAAGTCTCTCAGATTTAAGCTTAACACCTGGGCGTTTGAGGGAGCTTTTAATAGAAAAATAAATTAGGAAGATAAAAGAGCAGATTTGAGAGTGAGTTCAATTTTGTACATGTTAAATATGAGTTACCACTAGAATAACCAAGTGATAATATCCTACATTGGAAATGTGGGAGTGGATGTAGCTCAGCTGAGAAGTTAGAGCAGACCTCTAGATTGGGGAGTCATCTGTTTAGAGGTGGGGATGACTAAAGCAGGTGGAATGTGTCTAGCTTTGAGGGCTGTGATATTTATAATTGAGTATCTATAATATCACCCACTTATCTGGTCTCTAAAGCATATGGATCATAAGTCAAATAATACTCAGGATATGTACAGTCGGGGCCACTTGCCAGAAAGCTCCATCTTGAATTGCCTTCCTTTCAGTTCCTGCCAGTACTACGGTTGAAATCATTGATACTTGAAAGCTAAGTATAAGAAGAATTTTAAGTATATTCCTTTTATTTTTTTCTAAATTCTATCACTGCAACTTAGTTGATTGACTAATTATTTATACCTAAATAAATTTAGAAAATTATAGAATGGACTTGATGACACGGGCAGTGGGAAAGGGTAAGCTGGGACAAAATGAGAGAGTGGCATGGACATACATACACTACCAAATGTAAAATAGATAGCTAGTGGGAAGCAGCCACATAGCACAGGGAGATCAGCTCGGTGCTTTGTGACCACCTAGAGGGGTGGGATAGGGAGGGTGGGAGGTAGGGAGACACAAGAGGGAAGATATATGGGGATATATGTATATGTATAGCTGATTCACTTTGTTATAAAGCAGAAGCTAACACACACACACAAAAAGAAAATTATAGAATTTAGTTTAGATTGACTATATTAGAACTTAACTGCCTAAAGAAATGCTTTCAATGATTTACAGGGTAATATTCTGCCTTGGCATTCCTCCAGGGTTGGTAAAAAAACATAAAATGTCAAAGTAGTCTGCGAAACTAGCATTAAACACATTGTCTGTTATACACACTAGACTTGTGCCTTTTATAATTTAGTTCCTGGCAAATGATTCTCTTTTCCCAATAATCGTTATGCTCTCTCTTGTCTGGCAGTGAAGATCCCTTTTGATCTTGACTGTTAGGAATTTTAGAACTATATTTAATGATCAAGTGCATTGACCATTTTATCTTAAACAGCTGGTAGAACAATCTCCCTAGTTCATCTATATGGGTATGGACTTCTCTTTTAGGCTTTATTCTTAGTTGCCTTGGTATACATGTGAGTTTTATTGTTAGCTATCCCAAATATTTTAGAGGATAAGTCAGGTTATAAATTATGCATAATAATAATAAATAGTTGAATGATACTAAACAATATTTTTTATTTATTTATTTTTTATCTTTTCTTGTGATGAGAACTTTTAAGATCTACCCTCTTAGCAACTTTCAAATATACAGTACAGTATTATTAACTATAGTCACCATGCTGTACATTGCAGCCCCATGACATTTATTTTGAAATTGCGATTTTTATTCATTTTCACAAACATTTCTTTCTATTTTATCTTTTTAATAAATTTATTTATTTTTGGCTGCATTGGGTCTTCGTTGCTGTGTGCGGCCTTTCTCTAGTTGCAGTGAGTGGGGGCTACTCTTCGTTGCAGTACGCGGGCCTCCCATTGCAGTGGCCTCTCCCGTTGCAGAGCACAGGCTCTAGGCATGTGAGCTTCAGTAGTTGTGGCATGCAGGCTCAGTAGTTGTGGCTTGTGGGCTCTAGAGCGCAGGCTCAATAGTTGTGGTGCACGGGCTTAGTTGCTCCATGGCATGTGGGATCTTCCCGGACCAGGGCTCAAACCCATGTCCGCTGCATTGGCAGGCAGATTCTTAACCAGTGCATCACCAGGGAAGTCCCTAAACAATATTTTTTAAAAGTTTAGTTGAGGAGGTAGCCAAAAAGGAAGAACCAGAAAGAATAACACCGTATATTGGGGAAAAAAATACTATTTCTATAATTTAAATAACAACAGCTGCCATTTTTTATACATATATGGTGTTAGGTAGTTTACTAATTATATCTAGTAACCAGAATATCACCATATTGTAGGGGAGAAAATTAAGGCTCAGAGAGCCAGTGACTTTTTCTGATGGTGCAGCTGGAGACTGAACAAAGATCTCACTAACTTCCACAGCATGTGTTTTACCCCCTCATCAAGGCTCTATCCTTAGAATATATACCCAAAATATGTTTTTGTCATTTGCTAGCTATTTTTTCTGGGTCTGTATGGAACATTTTAAGCTTAATTTTCTATGATTTTAGAATGAAACTGAGATAGCAGACAACCAACACAATATAAAATTAAAAATTTTTACTGTATAAAATAACATCAAAAGTATTAAATACCTAGGAATAAATATAACACAAGAAATGTGTAAAGCCTCTACAATGAAAACTGAAAACATTATTGAAAACCAAAAATGTCATAGTAAATGGAGTGATATACCATGCTCAAGAATCAGAAGACTCAATATTATAATGATATCAGTTCTCCCCAAACTGAGAATAGACTCAGTGTTATCCCAATCAAAATCCTAGAGATATTTTTTTTGGAAATTGGAAAACTGATTCTAAAATATTTGTGGAAATTGAATGGCAAAGAACATCCAAAGAAAAAAACTGTGTGCTACTAGATATCAAGACCTATTATAAAGCTTTATTAATTAAGACAATTTGGAGTTGGTGCAAGGATAGCCAGATAGACCAATGGGTAGTGTAGTATGAATATGACAAAGGTGATGTCGCATTGTAGTAGAAAAAGAATCACCTTTTCAATAAGTCATGATAGGTTAATTGGATATACATATAGGAAAAAATTATTGGGACTCCCATCTCACACCATACACAAAAATCAAATTCAAATGGATCACAGACCTAAAGTGTGAAAAATAGAGCAATAAAGTTTTTAAAGGAAAACAGAAGAACATCTTTATGACCTGGCAATATTTAATGATTTCTTAAACATGACACAAAAGTGGTAGCCATAATGGAAAATGTGATGTATTAAACTATACTAAGGCCCTTTTTTTTAATAAAAAGATACCATTAGGCTTCCCTGGTGGCGCAGTGGTTGGGAGTCCGCCTGCCGATGCAGGGGACGCGGGTTTGTGCCCCGGTCCGGGAGGATCCCACATGCCGCGGAGCGGCTGGGCCTGTGAGCCATGGCCACTGAGCCTGCGCGTCCGGAGCCTGTGCTCCACAATGGGAGAGGCCCCAGCAGTGAGAGGCCTGCGTACCACAAAAAAAAAAAAAAAAAAAGATACCATTAAGAGAGTGAAAATGTAACCCATGGAATGGGACAAGGTATTTACTACATAAATATCTAATAAAGGACTCATGCCTCATTATATATAAAGAACTCCTTCAAATTAATAAGAAAAGATGCAGTCAAAGCAATAGAGAAAAAGAACAAAGCACTTGAGCAAGTACTATTCATGATAGTGATATGTCAATCAAGATTAGAATGATAAGACTCCCTTGTTGTAAATTAATTGACCATATATGCATGTGTTTATTTCTGGGCTCACTATTCTGTTCCATTGATCTATGTGTCAGTTTTTATGCCAATACCATACTATTTTGATTACTATAGCCTTGTAATATAGTTTGAAACCAGGAAATGTGATGCCTCAAGCTTTGTTCTTTCTCAAGATTGCTTTGGCTATTCAAGGTCTTTTGTAGTTCCATAGAAATTTTAGTATTGTTTTTTCGATTTCTGTTCAAAATACCATTGGAATTCTGATAAGGATTGCATTGCATCCACAGATTGCTTTGGGTAATATGGACACTGTAACAATAGTAATTCTTCCAATCCACGAGCACACAGTATCTTTCCATTTATTTGTGTCTTCTTCAGTTTCTTTCATCAATGTCCTGGTTTTCAGTGTACATTTCTCCCCCTTGGTTAAATTTATTCCTAGGTATTTTATTCTTTTTTTATGTAATTGTAAATGGGTTGTTAAACGGTAGTCTCTTCAATACATGATATTGGGAAAACTGGACAGCCACATGAAAAAGAATGAAATTGGATCCCTAGCTTATACCATACACAAAAATCGACTAAAAATGGATTAAAGACTTAAATGTAAGACCTGAAATCATAAAACTAGAAGAAAACATAGGGGGTAAGGTCCTTGACATCAGTTTCGAGAATGATTTTTTGGATTTGACACCAAAACCAAAGGCAACAAAAGCAGAAATAAACAAGTGGCACTACTTCAAACTAAAATGCTCTGAACAGCAAAGGAAACCATCAACAGAATGAAAAGGCAGCCTACCAAATGGGAGAAAATATTTGCAAGTCATATATCTAATAAGAGGTTAATATCCAAATTATATAAAGAACTCACACAGCAAAATAACCCTCCCCCCACCAAGAAAAAACAATCTGATTAAAAATAGCCAACAGGTACTCAACATCACTCACTAATCATCAGGGAAATGCAAATCAAAACCACAATGAGATGTCAGCTCACACCTGTTGGAATGGCCGTCCTCAGAAAGATAAGAAGTAACTAGTGTTGATGGGAATGTGGAGAAGAGGGAATTCTTGTGCACTGTTGGGGATGTGTTTGGTGAGGCCACTTTCAAAAACAGTATGGCAGTTCCTCACAAAATTAAAAATAGAGCTAACATATGACTCAGTAATTTCACTTCTGGATATTTATCCAAAGGAAATGAAGCACCAAGTCAAAAAGACATGTACACACGCATGTTCATTGAAGCATTATTCACAATAGCCAAGAAACAACCTAAGTGTACTTCAGTGGATGAATGTATAAAGAGAATATGTGACTGGGCTGGTGGTGAGGGAAATAGAGAGAGGTTGCTTAAAGGGTACTAACTTTCAGCCATAAGATGAGTAAGTTCTGAGAATCTAATGTAAAACATGGTGATTATACTTGATAACACTGCATTGTATAATTGAAATTTGCTAAGAGAGTAGAACTTAAATGTTCTCACCCAAAAAAGAGATAAAAATAGATAAATTGTAGTGTATACAGTTCACCTCAGCAGACTCATTTTGAAAGAGGCCAGTAATTCCTAAGTTTGTTCTGACTATTAGATATGATAATAAATGTTAAAATATGTATAAATTGTAAAGTACCTGCAAATGCAGATATTATTAAAATATTAATTTTTTATTCATAGTTAATTACTTGCACAAGTTGAAAATACCAAGCGTTCTTTAAATGATTCTGTGAATTGATATTTAGTACTCTGCCATGGTTACCCAGCTTGGGATTTGTTACTTTAACATGTCAATCGCAAAGTCAATGTGTAAGTTGCTAGTGATTTTGAAAGTGTCTTTGTATTCAGTAGTCTTTTACTTTGTTTGTAATTGAAGGTCATTCTTTAAGAAAAGAATGGTATCCAAGACCGCAAATTCATGGTACTTTCTAAGCTCTTGAGAGTAGAGATTTGCATCATCAATGTGTGGTTGAGCTTTCCTATTTAGGTTACTCAGGCTGATGCTCACAGCTTTATTCTTTTCATATGATGCGGATAATTCCAAGAATATTATTCTTTACTTGATTGATTCTTAGAAAATGTATATCTGTGTTATCATTTGAAACCTATGAAACAATATCCTCTTTTGCTTTAGGGAAGCCCCTTCTCTCACCAATACACTTACTAGATTTTACTTGTCTTATCTTCATAGCAATCCATGTACTAGGGATATTATATTTAGAAATTGTACCTCATACTAGCTATAGGCTGGGATGTTGTCTCTTGAAGTTCTTGATGAAAACATGCTCCAAGCACCTATTTCATTAAGGTATTTTTGTAGGCTAAAACTCTCCCGGCTCCAAAAAAAAATCCCAGATTTCCCCTGAAACCTGTGAATGATACCTTATTTGGGAAAAGGGACTTTCCATGATTAGGTTAAGGATCTAGAGATGAGAGATTATCCTGAGTTATCCAGGTGGGCCCTAAATGCAATCGCTAGTGTTTTTTAAAAAAAAATGTTTTTCTTTTTGGCTGCATTGGGTCTTCGTTGCTGTGCACAGGCTTTCTCCAGCTGCGGCGAGCGGGGGCTACCCTTCATTGCGTTGCGCGGGCTTCGCATTGAGGTGGCTTCTCCCGTTGCAGACCATGGGCTCTAGAGCGCAGGCTCAGTAGTTGTGGCGCAGGAGCTTAGTTGCTCCGCGGAGATTCCCGGACCAGGGCTCGAACCCGTGTCCCCTGCATTGGCAGGTGGATCCCTAACCACGGTGCCGCCAGGGAAGCCCCAGTGTTATAAGACAGAGGAAGAGGGAGATTTGACAACAGAAGAGAAAAGGCAACGTGACCACAGAGGCAGAGATTGAGGTAATGCAAACGCAAACCAAGGAAGGCCAGAAGCAGGAAGAAGCAAGGAACAAATTCCCGCCTAAAGTCTCTAGAAAGAATGTAGCCCTTCCAACACCTTGATTTTGGTCCAATGAAGCTGATTTCGAAATTCTGGCCTCCAGACCTGTGAGAGAATAAATTCTGTTGCTTTAAGCCATCAAATTTGGGTTATTTGTTACAACAGCTTTAGGAAACTAATATAGGTGTATAACATTTTCTGTTAGAAGATGTGAGATACACCATACCCTACCAAAAACATACTGCATTTATATATAATAATTATGTTTCTTAGCAGTTCTATGGAGTAAGCACCTCCTGTGAGTTTTGAGTAACATCTCTCCCCTTTGATCTTAGGAGTAATACCTAACCTGGCTATCAGAATTAACTCTGAGGGCTTCCCTGGTGGCTCAGTGCTTGAGAGTCCGCCTGCCGATGTAGGGGACACGGGTTCGTGCCCCGGTCCGGGAAGATCCCACATGCCACGGAGCGGCTGGGCCCATGGGCCATGGCCACTGAGCCTGTGCATCCGGAGCCTGTGCTCCACAACCGGAGAGGCCACAACAGTGAGAGGCCCGCGTACCGCAAAAAAAAAAATTAACTCTGAAATTTCCTACAGAATTGGGAGACTATTTCAGGGATGTCTTTTCAAAAGAGGCACACCTTTCTCCATCTGAATAATATAATTCAGATTTCCTCCTGCTGTAAACATTCATATTCTTTTATAAAGGCTCAAGTTCTGTTCAGTTTTCATTCCACCATTATAATTACAAATTAAACCAAGCTTCCTTCCTTTATGGGTGCCAAATTGATGGTACAACTAATTGTTCTCTCCAATGGCTAATTATATTCCTAGTTGCCTACTTGAAGGGTCTGATTAGCCAATTGCATATGCTTATGTTGGGGCAAGGAGATAATTGGCATTCTCAAGCAGGTAAATAGAAAAGCAATGAGTAGCGCCCATACCTAATTACAAGAATGAAAACTGTACCCACCAAAATGGTACCAGTGTCTACTGGGCAGAAAAACCAGTCTCTGGAAAATGATAGGAGACTTAGTGCACCTGGCAATATCATGATGAGAAGCTGTAAAACAAACTACAAACTAGACCTACCTGGGTCTATATGCAGCCTTCTCTGAAGGGGCTGTCAGAGCCTTTCTACCTCTGGCAAAGGACTGCAGTTGGGACAGTGTCTCTATTGATGATAATAACCTGCCAAAAACTTTGCACCTAAACTTAGATCCATGTCAGGAGCGTTATGACCTTCCAAGTTCTTTCATTTCTGGGACTAACATATTGTGAAATCCATTCTGGAGTAGCGATTTTTGGTGGTGGTGTGTTATCAGCATCCATTTTTCACATGTTGTAAAATAAAGCGTCCTGTGAGGAACATCATTTTGGTTTTGGTTGCTTTTCCACCGTACCCGACCAGCTCTTCAAGTTCACAGAATTTCAATCAAATGTTTCAGCAGATTCCCCTTTAGCAGAAAGCTTCCTGTGGTTAGCAGGTTTTGTTGTTGAAATTCCCACAGGTTTTATGCCCGATTAAGCTTCTGATTATGCTGTTTGTTCTTTGTTACCCAATCATAAACCAGTGACTCCATGTAAATGAGAAGGGGTAGAAATAGGGAAGTTTGTTTTTATCTGACAGCAAGTCAAACAGTTTCTCTCTCAAGTAACAAGAAAATAAAACTCGATGAGAAAGTTGGTGCTCTTAATACCTGAAAATACTAAATCTACTGTCAAGAAAAATGCAAAAGCCTGAATCACCACCTCTCCTGACACATTTCAGAATGGGTGCACACAGCACAAATTATAGTGTGCTCAACAGTAATGGCACTGGTGGTAATGCTGGTGGTAATGGCACTGCAGAGCTCCGCCCACGGCACCGTCTTACTGCTAAAAGGGTTCAACTGTGTGGGTTGGGCACAGATAGTTGCCTGGAAGAGCTAAGGAGGGGTAAGGTCAGAGTTTGCAAAAATAGAACAAATATGCCAGACGAATTAATGATTAAACTGGGAAAAATGCTTTTTTTCCCCTATTTTGAAATTTCTTTGCTCTGTATTCTATTTTCCCATCATGCCTCTTGCCCCATCTTAGTCATTTACCTCAGTCAGGACCTCCTGCCTAGCAAACCAGGGCAAAATGTCTAGGACTATGGAAAAAATTTACCTTGAAGTAAAAGTCAAAACAAATGCAAATCTGCTGTTATGTTTGAGCAGCTTAATGTTGCAGCACAATTGAAGATTAAATTCTGGAAAACGTATTTAAAATAAATACACCATCAAGCGGATATTTCTTAAATTAGCAGTGATTGAAGGATATACCAAGAGGAAGGATTAAAAACAGAACAAATAAAGAATAAGCAGACTTTGCTTCAAATGTAGATTAAAACAATATTGCTGACCAGAGAATAAAGATATTTTCATGCCACTAAACATTTTTTTTGCTTTCGTTTTCTAAAAACACATTTTATTTGTGTGTTTGCGTGTATTTGTATATTTTCCAAATCAGTTTTGGGGCCATAGAATATGTGGTCTGAGATACCATCTACTGAGAGAAGGACATTCTGACAAGTAGTTTTCCAGCCTCTTCCTAATGGTGAACCCAGTGACTCCCAAAGCAGCCTTATTAGTTTCAAAAAAAAAAATTCTCATTGTTTGAAGGAGCTTCCTTATTTGAATTGACACCCTCATTTTAACTTCCGCCCACTGGTCCTGTCCTATATCTATACCCCAAACCTGCCACAGAAGGTATCTGACCCTAATACAATGACAACCTTTCAGACATCAAAAGGCCCATGTGCTAAATTTTTCTTCCTGATCCCCGGTCCCTCTGCAAGCCTCCCTTTTCCTATTGTATTTTTAGCTGTCTGTTCTTTTCTTTCTTTTTTTTTTTTTTAACATCTTTATTGGAGTATAATTGCTTTACAATGTTGTGTTAGTTTCTGCTGTATAACAAAGTGAATCAGCTATACATATACATATATCCCCATATCCCCTCCCTCTTGCGTCTCCTTCCCACCCTCCCTATCCCACCCATCTAGGTGGTCACAAAGCACCGAGCTGATCTGCCTGTGCTATGCGGCTGATTCCCAACAGCTATCTGTTTTACGTATGGTAGTGTATATAAGTCAATACTACTCTTTCACTTCGTCCCAGCTTACCCTTCCCCCTCCTCGTGTCCTCAAGTCCATTCTCTACGTCTCTGTCTTTATTCCTGTCCTGCCCCTACGCTGTTAAAAAATATATATATTTTTTTTAGATTCCATATAAATGTGTTAGCATACGGTATTTGTCTTTCTCTTTCTGATTTACTTCACTCTGTATGACAGACTCTACGTCTATCCACCTCACTACAAATAACTCAGTTTTGTTTCTTTTTATGGCTGAGTAATATTCCATTGTGTATACGTGCCATATCTTCTTTATACATTCATCTGTCAATAGACACTTAGGCTGCTTCCATGTCCCAGCTATTGTAAATACTGCTGCAGTGAACACTGTGGTACATGTCTCTTTTTGAATTATGGTTTTCTCAGGGTATATGCCCAGTAGTGGGATTGCTGGGTCGTATGGTAGTTCTATTTTTAGTTTTTTAAGGAACCTCCATACTGTTCTCCATAGTGGCTGTATCAATTTACATTCCCACCAGCAGTGCAAGAGGGTTCCCTTTTCTCCACACCCTTGCCAGCATTTATTGTTTGTAGATTTTTTTGATGATGGCCATTCTCACTGGTGTGAGGTTCCTTACAATACCTCATTGTGGTTTTGATTTGAGTTTCTCTAATAATTCGTGATGAGCATCCTTTCGTGTGTTTGTTGGCAATCTCTATATCTTCTTTGGAGAAATATCTGTTTAGGTCTTCTGCCCATTTTTGGATTTGGTTGTTTGTCTTTCTGCTGTTGAGCTGCATGAGCTGCTTGTATATTTTGGAGATTAATCCTTTGTCAGTTGCTTCACTTGCAAATATTTTCTCCCATTCTGAGGGTTGTGTTTTAGTCTTGTTTATGGTTTCCTTTGCTGTGCAAAAGCTTTGAAGTTTCATTAGGTCCCACTTGTTTATTTTTGTTTTTATTTCCATTTCTCTAGAAGGTGGGTCAAAAAGGATCTTGCTGTGATTTATGTCATAGAGTGTTCTGCCTATGTTTTTCTCTAAGAGTTTTATAGTGTCTGGCCTTATGTTTAGGTCTTTAATCCATTTTGAGTTTACTTTTGTGTATGGTGTTAAGGAGTGTTCTAATTTCATTCTTTTACATGTCGCTGTCCAGTTTTCCCAGCACCACTTACTGAAGAGGCTCTCTTTTCTCCATTGTATATTCTTGCCTCCTTTGTGAAAGATAAGTTGACCATATGTGTATGGGTTTATCTTTGGGCTTTCTAAACTATTCCATTGATCTATATTTCTGTTTTTGTGCCCATACCATACTGTCTTGATTACTGTAGCTCTGTAGTATAGTCTGAAGTCCAGGGGCCTGGTTCCTCCAGCTCCATTTTTCTTTCTCACGATTACTTGGGCTATTTGGGGTCTTTTGTGTTTCCATACAAACTGTAAAATTTTGGGTTCTAGTTCTGTGAAAAATGCCATGGGTAGTTTGATAGGGATTACACTGAATCTGTAAATTGCTTTGGGTAGTATAGTCATTTTCACAGTGTTAATTCTTCCCATCCAAGCACATGGTATATCTCTCCATCTGTTTGTATCGTCTTTAATTTCTTTCATCACTGTCTTACAGTTTTCTGGATATAGATCTTTTGTCTCCTTAGGAAGGTTTATTCCTAGGTATTTTATTCTTTTTGTTGCAGTGGTAAGTGGGAGTATTTCCTTAATTTCTCTTTCGGATTTTTCATTGTTATGTATAGGAATGCAAGAGATTTCTGTGCATTAATTTTGTATCCTGCTACTTTACCAAATTCCTCTAGTAGTTTTCTGGTAGCATCTTCAGGATTCTCTCTGTATAGTATCATATCATCTGCAAACAGTGACAGTTTTACCTCTTCTTTCTGATTTGGATTCCTTTTATTTCTTTTTTCTCTCAGATTGCTGTGGCTAAAACTTCCAAAACTATGTTGAATAATAGTAGTGAGAGTGGGAAACCGTGTCTTGTTCCTGATCTTAGAGGAAATGCTTTCGGTTTTTCACCATTGAGAACTACGTTGGCTGTGGGTTTGTTGTATATGACCTTTATTATGTTGAGGTGGGTTCCCTCTATGCCCCCTTTCTGGAGAGTTTTTATCATAAATGGGTGGTGAATTTTGTCAAAAGCTTTTTCTGCATATATTGAGATGATCATATGGTTTTTATCCTTCAATTTGTTAATATGGTGTATCACATCGATTGATTTGTGTATATTGAAGAATCCTTGCATCCCTGGGATAAACCCCACTTGATCATGGTGTATGATCCTTTTAACATCTGTTGAATTCTGTTTGCTAGTATTTGCTAGACAAACCATCTTTGTCTGCTTTTGGTATCAGGGTGATGGTGGCCTCGTGAAATGATTTTGGGAGTGTTCCTCCCTCTGCTATATTTTGGAAGAGTTTGAGAAGGATGGGTGTTAGCTCTTCTCTAAATGTTTGCTAGAATTCGCCTGTGAAGCCATCTGGTCCTGGGTTTTGTTCGTTGGAAGATTTTTAATCACAGTTTCAATTTCTGTGCTTGTGATTGGTCTGTTTATATTTTCTATTTCTTCCTGGTTTGGTCTTGGAAGGTTGTACTTTTCTAAGAATTTGCCCTTTTCTTCCAGGTTGTCCATTTTATTGGCATATTGTTGTTTGTAGTAGTCTCTCATGATCCTTTGTATTTCTGCAGTGTCAGCTGTTACTTCTTTTTCATTCCTAATTCTGTTGATTTGAGTCTTCTCCCTTTTTTTCTTGATGAGTCTGGCTAATGGTTTATCAATTTTGTTTATCTTCTCAAAGAACCAGCTTTTAGTTTTATTGATCTTTGCTATCATTTATTTCATTTCTTTTTCATTTATTTCTGATCTGCTCTTTTTTATTTCTTTCCTTCTGCTAACTTTGGGGGGTTTTTTGTTCTCTTTTCTCTAAATGCTTTAGGTGTAAGTTTAGGTTGTCTATTTCAGATTTTTCTTGTTTCTTGAGGTAGGATTGTATTGCTGTAAACTTCCCTCTTAGACCTGCTTTTGCTGCATCCCATAGATTTTGCGTCGTCGTATTTTCATTGTCATTTGTTTCTAGGTATTTTTTGATTTCCTCTTTGATTTCTTCAGTGATCTCTTGGTTATTTAGTAGTGTATTGTTTAGCCTCCATGTGCTTGTATTTTTTACAGTTTGTTTTCTGTAATTGATATCTAGTCTCATAGCCTCATGGTTGGAAAAGATACTTGATACGATTTCAATTTTCTTAAATTTACCAAGGCTTGATTTGTGACCCAAGATATGATCTATTCTGGAGAATGTTCCATGGGCACTTGAGAAGAAAGTGTATTCTGTTGTTTTTGGATGGAATGTCCTGTAAATATCAATTAAGTCTATCTGGTCTGATGTGTCTTTTAAAGCTTGTGTTTCCTTATTTTCGTTTTGGATGATCTGTCCATTGGTGAAAGTGGGGTGTTAAAGTCCCCTGCTATAATTGTGTTACTTTCGATTTCCCCTTTTATGGCTGTTAGCATTTGCCTTATGTATTAAGGTGCTCCTATGTTGGGTGCATAAATATTTACCATTGTTATATCTTCTTCTTGGATTGATCCCTTGATCATTATGTAGTGTCCTTCTTTGTCTCTTGTAATAGTCTTTATTTTAAAGTCTATTTTGTCTGATATGAGAATTGCTACTCCAACTTTCTTTTGATTTCCATTTGCATGGAATATCTTTTTCCATCCCCTCACTTTCAGTCTGTATGTGTCCCTAGGTCTGACGTGGGTCTCTTGTAGACAGCATATATACGTGTCTTATTTTTGTATCCATTCAGCCAGGCTGTGTCTGTTGGTTGGAGCATTTAATCCATTTACGTTTAAGGTAATTATCGATATGTATGTTCCTGTTACCATTTTCTTAATTGTTTGGGGTTTGTTTGTGAAGATCTTTTCCTTCTCTTGTGTTTTCTGTCTAGAGAAGTTCCTTTAGCGTTTGTTGTAGAGCTGGTTTGGTGGTGCTGAATTCTTTTAGCTTTGCTTGTCTGATATGGTTTTAATTTCTCTGTCGAATCTGAATGAGATCCTTGCTGGGTAGAGTAATCTTGGTTGTAGGTTTTTCCCTTTCATAACTTTAAATATGTCCTGCCACTCCCTTCCAGCTTTCAGAGTTTCTTCTGAAAGATCAGCTGTTAACCTTATGGAGATTCCCTTGTATGTTATTTGTTGTTTTTCCCTTGATGCTTTTAATATTTATTCTTTGTATTTAATTTTTGATAGTTTGACTAATATGTGCCTTGGCGTGTTTCTCCTTGTATTTATCCTGTATGGGACTCTCTGTGCTTCCTGGACTTGATTGACTACTTCCTTTTCCATGTTAAGGAAGTTTTCAACTATAATCTCTTCAAATATTTTCTCAGGCCCTTTCTTTTCCTCTTCTTCTGAGACCCCTAGAATTTGAATGTTGGTGTTCTTAATGTTGTCTCAGGGGTCTTTGAGACTGTCCTCAATTCTTTTCATTCTTTTTTCTTTATTCTGCTCTGGGGCAGTTATTTCCACTATTTTATCTTCCTGGTCACTTCTCCGTTCTTCTGCCTCAGTTATTCTGTTATTGATTCCTTCTAGAGAATTTTTAATTTCATTTATTGTGTTGTTCATCATTGTTTGTTTGCTCTTTAGTTCTTCTAGGTCTTTTTAAAATGTTTCTTGTATTTTCTCCGTTCTGTTTACAAGATGTTGGATCATCTTTACTATCATTACTCTGAATTCTTTTTCTGGTATACTGCCTATTTCGTCTTCATTTGTTTGGTCTGGTGGGTTTTTACCTTGCTTCTTCATCTGCTGCATATTCTCTGTCTTCTCATTTTGTTTAACTTACTGTGTTTGGGGTCTCCCTTTCGCAGGCTGCAAGTTCGTAGTTCCCGTTCTTTTTGGTGTCTGCCCCCAGTGGGTGAGGTAGGTTCAGTGGCTTGTATAGGCTTTCTCGTGGAGGGGACTCGTGCCTGTGTTCTGGTGGGTGAAACTGTTTCTTGTCCTTGTGGTAGGCAGGGCTGCGTCCAGTGGTGTGTTTTGGAGTGTCTGTGAACTTAATATGACTTTAGGCAGCCTCTCTGCTCATGTGTGGGGTTGTGTTCCTGTCTTGCTAGTTGTTTGGCATGGAGTGTCCAGCACTGGAGCTTGCTGGCCGTTGGGTGGAGCTGGGTCTTAGCATTGAGACTTAGATCTCTGGGAGAGCTCCCGCCGATTGATATTACATGGGGCTGGGAGGTTTCTGGTGTCCAAGGTTCTGGACTCAGCCTTCCCACCTCAGAGGCTCAGGGCCAACACCCGGCCAGAGCACCAAGACCCTGCCAGCCACACGGCTCAGAAGAAAAGAAAGGAAGGAAGAAAGGAAGGGAGGGAGGGAGGGAGGGAGGGAGGAAGGAAGGAAGGAAGAAAGGAAGGAAGGAAGGAAGGAAGGAAGGGAAAACAAACAAAAAAACGAACAGACAGAACCCTAGGACTAATGGTAAAAGCAAACCTAAACAGACAGAATCACACAGAGAAACATACACACAAAAAGAGAAAAAGGAAAAAACATTTAAAAAAATAAAAATAATAAAAAATTTAAAAAATAAAAATAAGAAAAGATTAAAATAATTTTTAAAGGAAGAGAGTAACCAAACCAATAAACCAATCTACCAGTGACAATAAGCACTAAAATCTAAACCAAGCTAAACATAAAACCAGAAACAAATTAGACACAGAAAGCAAACCCCAAGTCTACAGTTGCTCCCAAAGTCACTGCCTCAATTTTGGGAACATTAGTTTTCTATTCAGGTTTTCTTCAGATGCAGGTTGATTGTGGGGATTTAATCTGCCGCTCCTGAGCTGCACGAAGAAATTTCCCTTTCTCTTCTTTGTTCTTACAGCTCCTGGGGTTCAGCTTTGGTTTTGGCCCTGCCTCTGCTTGTAGGCCACCCTCAGGAGTCTGTTCCCTGCCTAGACAGGAGGGGGTTAAAGCAGCAGCTGATTAGGGCTCTCTTACTCACTCAGTCCTGCGAGAGGGAGTAGTATGGTAGTCATAATTGGAATGCAGGGCGAGCCTGTGGTGGCAGAGGCCGGCATGACATTGGCCAAGGTGCACCGTGTGTTCTCCTGGGGACGTTGTCCCTGGATCTTGGGTCCCTGGCAGTGGCGTGCTGCACAGGCTCCTGGAGGGTATGGGTAGTGACCTGTGTTTGCACACAGGATTCTTGGTGGCAGTGGCAGCAGCATTAGCGGTTCATGCCCATCTCTGGGGTCCAAGCTGATAGGCACAGCTCGCGCCCGTCTCTGGAGCTCGCTTCAGTGGTGCTCTGCCTTCTGGGGGTACATGCGGAAGGAATCCCCTCTCCGCGCGCACCCTGAAACAATGGCCTCTTGCCTGTTTAGCAGGTCCAGACCTTTTCCCGGACCCCCTCCCAGCTAGCTGTGACACACTAGCCCCTTTCAGGCTGTCTTCACACAGCCAACCCCAGTCCTCTCCCTGGGGTCTGCCCTCCGAAGCCCAAGCCTCAGCTCCCAGCCCCCACCCGCCCTAAGTGAGCAGACGAATGTCTCAAGTTGGTGAGTGCTTGTCATCACCGATCCTTTGTGTGGGAATCTCTGTGCTTTGCCCTCTACACCCCTGTAGCTGTGCTCTCCTCCGTGGCTCCAAAACCCCTCCCCCACTCCCACTCCCCGTCTTCGCCAGTGAAGGGGCTTCCTAGTGTGTGGAAACTTTTCCTCCTTCCCAGTTCCCTCCCAGAGGTGCGGGTCCCATCCCTGTCCTTTTGTCTCTGTTTTTCCTTTTGCCCTACCCACATACATGGGGATTTTCTTGCCTTTTGGAAAGTCTGAGGTCTTCTGCCAGGGTTCAGTAGGTGTTCTGTAGGAGTTGTTCCACATGTAGATTTATTTGTGGGGAGGAAGGTGATCTCCACGTCTTACTCCTCTGCCATCTTGAAGGTCTCCCTCCTAGCTGTCTGTTCTTAAACAATGGCAAAACAATAGCTTAATTAAACTTACATTCAACCAGAGGTACACTATTCCAATTGGGGTGAGGCTAGAAAGAGGGAGGGAAAATGAAATACTCTGCCTCAGTTAGCTATAAAAACTTGTAGCTTGACTTTTTTTTAAAAAGTTTAACTGAATATGTTGGTTTCAGAGAGACCTAGCCTGGATATGTTTTTAGAATGTCCATGCTTAAGGTAATATTTCATTTACTTTTCTAGCTATATTCTCTATCTTCTACTACTTTGTTTTAACAGACTTAAAGTAGAAGAAAAAAGACATCTAGTTTCTTTACTCTCAGTTTCTTCACATATATTTCATGCTTCATGTAGAAATGTCATTAGTATTAAAGAAAGGAATGTTAGGGAGTTTTGAACAAACACATTTTCTCTTATTCTGCCATTTCCCAACCGAATGCAGTTTCTGTGTGATTCACACAAAGCAACCCAAAGGAGTTAGAGACATGAGTGAAGCTAAGAATCTGTCAGGCAACTACTAGTAACCATGGTAATTTTAAGAAAAATATATTATGACATGTTCCTGTCTCAGGGCCTTTTAACTTCCTGTTACTTCTTCGTGGGAGTCTTTTCCCCCCCGAGATTGATCCACATAGCTTAATCCCTCACCTGCTTCCAGTCTTTGCTCAGATGTCACCATTTCAGCGAGGCCTTGCCAAATCTGCCTATTTAAAATTGTATTTCCCCTTTCCCCATGTCCACAAACTCTAAGTCACCTCCCCTCTCTGCCTTACTTTTCTCCGTAACACCCATCAGCATCTTACATATGCTTTTTCTCATTTTATTTGTGAAAGATATCGTTCATACAGGAGAGTGTATAAAACATGTATGTACAGTTTAGAGCAAACACCTGGGTAAACAAATACCTGTGTCACCACCATCCAGGATAAGAAATACGAATCTTCCTATGTTTTTCCCAGAGGTAACCACTATCTCAACTTTTCTGGTAATCATTCCCTTACATTTCTTTATTGTTTTATCATCTGCGTAGGTATACATTAATAATAATACATAATTTACTTATTTATTATAGTTAAAACAGTAGACAAAAATATCTGGCATTCATTGTACAGATGAAGTTCTAGACCTATTCTAGAGCACCCCAAAACCCATTCTTAGTCCAACTAACTTGCGTCTTCCTTCACCAGCTATCTCAGCTATATCTATTCTACCTCCAATCTCCCACTTCCTCCCAAGTTTTATTCCTTAGCTTGGCATTTATTCAATCACTGATATTTACTCTTGTTGGATTTCCAGATTCTTTCCCAGTTCTCTTAACAGGACAGTCTTCACTGTTGACTTAGGTCAGAATCAACTGACCAAGGTCATCTAATTTTACTGAAAGTTACTCACCCCTCAGAATCCAAAGTACCTATTGGGCAAATGGCAGGTATTTCTTTTATTTCTTTAATTCCCGAAACAAACTTCAGGAGTTATAGAGTTTCTGATATTTGCTACCCATTCTTGTAGCGGGGAAGCTCAGGCTTGTGTTGACAGCCAAACTCTCTGTTCTCTGGTCCAGTCCTCAGAGTGACTTTGCTTTGCTGAGGGTTATCGCGTGAACAAGTCACCATTTCCATTTCCATTTATTCCAAAGATTCTAGGAAGCATACTGCTTCACAGGTGATCTCATTTTGTTTTGATAGTGTGCTCAGTCATTTCATATACAATCAAAATGTGTAATCAGAGGTTATGCAAATGAAACTTTTCATCATTGGGACCTCTGCCTATTTGCAAGTGTCCTTCATCCTTATCTAGTTGAAGTTAGCTATTATTCTCTTCTACAGAGTTTCAGTTGAACAATGTCCACTTTTCTTTTGTACACTATGGAGTCCAAAGAACTGTGCTCATTTTCTTTTTTTTTTGTTAGAATTAGATGTATCATTCATGCATAATCTGAGTTCTACAATAGCTGCAATCACTGTGTCACTGGCCCCTGAAATGAATTTTTAGATTCAGCAATCACTAAACTATCAAAATATGTTAGGTGTAGCATTTAAATCTTCTATTTAGAATATTGCCATTTTACCTATCCAAAGCAGTATGCGGTAAGGGTAACAGTATGTATCTAAATTAACTTCCCTTGTAGCATTTGTCATTATTTTACCTTTTCTCTACATTGATTGCATTTTACTAGAAACAAAAGTCGTGGAGAAATAGAGTATCTAGACATAGTCTAGGAATTACTTTGGTAAAGGAGAAATACTGAAAGTTCTGTAAAAATGTAATTTTTTGGCTTAGTTCTCTTCTTCAATAATGTTAGTATTTTTGCATTCCTTTCTTCATTCAAAGAACAGATTTTCAAGTAATGGTTGAGATTATTATATCCTCTGCTTAATAAATTGAAGTTTAAATAGGCTAAAGCACACCAAAAAAACTGTACTTCAAAACATATGATTGACGTATCTATTTTCAGTTTGAGAAATTTATAACAAAAGTCATTCTTTCTAGAGATAGTACCTATTTTCCGTGGCAAATTAAACCAGTTCTTTGAGAGATTTATTATTGCTAAACATTTAAAAATAACTCGTATTTGGAAGAATACAATTATATAAGTGATTGTATCCATGTAAGTACTAAACTTTTAAGGAGATACTTTAAAGTGGAGGCTTAAACATTTTTTCACCATTACCACAAAATAATAATTTGATCATTTTGGAGGTTGTTCATTGAATTGCTCTTGAAAAGAAGGTCTCGGTGACAGTCTTAAATAAAAAGGAAATGTAGTTTATAAAAAAGGTAATTTATGGTTATGTGTAATCTGTGCTCACTCTACTCTTTTATCATAAGGTTATGTCAGAAGAAATATCTTCTTTTATGTGTTTGTCTCCAGCTCAATCATATGATAAAGTTATGCTGCATTTGAAGAATTTTGTTTAGTCTGTCATCATAGAAATTGATGGTAGGTTGCCAGTGTGGCAAACACTGCAAGTTCAAATATGCTGATTATTATCATCTATGTTAAAGTGACCTCAGCACTTTCCAAAACATATTGATGGAACAGTAGCTCATCATCCATATTTTATTAGACCATAATAAAGATAATACTACTACCATGGCTTTATAAAATAACTTTCAAGAAACTGAAAGCTTCATTTATTTTCATACAAGATGCTTGAGAACCACTTTTTTAAAAAATGAAAATATGGAAAGTAGAAAATGGGAAACACCCATAAAGATGCCAGTCAGAAATAGCTGTAATATCAATCAGTTGGCAGTGCATTCATTCATCAAATATTTATTGACCACCTCCTATGTGCCACCACATCCTGAACCAGTAGAAAATTAAATAAGTTTTTAAAATAAAATTAATAAGGATGGAAATGAGGACTGACTGGTAGTGGGTGTGGGATTTTGGGGTGAGGTGATAAAAATGTTCTAAAATTAGATTGCAACGATGGTTGCACACTTTTGAAAATAATAAAAACTGAACTATGTACATGCACTTTAAATGGGTGGATGTTATGGTATGTGAATTATATTTCAATATTGATGGAAGACAAAAACATCATAATGAGAGTATAATATTGGCTTCAAGCCAGTGTTGACCAACGAGGCAAGTGTGCATCAAATAGTTTAGAAGGCAGTCCTGAAGAAGGTAGACCACTTGGATTTGGGATTAGTGGTCCTCTACTCTGGATGTGCAAGGAAGCTCAGGCCTAGCAACACATTACCCTTTTTTTTAAACAATCACAAATTTACAGAAAATTTACTTCTTTCTTTTACCACTTGAGAGTAAGTTGCTACCTGGAACCCCCTTATCTCCCAATACTTCTGTGTATATTCCTAAAATAGGAACATTCTTCTCCATACCTACGATATAGCCATCAAAATGGAGAAGTTAACATTAATATATTACTGCTATCTAATCTTCAAGGCCCACTCAGGTTTCCTCAGTTGTCTCAGTCATTTATAGCAAACTTATAGCAAAAAAATTCCAGTTTAGGCCCATGCATTGCATTTAATCTTCCTCCATCTGTAATAGTTTCTCAGTCTTTCCTTGACTTCCATGAGCTTGACACTTCTGAAGAACTATTTTATAATGGATTTAGAATGTTCCTCATTTTGGGTTTTCCCACGTTTCCTAGTGACTACATTCAGGTAGTATAATCTTTAGCAGCTGTATTGCAGAAGGGAGCCTATGTTCTTCTCATTGCGTCCTACCAAAATGTGCGCAATTTCGGTTTGTCCCATTACTGATGATGTTCACTTTAATCATTTGATTAAGGTGGTCTCTGCAGGCCTTCTCCAATAGAAAAGTTATGCTTTCTCTTTTATAATTAATAATATTATGTGAAAGGTGTGTTGAAACTATATAAATTTCACATTCTCCATCAAACTTCCAATTTATAGTCGCTTATTTATATAACAGTTTTTCCTATTTTATTCACTGAACAATAAATATTTTGGATGCTCAAATTGTTCAAGATCTGGGCATTGAGAGCTTCGTTAAGATGGCTTCCGTGTCCTTTGGATAAGTCTCCATATTCTTTGAGCATTTCCTTGCTTTCTGGACAAGATGTTCCCAGTATCATCTTGTTCTTCCTCTGCTGCAGTCATTTCTCCAAGAAGTCCTCGTTCCTTTTGGTGAGAATGGTATGTAGAAGTCATAGTCTGGCACTAGGTGTTCTCTTGCTGTTTGAGGTGTTGCTGCTCCCAGGCCTCTTGGTGGACAGAACTAGAAAATATGTGCATGTGTATATACACTTGCATGTGTATTTATTTATCTATCTGTATATTGATAATCATGAGTTTATACTAACAGCTGTAATTTCAATCCAGTATCACAGGGTTCACTTCTCCCTCTTGCACATTAATAATTCCTTTTCCTAACCAGTTGATGAACCTGGTTTCCATTACCCTTAAAATATTTACTTTAAGAAAAATAAAGATCCCTTTTATGTAACCAGCCTCCCATCTTAGCTGTCATCCCCTCCCCAGTGCAGAATCCCTTCTCCCCCTTCTCAGTCTCTAACACCCCGTACTGGGCTGGTCCTTGTCCCACTTGGATGCCCTCCTCACCCTGGCTCTCCCACTGCACCCCAGACCATGCCTGAATCTGAACTCCCTCTTAATTCCACTTGTACACCAGGTATCCAAATCCCAGATCCCTGCGGGGAGGTCCCTTCTCATCCCATTCGGGCTCTGAATCCCCACACTGGCCACACCCTCCCCAGCCTGCTGGGGCTCTGACCCCTAATGCCTGGCTGCTTCTCTGTAGAGGTGCCTTTATCACTCAGCTTGGGACAGCTTTGCACCAGGCCACCAGGGCTGTGACACCCTGTTCTGGCACACTGTGACTTCCCTTTTTCCCCTGGCATGGACCCCTCCCTCACTCTGCCCCACCTAATGGCTGTAGACTGAATTATTCAGAAAGGGAAGTGAAGGGAAGCAAAAGGGAAGGAGAGGGGGAAAAGGTCACATGATACTTTAACTGGCCATGTCTTCCTCACCTACTAGACTGAAGTCTGTGGGGAAAGGGACCACATTTTTTTCCATCTTTTATTTCTCAGCTGTTAACACAGTTATGTGACACTCAGAGACAGTTACTCAATAAACGCTTGTTAAATTAACCTTACCCAAGTTGAAAGCTGAGAACTTACCTAATTCCAGTCTTTCACTGTTATCAATGATCTCAGTAAAATCCTCTGGGCACTATTATACAGAGGAAAGTGAATTTTTTTTTTTTTTTTTTTTTTTTTTTTTTTTTGCGGTACGCGGGCCTCTCACTGCTGTGGCCTCTCCCGTTGCGGAGCACAGGCTCCGGATGTGCAGGCTCAGCAGCCACGGCTCACGGGCCCAGCCGCTCCGCGGCATGTGGGATCCTCCCGGACCGGGGCACGAACCCGCGTCCCCTGCATCGGCAGGCGGACTCCCAACCACTGCGCCACCAGGGAAACCCAGGAAAGTGAATCTTAAGCAGTTTTTTGCCAGTTGTACTCCAAAGAAGGTAGTTCTAGAAGAGTACAATAAAATGAACTTATTTTTTCACAGGACTGAGCCTTCTATATATGATCTGTGATCATTTGAACCAAATCTATGATTTATTTTGAAGTCATAAATTTAATAACAGCAATGTTAGATGCACAGCTTTTATTCTTATTTAGTAGCAAAAATCATAGGTTGATTAGAATTATGCATTATTTCCTCAATTTTTATAATACAAATAAATGGATTAGCTTCTATATATGCTCAGTCTTAATAGCTAATCCAAGAAACATAATACATTGAAAGGAAATTAAAGTAGATGATGTTTGGAATTAAGCAATACATAGGAATACAAAAAAAATGAGGGTTTATTCTGAAATATAAGACCTTGACTTTTAGTTCCAGTCATTGGCAGGAACAAGTTTTATTTGTTTGTATCATTCCTGGGAAACCTGTTCATTCATTCAAAATGTAATTATTGAACAACTAAGGGCCACCTACATAATTTGTAGGGACCAGTGCAAAATGAAAATGCGGGGCCCCTTGGTCAAAAAGTAGAAAAAAGATACTCTTAAAAGCACCTAAATATAACTTTTTTCTTTCTTGGTCTCTCTCTTGACCTGTATGGTGTTTTTGTTTGCTATTTAATTTTACCCTTCCTCAGGCACTGGGATACTCGCCAGACAAGTGTGTATCTTTACAGGCAGTGGGAGCTGCACCTGGGGCAGGAGGAGGTGGGAGCTGCAGACGCACAAGGCCACCTCACGTAGGGTTTCTCCTCCTGCCAGTGGCTGGACTGACATGGGGATACAGCAGTGAACAAAACAGGCAAATTTTTGTCTCTGCATCATAAAACTTATGTTCCAGCAGAAGACACAATAAAAAGTGTGTGTGTGTAGTATCTGTTAGACAGTGATAAGTTTTGTGACACTAAATAAACAGAATGGAAAAGAGGGGTTTGCTCAGTGTAGGGGAGAGTAGGGTTGCAATTTAAAATAGGGAGGTGAGGAAAGCCTTCACTAAGAAGGTGACACTCAAGCAAAGACCCAAGTGTGACAGAGGTGGCCTTGTGGATGTCTGGGGCCAGAATGTTGCAGGCAGAGGCCAGAGCAAATGCAAACTCTCTTCAGTAAATGCCTCAAAGATTCCAATTTAGAAAGTCTGTTTTTCTCAGAGTGAGCTTTGACTTTTCCCCCTCATTCTGTCCCTTCTTCCGCATCACTAATCTTGTTTCTGGAATCTATTCCATTTTCTCCTTTCTCAATTTACTTCTCCCAGTTGAGATTTCTGTCATCTGTCACTTATTACATGAGGCTTCTAACTCCCGGCTTCAAATCTCTCTGCCCCCTTCCCCTTTTGCTGCCCATCTTTCTTACACAGTTGACCGTGTCCTCTCACTCAGAAAACCAGTCATGTGGCTTTCACACATCCAACCAAAATATGGAAGTGTTGGACCATTGTTATTCCCAAAATGCCGTAAGAAGATTTGCCCCATATTCTAACCAAACTGATTATTTCTTATTATGGAGTATCACCTGTACATTTATATGTCCCTGCATTTTCTCCTTCTGGAATAAGTTCTTTCAGTCTCACAACTGTTGAAAACTTACTCATAATTCTAATCTCAGTTCCAATGCCACCTTCTCCCTGAAATATTTCCTGATCCATACAGTTACAATGAACTACTCACCTGGCTTCAGTTTTATTTAAATATTACTCTGTCCACTAGACAATAAGCTTTTCTTAAGTCAGAGATCCTATCTTATTTATCTTTACATTCATAATGCCTGTCTGTTTGCTTTGCATATAATATGTACTTAATACATGTTTGTTGAATTTAATATTATTGATACAATTAATATTATTAGTTGTAAAGTGATAAATCTTGTATAGTGTACCTGGCAATAATGCAAATTAGAGTAACTTGAATTCAAACATAGAATAATTGGCAAGTGATTCCTGTCCTCCACCTGATCTCTTTCCTCAAAGTTCCTCAGGAAAAAGAGGGGGAAACATGGAGGATTGGGTGGTGCTGAACAGGGAAAATTCAGGCAATCCTATCTCAGGAAGCAGGGAGATGGGGAGTAGGTCCCCAGTATTCTCCCAACTCAACCTCTCTGGATCAGGCTAATGAAATGTCTGTCAACTAACCAGAAGACTCCTGGAATCACAGCTGCTGTCCAAGAGGTCCCAGCAGGTTCCAGAATTGTCCCTATCAATCTTAAGCTAGAGTGATCACCACTAGGTGGCGCCAAACTTCAAACCAGAGTAGGTGGAGTTTGGATCAGATGGAGGCTGCATTACCAGGTAGCCTGCTGCCCAGGCTCAGCTTGGTCATTTTGTTAATCTTGTAATATCACAACTTCACATTTCACACAGCTAAATTTTTTGAATACTGTCTTAGTCCATTTGAGCTGGAAAAACAGAATGTCATAGATTAATTTATAAACATCAGAAGTTTATTTCTCACAGTTCTGGTGGCTGCAAAGTCCAAGATCAAGGTGTGGGCAGATTCAATGTGTTATGAGGGCACGTTTCCTGTTTCATTGAGAGGCGTCAGCTCTCTGGGACCTCTTTTATAAGGCACTAATCCCATTCATGAGGGCTCTACCCTCATGCCCTAATTACCTACCAAAGTCCTCACCTTCTAACACCTAGGACCATCACAGTGGGAGTTAAGATTTCAGCATATGAATTGCAGGGGGGACACAAACATTGTCTACAACAGACACCACTGATTGCATTATGGCAGGGCTCTACTTTTATACCATTTTCTAAGATCTTACTGTATACCAGATACTGTGCCAGCCAGTTTACATGCTTTATTTCTAATCCTTACAGTAGCCTACAAGGTGGTAGGTACAGATATCTTTATTCTGTTGGTAAAAAATCTGATGCTAAGAAAAGAAAAGTTCCTGGCCTAAGATTGTACAGCTAAGTAACTGGCAGACCTAAGTAAGAATTGGATTTAAGCCTGACTCTCATTTCATACTTTTCATAATTCCACTCATAAAAGAAGGAAGGAGATAAGGAAAAAACAGTGGAGAAAGAAAGGTAGAGAAAGGCACTTTTGAAACAGGAGAAAAATAAATGAAGTATGTTGCCTTCTCTGTTTTCTTTACCCCAGAGGTCGATTCTGCCCAGGAACAAAGAAGCTTCTAACTTTGTCCATTATTTTTGTTCCTTTCCTGCTTATCTCTCACACCAGAGACTCCCACCAAGACTCTTATGGACTACATGTTCATGTTTCCTGAAGGTTGAAGCTGTAAACCCTAATGTGATGGTACTAGTAGGTGTGGCCTTTCGGAGATAATAAGGTTTAGATGAGGTCATGAGGGTGGGGTCCTTGTGATGGGATTAATGCCCTTATAGGGAGAGACCTGAGAGATGAGAGCTAACCACTTCACAACCCATGTGAGGATTCAGCAAGAAAGCAGCCTCCTGCAAGCCAGGAAGAGGGTCCTCACCAGAACACGACCATGATGGCACCCTAATCTCAGATTGCCCAGCCTCCAGAATTGGGATAAGTAAATGCCTGTTTAAGCCATCTAATCTATGGTATTTTGTTATAGCATCTGAGCTGACTGAGACAATGACTTTGCATTTTCTTTACACATTCAAGTGGAAGGCCTTTTGCACAAGCAGACCCATCTCAGAGGCAGGTTCACATTCCCATTTTCCAGCTCTTGATGGAGATGGCAGACTTTTTGTCTTTGAGGTCATTTTCTGCACCTGAACCCAAGGCTTTCCCAGCCATCTAGATCTAGTCTGATCCTTATCTCTGGTAAGGGTAAGCCCTTCCTCTCTTGCTTTAATGCCCTGTATTTTCTGTCATTAGGGGACTCAAACCTCTGGTAATGGTGGCTAGTTAACCCTTTGTCTTGTCTAACCTTAAATGATTGCCTGTTTTGACCTTGAGGAAATGAGTCCTCTAGGAACAATAATCTTTATGGCCACTTGGAAAACTTTACAGTGGAGTAGGGTACTTTGCAATGGAGGAAACAAAAAGGAGAGAAAGAGAGCAAAGATCAATCAGTAAGAGGAAAAGAGAAATAAAACTTTGGTGCAGAAGGTTCTGAAATTTCAGTGAATTGTTATGCTTCCAATTGTGTTTAATAAACCATTCTCCCCTTTATTTGCAATAAGCATGTGTTGGAATATTATCTTTGAAAGGCAAATTATGTGGTTAACCATTGCTCACTTTCTAAACTCTTTGATCACTTAACTTGTGGATAGGGGATATTGTTCATGGACTACACCCAGTGATCTGTACCCACACAGCTCAGTGTCTGCATTACTGCGACTTTATTTTTCAGTTGTCTTCATTAACATGGCTTTACTGTTCTTCCATCTTCATCAGCATGATTTTACCATTCCAAGAAACTCTTGCTCAGGAAGATAAAAAATGGCAAATAACTTTCTTGTTCTTTTTAGGCACTTTTGGAAAATCTATTTAAAGGAATATTAAACTACTCAACTTCCAATACATGGAATCAAATAACTGATTAATCTCTAAGATCGACTTTGAAGCTTTCACCTTGTGTGTCCAACAATCCTAAATTATTATATTGTAATCCTTAGCCAATCAAAGTCAAGCCCTGCCCTAGTGAAAGACCTGCCTTAAACCAGAATGTCCACCCTCAACTCCCTCCCAGAAAACTCCTTAAATATCCAGACTTTGCCCTCCTGCTTCTGAAAGACCTCTAAAGCTGTGACTAGGAAGCTGTCTCCCTCTTGCTGGTAAGCAGTGAACTCAGCTTATTGACAGGCTTGAAAAGCCTATTTTGATGATTTTTTTTTTTTTTTTTTTGCGGTACACGGGCCTCTCACTGCTGCGGCCTCTCCCGTTGCGGAGCACAGGCTCCGGACGTGCAGGCTCAGCAGCCATGGCTCACGGGCCCAGCCGCTCCGCGGCATGTGGGATCCTCCCGGACCGGGGCACGAACCCGTGTCCCCTGCATCGGCAGGCGGACTCTCAACCACTGTGCCACCAGGGAAGCCCTATTTTGATGATATTTTGAGGGAGCCAACATTCAACATGGAGGTGATTGAAACCATTTCCTCTCAGGCTTAGGAAATTAAATTAAAGATCTAATTCTTTAGGAATTAGAGGAAAGAGAAACCTCTGATCTTTATCCTGTAGAATCTGTAAACTCATCACATTTTTCTTTGGGGAGAAAGTATACCAACTGTCAAAAGCTTACAGTAGTAAGCACGGAGATGGAAAAAAGAATTAGTCATTTTTGTCAGAGGAAACTAAGTGGAAGAAAATACAAAATCACTATAAAAACAATTCATTTGAAGTTACATTTTGAGATTACATTATTTTCTCGCTGGCATTCAGACACCTGAAATTCACTTTAAAATATGTTGGTGAACAACTCTTATTCTCCAGAATTACATTTTTAAAACAGCAATATTTCATAATAACGGTATAAAATGAAAATAATTGACTCTCTTGCCTTGTGGCACTTGGTTTTTAATCTAAATAGATATGAAGCATACTGACATTCATCTATATGAGACATTTGTAGACCTAAGAGAAATTAGGTCACAAGCCTGTAAGACTAGTTCATAAATCAGCCAATCAGAAAATTGATAAAACTTTTCCAGAACACTATCCAGGGACTCCTTATTCCTTTGCAATTCGTTACCTGTTTTATATGTTCTTTTAGGAAGGGTTCTTCTCCCATTGAATGCTTGGCAAAAGGAATGCATACAATTAGAATTTACAAGAGCTTACAACATTTATGTCATTTTTGATTTAACAATTTTGGAAGACTTGTTCAAAAATTACTCCTGATTTTAGTTTTCTTTGAAGTTTTCTAAAATGCTACTGCTATCAGGGCATAAAAGCCATGCAGCCAGTAGTAGAAATGCTGTCATGTAACCATTAAGACTGCACTAAAAGGCAAAATGTTGCAGCTAAGAGTATTTTTAATGACTTGAAATTGCTTGGAGTGCTTTCTGGAAGTAAAAGGATGCTGATTTATTTACCTAGTATACTTATCTAAATTAATTTGGCAGGATTACTCTGGACCTAATCCTCTTACAATGAAATTTATATGTTAATAATTTTAAATGGTGCATCATTCTTTTCTTGAAGGATGTAATATATTGCAATGACATGAATCTACCAACAGTCATTAAAGAAAGAAGTAAATTAACCCATTGCTGAAACAGGAGCAAGGACTACGTTTTTACATAGACTACATTTATGATTTTATGTGACCTTGCAAATAAAACATCACTATTTAAACTGTTAATGAGAACAAATAGAATCACATTCTATTTCTAGTTTCCCCTCATGAACACTTTCCACTAGAAATATGGAAGGGGCTTTACTCTGGCATAATTTTTTGTCATAGTGTTTTTTTTTACATTTTAAATGAATGGACTTTTTGTATACCTTTCTTATTAAGCACAATCTTTATTACAGGTTGAATACTAATGAGATTCTCAGTATAGAGCATTTTTGTGTATTTGTTGCCTTTTTATGGAACTAGTAACCAGAATTCCTAACATATAAATAGACTCTTCCAAGAGCAAAGTCAGAAGAGGTGTACTTTGTGATGTAAATATTCACTTATTCCAGTTTTATGTCTTGTGTTTTTCTCCAGTGATGAACATCTCCTTGGTCCTTAGGGTCATGGCCTTGCCAATAAGTATAAATATCATGAGATGCATATGAACTATGAAATACATTTTTGATAATTAATAATTGATGTGCATTTTAAATGAATGTGTAAGGTTCGTATAGCTGACATTTAATTCGTTTTTACTGTGTGCCGGGTACCGTGGTGAGATAGCGAAACCCTAGTCCCCAGTGTGATGATATTTGAAAGTGGGGCCTTTGGGAGCTAATTAGGTCATGAGGGTGGAGTGAATGGAATTAGTGTCCTTAAAGGAAGAGACATGAAAGAGAAGATCTCTCTCCCTCTGCCCCGTGAAGCACAGGGAAAAACTGGCTCTCTATACAAGAAAGAGTGTCCTGAGCACACTGGTTCTCAGACTTCCAGCCTCCAGAACTGTGATAAATCAGTGTCTATTGTTTAAGCCATCCAGTCTATGGTATTCTGTTATATAGCAGCCTGAAATGACTAAGATGGAACATCATGTAACTGTCTTCTAAATTTCTTACAAGAACTACTGTAGCATTACTTTAGAAAGGAACAAAATTAAGGTGGTGGAGGTTAAATAGCTTATCCAAGACACACAGCAACTAAAAGTTGTCCAGGATTTGAATCTAGGTTTGTCTACACTCCCTAGATAGATAGAGCTCTTAACTAATGGATTGGCCAAAAACTTCGTTCGGCTTTTTCCGTAAGATGTTATGGAAAAGCCCAAACGAACTTCTTGGCCAACCCAATACTTTCATGCACTGCTTTTCAAACGTGCTTGTCTTGATTGACCATTTGACTAATACCCCCAGGACACACAAAATACTTGAATCCATGCATACCACAAAGAACATAGGCACGGGAACCTTAAAATGAAAGCCATGCCTTTTTGTTGTGATGTTATGCAGTAGAGGTAGAGTTCCTACCTCCTACACATTTCCCAAGTGGGAACACATTAAATTATAGGGGAGTCAACTTGAAAATAGTATTAAATATGCAAAGTATTTTCTACAACCCCTTGGAAATATATATCAATTTATTTTAAAGACTGTAGGTTAGTTTATAGGTTAGTCTAACAAAGTATAGGTAAAAAGCAAAAGAATAATTTGCAAACTGTGTATATGTTATATATGTGTGTTAGGTGGGCAGAGATGGAGTTCAGAGCGGTATGCCCATGAGGAAAATATGTGAAAATATGGAGATTTTTTTCAAGAGGGTACACATCCCACACCCAAACATTTCCCGTTTCCCTACGAATGGTAGAAAAGGATGCTCCTTCGTTATTCAGCCTAAAAATCCAGTATGGCCTTATCTACAATGCTATTAGTCTATCCTATTCCCTTGACTATAGGAAGTTCTGCCAGTCCCAGAAGAGGACATTCTAAGGTTGTTCTTGCATGCCTCACTGTCCCGTGAAAGCATATTGTGTTGGTTTCAAGATGCTGCATCATTTTTTTAACAGTGTCATGATTCTTTCTTCTCTTTATATCTTGTAGTTATCTACTTCCACAGATCCATTCTCTCTCTGTTCACCATTTATGATTCTGTAATTTTCATAAATACATGAAACAGTGGTTAGATAATTCAGAAATGCATACCACTCATGTGTTAACTGTTCTAAATCAACCGTTTACTGCTCACTATTTCTTTCCAGCTATTTCATTCCACTGCTACATCACCTACTTGCCTCTGCTTTGCTAGAGGTGTGTTGAGAGAGTGCCAGGGAGTTTAGTACTGTGTATTAGGACAGAACCAAACAACAACTTTAACTTGACAGGATCCTGTTTTCTCCAGCCGCAGGGTGGGGGAGCATGCTTATACACATAGGCAGTCTGTGGCTTGAAGATATAGCCAGCAGTTTGTCCGTTAGTGACTTTTACAGAGCTAGGTTCTAAAAATCATCCCAATAATAACCTTATATTATGTAAGAAAAATCTACAATGGAATAGATTTTCACATTCAGAAATTATGTTCATTTTCCCAGCATGATATCCACTTACCTAACACTTTATGCTACATAAAACAATAAATTATCCAGTGTGACCTAAAACCATCAGAAACATTTAAAAGTTTTATAGTACAGTATTTTAAAGTTTACTAACCATTATGCAAAATTAATAAGATAGTTTATGCAGTTTCTTGCTTTATTGATTGTGGGTAATAACCTGTAGATGGGAATATAGTAGAATGATGTGACCAACTGCCTTTAAAAGAAACATTTAAACTTGAGTCATTTTTTTTTTGGTGTTTTCTCGGATTCTTTTCACTTCGGAAATCTTAGAGAGAACTGGTCAGATATTGAGTTGCTTTATTCACTAAAAATTTTCTGGCGAATTTCTTTAAGGAACGATGTGGATTTTAATGCATAAATTTTTTAGACAGACTATTGAAGTTGAAATTTCATTTCAAGAGGCAGTCAGCTTTGTTTAACTCTATATTTTTAGGATCCAAAGTTACTGAACCAGACTTTGCTTTAATTAATAACTATAGGATGTGAGGCAGTTCCACTGCTGCTTTTTCTATTAACTTGCAATTTCCTGTAGGAAATTAATAAAATGAAAGAGGGGGGTGGCCAGCAAGAATAAATAAATGCTACAGCTGCAAGTCACTAAAATTCATCAGAATAAATTAAGCTCCACAGTTTTGTTTTTAATTCTACGAAGTTTCTTAATTCTTAAGGCAAATTTGACAAAGGAACAAAAGTGACAAAGAATCCAAATGTGTTCAAATTTAATATAAAATGTATTATTTAATTAACTGGTTAAGATGTAGAAATTTGCTAAGTAGTGTAGCTCAATGGTTAAGAAAATAGATTCTAGAAATAAACTCCCTGAATTCTGCCTCTGCCATTTACTAGCAGTGGCAATTTGGGCAATTTATAACACTTAACCTTCAGAACCAAAATAACACCTATCTCATAGGGTTGATGTGAAAATTCAGTGAGTTAATATGTATAGTACCTGGAACACAGTAAGTGCTACACTTGACTGCACTTAGCATTTGTTTTTTCTTCAATATTATTTTTCGAGTATCTTTTCATTAAGCTATCTCTTCCCATAACCACTGGAACCAAATCTTTGGAAGAGAAATTGAATTTTTAAAAATACTCCCAAATTTTGTTTTGTTTTTCTGAGTCTTTCACCATTTATTTGCTTACTTTTTAAGTAATTTGCCTGGGAATCCAATGGGTGCCCTTGGTTGTACGTGCATACTTTTAAGTCAATATTATGAGTACTAAGTCCAAATGTCTGATTTTTTTTTTTTTTTTTGAGTAAAAAGATTCCTCTTGGGCTTCCCTGGTGGCGCAGTGGTTGAGAGTCCGCCTGCCGATGCAGGGGATGCGGGTTCGTGCCCCGGTCTGGGACGATCCCACGTGCCGCGGAGCGGCTGGGCCCGTGAGCCATGGCCGCTGAGCCTGCGCATCCGGAGCCTGTGCTCCGCAACGGGAGAGGCCACGGCAATGAGAGGCCCGCATACCGCAAAAAAAAAAAAGATTCCTCTTGCTGAGATTCTAGAAAATTCTTGAAAAAATATTTGGAAGAATACTGCCAATTGACCAGGATACTTAAAGAAACACAGGGACTTTTAATTACCCGCATCTAGATATGCAACTCAACTTCACTGGTAAGGGCAGCCGGCTCTTCAGTGTGGTTGCCTTATCATAGCTGTGCCTATGCTCATTCTACAATCAATATGTATCGCGATTTAAATAAAGGCATAATAAAATGTAGAATTAAGGCGTATGCTGCTTTGACTGTACTGTTTGTCTAGTTAATAGCGCTAATAAATTTCAGTTGTGGCTTTCTTTGAAATGCCTAGTCAGTGATATACCTGAGATAGCTTCTTGTTCTTTTTTATTACGTGCTTATGTGCTCACCTGGGTGTGTCTTGTTACTAGGATTGCCTTTTAAAGTTGCTTTTAATTTCCCAAGTTAATTAAAGATTTCTCTTACATATACAGGCTCCCTAGTTTTGAGAGTTGTTTTGTTTTTTTTTTTTCCTGGGACGGGAAGAAGTTGGAGGAGTAGTACCTTTTATCATTCCATCTAATATGATTTATCTTTGCTATATGAATTATTAAGCTATTATGTTTTATTAAGTAATAATAATGAGTGACTGAAACAAATGTTAATAAAATGACTAAAATATACATGCTAACACATTCATTGGTGTGTTTTTTTCTTTTCTTCCTAGCACTGGTTTAAGTGGACTATACTTGAGAAGGTTATTGTTTGGAAAATGTTGCTAATGTGTTGTTTTTCATGCTTAAGATGACATTTGCAACATTTTCAAAGTGATGTCTTTTTCAGTATAGCACACTTACAAACTAGTGCTAGGAGGAAATTTTTCCTTTTTACTGAAGGTAAATAGAATTCCTTAGTATGAACATTTCATAATTTATCTTTTCATCAGTTTATAGACTTTCATCTTGTTTCCAGTTAGAAGCTATCATGAGTAAAGCTGCTATGAACATTTATGAACAGATCTTTTTTTGTGGGCACATGTTTTTATTTCTCTTGGTTAAATACCTAGGAGTGTACTGTGCTGGTAGACTGTGTGATAAATAGATGTCTTACTTTATGAGAAACTACCAAACTGTTTTCAAAGGGGCCACACTGCTACACGTTCTCACCAGAAATCTATGAAAGTTCCAATTGCTCCACATCCCAACGCTTGGTATAGTCAGACTTTTCAGTTTTAGACATTCTATAGGGTATCTTGTGGTTTAATTTTTCAGTTCCCTGATGACTACTGATGTTGAGCATCTTTTCATCTGCTTATTGGCCATTTATTATATAACTTGTTTGGTGAAGTCTCCACTCAATTTTTTGGTTTTTTTTGTCCACTTTTAATTGGGTTGTTTGTCTTGCTATTAAGTTGCAAGAATTGTGAGATTTTTTAAAATACATTTTGGATACAAGTCTTTTATCATATATGTGTTTTGCAAATATTTCCTCCCAGCTTGCCCTTTCCTTTTCCTAAGGTTGTCTTTTGAAGAACGAATGTTCTTTTGATAATGTTCAAATTATTTAATTCTTTTCTTTTATGAATTATGCTTTTGGTGTCAAATTTTAGAAATCTTTGCCTAAGTCAAGGTCACATAGGTTTTCTTGTTTCCTTCTAGAAGTTTTATGCTTTAGCTCTTACATTCAGATCTATATTGCACTTTGAGATTTTGTTTTGTTGGTTTTTCTTGTTTGTTTTTTGCTTGATATAGTGTGAAGTATGGGCTTAAGTTCTTTTTATTAATATGGATATCTAATTGGTCCAGTACTTTCCTTGCCCCCATTGTATTACCTCAGCTGTTTCATTGCAAATCAATTGACTATATATGTGTGTTTCTTTATTGACTCTATTCTGTTCTATTGATGTATATGTCTATCCTTATGCCAATCCCACAATGTCTTGAAGTAAGACTTAAAACAAAGTAGTGTGAATCCTACAATATGTGCTTCTCTTTTAAATATGTTTTGGCTATTCTAGGTTTTTTGAAATTCCATGTAAATTTTAGAATCAACTTTTCAATTTCTAAACGAACAAACAACAACAGCAAAAACCCATCTGCTTATTGATTGGAGTTGGGTTAAATCTATGGATCAATATAGGGAAAACTGATATCATAACAGTCTTGTGTCTTCTAATCTGTAAACATGATAGTACCTCTCCATTTATTTAGGTTCTCTTTAACTTCACTCAGCAATGTTTTGTGGTGAAGTATTTTGCTAAATTTGTACTTATTTCACTTTTTTATGCTATTGTAAATGGCACTTTTTTCATTTTAATTTCTAATTTTTGTGGCCATTGAATACTGAAATACAGTTAATTTTTCATATTGATCCTTTATCTTGTGATCTTTCTAAACTCAAGTTATTATTTTAATAGTTTTTTGTAGATTCTTTAAGGTTTTCTACATAGAAAATCATGTCATCTGCAAATAAACAGTTTTAATTATTCCTTTTCCATTCATATGCCTGTTATTTCTTTTACTTGCCTTATTGCATTGGTTAGGATTTCTAATACACTATTGTATTAAGGTGTTGCCAGCCACCATCTTTGCTTTATTGCTATATTAGGAAGAAAACATTCAGTCTTTCACCATTGAATATGATGTTAAATTTAGGGTTTTAAAATTTTTTTTATTATTATTATTTTTTTTTTGCGGTACGCAGGCCTCTCACTGTTGTGGCCCCTCCCATTGCAGAGCACAGGCTCCGGACATGCAGGCTCAGCGGCCGTGGCTCACAGGCCTAGCCGCTTCACGGCATGTGGGATCTTCCCGGACCGGGGCACGAACCCGTGCCCCCTGCATCGGCAGGCGGACTCTCAACCACTGCGCCACCAGGGAAGCCCCTAGGCTTTTTTTTAAATGTTCTTTATCAGGTTTAAGAAATTTCCTTCTTAGTTTGCTGAGAATTCTTGTCAGGATTCACTGCTGACTTTTGACAGTGTTTTTCTGCATTTTTAAAGATAATCTCATGGTTTTACTTTTTTAGTTTGTTGGTATGGTAATTTAAGTTGATTGACTTTCCAATGTCAAATTGACATTGTCTTTTTGGTATTAACCTCACTTAGTCATGATGTATTATCTTTTTTATATATGGCTAAATTCAATTTGCTATTTTTAAAGGTTTTTATTTTCCCTCTATGTTCATTAGGTACATTGGTCTGTAATTTTGATTATTTGCCATGTCTTTGTGCAACTTTGGTATCTTAAGTAATGCTGGCTTCATAAAATGGGTGGGAACATGTTCCGTCCTCATCTGTTTTCTTGAAGAGCTTGTATAGAATTGGTATTATATCATGCTTAATGTTTGCTAGAAATTATTAAGTAAAGCCATCTGGTCTCTGGGTTTGTGGGGGTGGGGCATGGGAGAGGGGGACAGTTTTAACAAATTCTTTAGTAGGTTATTTTTCTTTAATAGGTATGAGATATTCCAGTTATATAGTTCTTTCTGAGTACATTTTGGTGTTTGTGTTTTTCCAGGAATTAGTCATTTTATCTAAATTGTCAAATCAATTGGCATTCCTTTATTATCTTTTTAATGTTCCCTTATTATTTTTTAATGTTTGTAGAATCTACAGTGATGTTTTCTCTTTTATTTCTGATCTGTGTCTTCTCTTTTTCTCAATCAGTCTGGCTAGAGGTTTATCAAATTTATTGATATTTTTCCATGAAATAGCTTTTGGCTTTATGGATTTTTTTCTTTTGTTATTATTTTGTATGTAATTGATACTTGTATCTTTATTTCTTTCTATCTGTTTGGGTTTAATTTACTATTTATTTCCTGGTATCTTAAAAGGGGAGCTTGGATTATTGATTTGAGACCTTTCTTCTTTCTTAGTATAAACATTTGAAGTTATAAATTTCCCCCTAAACACTCTTCAGCTACATTGCACAAATTTTGGTATGTTGTTTTTTCATTTTCATTCAGTTCAAAACACTTTCCAATTTTCATTATGAATTCCTCTTTGATTCTTGGCTTATTTAAAGACACGTTGTTTAATTTTTAAATATTTGGGAATTTTCCAGATATCTTTCTGTGATTTATTTCTAGTTTAATACTGTTGTGGTCAGAGAATATTGTTGTATGTTTTCCCTACAAAACTACCTTTTAAATTTGTTGAGGCTCAGAATATGATCTGCTTTGGTGAAAGATCCATGTACACTTGAAGAGAATATATATTCTGCTCTCGTGCAGAGTTCTAGAATTGCTGATGAGGTCAATTTTGTTGATAATATTATTCAAGTTTCCTGTATCGTTAGTTCTGCATTCTTACTGATCTGTCCTTAGTTTTATGGTCTTATTGAAAGAGAAGTGTTAAAATATCTAACTATAGTTGTGGTCTTATTGATTTCTTCTTTAAATTCTATCAGTTTTTGTTCCATGTATTTCAAAGCTCTTTTATTAAGCATGTACACATTTAGGATTATTACCTTGTGTTGATGAATTGACTTTTTTATCATTATATAATGTCCTTCCCTTTGCCTGGTAATACTATTTTTGGTTTGATATTTACTTTTCCTGCTATTTATGTATCCACTCCAGCTTTCTTTTAATTAGTGCTTGCATGGAATATCTTTTTTTCATCTTTTTACTTTTCACCTATCTGTGTATCTATTTTTAAAATGGGTTTCTTGTAGACAGCTATAATTAGGTTTTGCTTTTTTATCCAATATGACAATTCTGTCTTTTAATTTGTATATTTAGACCACTTACATTTAATGAAATTATCGATATGGCTGGGTTAAAATCTATTATCTTATTATTTGTTTACAAGGTGCTTGTTTGGGCCTTGCCCTATCTCTATAATCTCATACATGTTTCACAACATTTTTTTTCTCCTACTCTACATGTAGACATTATAAGCTTATTCTAATTCCTTCAATAGGCCACATTTTGACAGCCTCCTGATATTTTCACAAGCTCTTCTCTCTGCCTAATTCTCTCTGCTCTGTCTTCCCCTGTTTACCAACCTCACCTGACTAATTTTTGCTCATCCTTTGTACTGCAATAATAATTGTATTCCACTAAGAAGCTTTTCTTATAGTTCAAGTCTGGGGTAAATGCCTTTCCCTGCCTTTGGTTCGCCTACACTAGAGTTTGTCAAATTAGCATTGATTGTTTAATATAAGCTCTGTATAGAAGGTATAGGCTAGAGAATGAATGAAGATGCCTTTCTCTTCAAAAGGAAAACCCCTCAGACAGATTGCCATTAGAGTCTGACACTCCCCCACTCTTGGAATCTCCTTTTGAAGTGCCACTATGAGTTCTCTTACCCATCCTGCCTGAGATCATCTCAATAAAAATAATGAGAGTCCCCTGACATCCCTGCAGAGATGTATTTTCCTTACATATAGTCTGTTTCACCACAGTGTAGTTAGGCATTATTGTTATTTTTTAGAGAGTGCGGCCCAAAGGAGGCTCTCTTTCAGATAATTTCTGTTTTTATCAAACTAAAAAAGCATGTGTGTATGTTTAGAAAACTGAAGCTGAGTAGTTGAAAATTCAGTGCTGTTGTTTTTCACTAGTAGTAATCTGAATTGTATCACTGGCAGAGTATCAAAATCTGATTTTTTCTCTTGTAATAGTATAGCTGCTGATTGTGCTTGGTACCCTTAGATTATCACAAAAAATTTAAGTAACTTTTTCTAAATTGATTTTTTAAATTTCTACCACAAAATTCATTACCATTAATATATCAAGACAGCAGCAATTGTAAGTGGTACTAAATAATAGATAGACGTCTAAAGAACACTATGTAATGTTTTAAAAAATCTTTACAAGACAGATTACAGTAACAGGTATTGATGAGAAATGTAGTTTATCTATTTATAGAAAACAATTATAGCAGACATTTTCAAGTATATTTTTTCTTACTCCCTTAATTAACTTTAATCAGACATTCTTAGAACATCTTGTACCTACAAAAAATGTTCTTTGACAACCAAGTGCAATCTGAAGAGAAGAATCTTGTAAGAGTTATTTATGGTTTTCATTTGAACCATAATGGTGAATATCATTTTCATTATGCTGGTGGTAGGAAGCTACAGTTATGTGTTGTTTTCTGGAAAGAGGAGAAAATGGTATCCTATTTTAAAAAACCTTAATAAAATAGGTCAAAACCCAGTTCAATCCCTGAGCATCACATAAATGTAAGATCAAGTAACTGAATGATCTAATTCAACCTTCCAAATATTCCTGTACCTTAATTTAGGGAGCAAATATGAAAGTATACTTTGTAAATCAGTTAATACTTTTAAAGATCCTACCTGAGTCATCATAATGTCAGCCATATTGGGAAAATATCATGATGTTGATTTGGTCAGCAATGGTAATTTACCTTCCCCCAAATATATATATATATATATATTTTTTTTTAATTAAAAAATTACTTCCAAAGCAATTTTTCAGAACTAGTCATTGACTGAAGATCAGAATATTGTAGTGGTCCGTTTTTCAATAAAAAGGTTTTATGCTTATTTTAATCATTTTTATTATTTTAATCTACCCAATACATCTTATTAAAATCAAAATATAGAGTTTAATTCTTGAAAATAAGTTCCTAATTTGTAGGAAGCATTCTAGGTATAGAGACATATGCAACCCTGAGCTACTAGCTATGTAGAGACAGAAGTGTCAAAAAGAGCAATTGGCCAGCTGGACCACACAATCTGAATGTTGTTTTCCTTCAGTGTGATTGTTTAGAGTGCTCTTCAACATGTCTTTGAATTACTAGACAGCATTAACCATCAGGGTTCAAGAAGGGCTTTAGCCAAGAGGGTAAGGCAGAAAGAACAAGAGGAGGAGGCGGTTCTGGTGTGTTTATAGGTGAAAGCACTCTTAATTTTCACAATGCCTATCTTACCGTCTAGCTTGTCAGAAAGCACACAGGAAGTAGTCATGAGACCTGGGTGTGAGTTCAACCTCTATATACCTATTAGGTGTAAAATTTGAGGCAAGTTATCAAGCCTCTGTGGGCCTCAGTTTCTTCATCTATTAAAAATATGATAGTAGTATCTACCTCACAGAATTATTGTGTTATCTGAATTCCATAGTCATGTGGGAAAAAAAACCTTTCTCAAATGGCAAAGCATGGTACATTTATTAATCACAGCTCACATACATAATCAGGTTAGGAGCACATTTCCAGAATTACATCCCTATGTTATGTTGGTATGAATAGGTGGTAGCCATTAAGCAAACCAACAAACAAACACCAAAATTTCAGTCCCTAGCTTGTCCTTGTAGTAGTAGGAAATCCAGTCTATTTCTACACTTCTTTCAGGATTATCTTATTCTCACTTCAAATTGAGTATAATAAAGACTCAGAAGCTGAGACTGGGTGCGGAGGACGTGCTCTAAATTTTGAGAACCCTGCACTGTAGAAAAATAGTTTTATTATTTGAAAGTAATAAAATTACTCTGTTCATGTATTTGAATTTTATTTCAAGTACCTAAAAATGAAGTTGCTATTAAGTTACACCACCACAGATCCAGTTTTTCTTTTTAATTATGTTTTCTTCAGTGCTTTTCTGAAATCACAGATTGAGTGAAGCTTGACAAATATCCAAAGAGACTTACTAACCTAGCAACAAATTAGCCTCCCATCTTTAAGTCAGTGTTAGTGGACTGTTTTTAAGTGGAGGTTGACTTAAGAACAGAGATTATTTTCTTTAACTTTCTCTCCTTATCAGGCAGGATTTAACAGAACAGAAATACATGTATATATAAGTAGAAATGTGCACCGAGAATCAGTGGAAGCAGCGGGAGGAGCCTCTAGACCCACATCTATGTTATAAAGGCTAGAAAATGAGAAAGTGGTGGGACTCTGAATAGATGTTGTACATTTTCTCTTCTCAGTGATTTCCTGCCTTAAAATTCTTCTAAAAATTATATTTCAATCGCAAATTGCTGGGTAAGAGGGAGAATAAATAGGAAGCCAAGCTGATTCCATGAACCTTCAGTGCTGTCCCATGTAAGCATGCAGTATTGGGCTAATTTTGTTCTCTGGGAACACTCTCTAGAAACAGATTCAGTGAATTACAGTCTTGGGGCTAAACAAGATAATTTTAAGTGAAAAGAAATCCCTCTTCAATGTGACAGTAGAAAACAGGAAACATTCGCATTATCACTAAACTTCAGTCAGTGAGCACAGACTTTAATCACTTAAATCTAGCTCTACCGGCTAAATTGCTGGGATTCTTTGTGTCTGTGATCACACGACATGATCTGCCAACTGCAGCTTCTCACAATCTGCCAGTTTGTCTGCAAGGGACCCCTGGCTGCCATGCGTCACTGAGTTCTTTTGGCTGTTGCCCCACATGAGTGACACTGATCAATGGGAAATCCAGTTGACCATGGCAGGAGGTTAAGAATGAGATGTACCAACTTGTGTTATTGTGTTTGTTTACATCTTTTAATTCCTGAGTGAAATTCCACTGTGTGGATATACTATAGATTTTTTTATCCATTCAGTTGGGATGCATCCAGTTTGGGGATGTTACAACAGATACTTTGAAAATGTATATACAAGTTGTGTGTGAATATAAGTTTTCATTCTCTAGGATAAATCCCAACAGAGGGATGGCTGAATCCTATGTTAAGTATATGTTTAACTTTTTAAGAAGTTGACAAACTGCCTTCCAAAGTGGCTGTTCCATTTTATACAGCCTCCAGCAATGTAGGAGAGACCCATTTGCTTCACATCTCTGCCAGCACATTGTATTGGTAATATTTTGCCAAATCTATTACAATAAACATATAGTGGTAAAAAAATAAAAAGAATGAGATGTATTATAAGTCATTCATTCAACAAATACTTAGTGAACATCTGCTGTGTGCCAGACACTTGGGCACACATGGTAAGAACTTTCATTTGGAATCTAAAAGGTCAAATACATAGAAGCAGAGAGTCAGATGGTGGTTACCAGGAGTGGGGAGATAGGGAAAATTGGGTAGCGGGGATGATGGTCAAAGGTACAAAGCTGCAGTTACGTAGCATGAGTAAGCCTAGAGATCTAATATACAACATGATGGATATAGTTAATAACGTTGTATTGAATACTGGAAGTTTGCTAAGAGAATAGATTTCAGGTGTTCATTGTGTGGAGATTATAATTAGCTTGACTGCAGTAATCATTTCACTATGTGTAAGTATATCAAATCATCATGTTGTATACCTTAAATACACATAGTTTTATTTAAAATAAACAAACAAGTAAATAAACAAATAAATATTTCAAATCCAGATATTTCTGGCTGTAACGCCTTAATGCCTGTCGCCTTTCATCTATATCATAGACCCTCACTATGGGGGAGGAAAATGAGTAGCTCTGATCCATAATGTACCTCTCAACTCTCTTTCAACAATTAGAATAAAATCATGTCTAGAGTTGCATGTGGGTTGTGGCAGGTATTCCCCAAATCATATTTGTCTGTTATGTAAAATAGAAGCTCTTTTCCTTCGCCTAACTGTTCCTTTTCCTACTGAGCTGTTGGATAATTTGCAAGGAAATTGCTTCTCTAAACACAAATCCCAGACCAGATTGAAAATAAAGAGCTTGTAGTCCATTTTTGGGTATTATGTATCATCCCACTTCCCCTTCAGAATCCCCATGCTTCCATCTGCATGTTTACTTGTGCAGATTTGGCCCCAGAGCCAGTGGAACACAGGAGGCCTCTGAGGACATCTTTAAAGCCAAGAATTTAAGCTCCACCCCCTGGTCTACTTTAAATAACCAAGAACATAAGGTTTTTTTCTTGACCTTTGAATTGGGGAGCAAATATGATTATGCTGGCCTACTATTATTTTTTAAATTTCTGAAAAAATTATGAAATTATTTATGAGGTAATAATAAATGGGATTTAGATTCCTGGTATGGATTTCATGAGACTGAAGTATCTGAGGGCTTTAAGCACCTGAAGATCATTATGTGTTTATTTAAGCAATGTTTATGAACATTAAGTATAAAATAAAATGTTCAGGCAAAGATGAAGGAGACACAGCTTTTGACCTTAAAGTTATATACAATCTAATAAAGAGAGACATGTGCATATATGATAGAAGAATATAAAAACAGAGTGAGCCACATGCGTGCACCCAATCATAACGACTTACGAGTGACAGTGTGGAGGTCGACCTTATTAATCTTCGTTTTCCTTCTTATACCTTTTGTGTTTAACTAGGAAAATAAAACCACCTCTTATGCAAGAAGGAAAAGAAAAGAAAACTGTCAAGATGGTTCCTGAGCTGAATTAGCACTGAACATTAAATATCTAAGCCAAACCATAAAAAGTGATATTTTTGTTTTGTTTTGCTCTTTAATTGAGAGCTATTTAGCCCTGTAACATAGGATACTTTCCCAAATACAAAATTTTAGTATATGGCTTTGATTTTATGTTGTATTGTTTTCCGTTTCAATGTGCAGTCATACAAACCCGAAGTTATCATGGCACCAACAGAAAATCTTAGATATCATTAGCCAGTGGTTCATCACGAGGCAAAGACTGTTTTAGAGCAAAATTCCAAAATGAAACTTTTCCGCTATTACACAGTTCCCATTCTCCACTCCTCTTTTAGCTGCTCCGTTAATCTGTGCAAATTGCCTTTCATTTTATTGCTTTCCAGGGCTTCTAAGTACTTGCTTAGAAACAAATTTTCTGAAGTCCAAGCTGAAGTCCAAGATTTATTTGATTTAATTTTTTGGCAATCAGCCAACCTTTTACTCAATAATTTCAGTTTCTGTGAATAAGAACCAGAACATGGAGCTGCTGAAGCTTTACAGATTTGGGGTCCATTTGGTCCATGAAGCCACACCATAAGCTGGTCTAACAGTTCCTAAACTGTTTCTGGTTAAGCAACATTGCTTTTTTTGCTTCAGGATTTTAAAATGATTATTCAGGATTTTAAAGTAATGTGGCATTATATTGATGGATGAATGCCATTTTTAAAACGTGTATTATAACTATTTTATTCTGTATTATATTTTCATATCAGTCTAGCAATCAGCAAGTAATTAATGTAATACAACTCCATTTCAGTTAAAGAAACTGTTGTCACAGAAAGGCTCATTGTCTATAAACTATGTGTTTACTCTGCCCTCTCTAACAGTTCTTTACATCTAATAGTTTAAAAGCCAGTGATATTTATTATGGGTCTTTCCGTCCAGTTGCTTAAATTGTTCTTTCCTCACACGGCCAGGAATCTCCTAATTGGTGAACTCAGTAGATGCTCTCCAGTCCTTGTCTTACTTGGCTTGGCTGTAGCGTGTTTTACAGCTGGTTTATCCTCTCTTAAGTCTTTCAAAAATACGTGTTAATTACCGTGCTAGTCATCAGGAAGACAAGGTGAACAAGGTAACAATGGTGACTGCGCACACTGAGGTTATTGTACAATGAAGAATTCAAAGAAAACAGGCAATTACAGAAAACAAAATTCTCTCCCCTTTATTTTTATGACTTCATTCAATCCAGAGTTTATTTCCTTTCTCAATCATTTCTATCACAATATCTCTTGCTGGAAGCTCTTTCTTTGTGTTAAATATTGCTGTTACTCAGGCTTCCTTTCTAGGCCCTCTTTTTGCTCTACCTGTTCCCTGTAAGGGATCTCATCAGACTTCATCCGCCTTCGACGTGCCCGTGATGCCAGTTCTCTTGATCTGAAAACCCATTAGCCAGCAGCTTGCTGGACATCTCCACCTGAGGGGCCCTTTGGCTCTTCAAATTCAGCATGTTTAAAGTCGAACGCATTAGCTTTACTATCTATTCTTCAGACCTTTATTTCCCCCTCCACGTATACTTTTTCTTAGCTAATAGCATCACTCTCTACCTAGAATGTTTTCACTACTGTTTTCTATGAGCACAGACCACCTTTCTGCCCAGGTCTGGGTTTCTAGTTCTTAATAAACCTCGGTATGAAAAGCATATGTTGAGTGAAGTAGAGGTTTTCTTGAATCTTCTGCCCCCCACACCATTAATAAGATTGGTTCAAGTGACTCTTTAGTCCTGAAAATCGTACCACTAAAACCTCTCTGGAATTCATCCCCTCGACATTATTGTCACAACATTCTACCTAGTTTAAGCCTTTTCTTTTATAATTTTAAGACACTCTTTTTGTCTCTGTATCTGTCTCTATCTCACTCAATAGGACCCCACACCCATTAAATTGTATTTTATAAAATACCCAGTACAGATGCAGTTCCTTGAGATATGCAGTGTCTATCGTGTTCTTTCACCCCAAGTCACTGGCCCTTGCCACTAAACACCAAATTAAACGTCACCATTGCCTCATCTCATAAGCAGCTCTCTTTACTCCCTTCTTCTTCTTTCATTTGGGAGGTAGAATTCCACTTCCAGGAAATACATTCTTTTTAAATCCTAACATCTTTTAAAGTGAGGAATAGGCCTAGGTGGGGGAGGCAGCAGTGAGGCTGTTTAGTAGGAGATGAAACTAGAATATGCCCTGACGCCACTGTGCCACTACAGCCCCAAACCCGCATGTAGAAATGGTCTCCAGAGGTAGCCCAATACGAGGCTGCTGTCCTGTTGTCATTTATGTAAATCCCTTTTTAAGGAATGGGTGACATACACCTCTTTCTCTGATCCTCACTCTGAAATCACTGTGGTTTTAACACTGGCAGAAATTCCATAAATTATCAGAACATAATATTCATTTTCCTCTCCATCATTTCATTCTGTCACACATAAGTAAAGGTCATCTCCCTGCCCATCACAGTCACTCGAGGACTGCTTAGTAAGGTTCTGTCACAGTAGAATATCTTGATTTGGCCTCTCCTCCGGCTCTGTGCATCTTTGGCTTTGCACAGTGGTCTTTGCAGGGGGCCCCGTTACCTGAGTGCCCCAGAGCTGTAATGCTTCCTTCATCGGATCAAGAAAGGAGATACAGCTGCCTTTGAGGAAAATCACTAAGTGCTTTCTGCAATACTTGTCAAAGGCCTTGGATTTTCACGGGTTAACAACTAACCTCTGAAATTGTTTTTTCCTATTGAAGGCAGATAGGCCTGAACTATATATCACACCAAGTTACTATAGTCTGTCAGAGGCAAAGGGCTCTGGCCTCAATGTTTTCTGGGTCCAGCTCACTCTTCACAGTCTCCAGACCGCCTCTTCCTCTGGATCCTTATCTGAGAGGCTGGTCAGAGCTGCGGTAAAGAGTGTGCGCTCCGCAGTTAACTGTTCTGACTGCGTTATGTATTAGCTCTGTCACCTCTGTCTCACCTCTCTGTGCCCCAATTTCCTGGTTTACTAAAGGGATGATAAAAGCTCCTACCTCGTAGGTAATCATAAAGATTAAATATGTTTATACATGTGATGTACTTAGAAAAGTATGTAGCATGTGGTAACCTTCCTATATATGTTAACATGCTACACCTTTAAAACCTTTCTAGCCCTACCGCCTGCCCAACCATGGCTTCCTATTACCTAAAAGATATTTGAAGTTTTAAATCCTTGGCCTTTAAATCCTTGGCATAGACGTCCCTTTGAGACCCATCCACACTCTGGCTTTCTAGCCTTATCTCTTGCCTTTTCCCTATTTACGACCCCTGTTTTTAATCATGTCAAGCTGCATACCAGGTTCTCTCAGGACCTGACACACACACTAATAAATGCTAGTCCTTTGAGACCAGCTCTCAGGCCAAATAACTGTCTTCTCTGGGAAGGTCCCTGGCCCCAGCCTTTAGTCCTTGACCAGGCAGTCAAGTTGTATAAGCTTGCACAGCCCATGTTTGCAATGTCATGACCCTTTGCTTCCTTAGGTGTCTTTCCCACTGTAACTCCTCCACCTGGGGAACTTGGTGCTCAGTGTCTAGCACATAAATGGTGCTCGGTTAAGTCTTCTGAATAAGTGAGCGCTGTAAACAGAAATTAGTACATATGCACATGAGATTTTAACTTGTATTGACTTAGCTTTTGGTCATTTATTGCTAAACATCTTGAAACCTTTTGCCAGGTTGAACTCACATGAAATATACACATTTGATAAAAACTAGCTTCTTGAGAGCTGTTTCCTGGCGAAACCATAGATGGTCACACTAGCCATGATTGTAACCCCATTGCACTTTCAGAAATGGATCAACCCAGACACTACCCCAGTTTTCTCAGATCTCTCTGTCTCAATTTCTCTCGAGTTGTTGGCATCCTGTGTTCAGGTATCACACATCAAGGAGCTACACTTTATTGAAGTGGACAGCCCCACAGAGAGATTCATTTATTAAACTGAGTGGAGGTGAACATTGTGGCTGCCCTGCTCTTGACCTGCGTGATAGGACGTTAAAATGCCCAAGTCAGAGCTCCACAAGACAGTGTCCCTGCCTTAGAGGGTCCCCGGAAGCCTGAAATCTGATGGCATGACTCCAAGTCACTGCCTTATTAAAGGTATAAACAACTAAACCCATGAGGGAAGAGCCACAGTATTGCAGCTCAGCCTACCAGTTTTATAGGCTTACATTCCTGCAAACTGCTTCAGGATAGAAAAAGCATAACATCGGCCCATGCTCTGGGATTTCACAATTTAAAATATACTCGATTAGTGCCTGCAATTAGTGTGTTATCTAAGCATTCACATACCAGTTGAGCAGAGGATGCTGGCAGGCTTCAAGCTGTCTCAGAGATCGTGTTTCCCATGTTTGTTGCATCAGTCTGAAGCCCTCTGAGGTCAGAGGCAGGGTATCGGTTGATGTTAATGTTGATGATTCTCCAAAGGACTAAGCACATCGTGAACCTATTGCAGAATGTGGTGTGGGTTTCACTTTTCTTGTGGGCAGAAGAATTCCGAAAACATCCTAACAGCTGTACAAAACCGCTGCCTAGGATAGATTTTAAATCAGAGAAGGGATGAGAGCTCCCTTGTCAACAGGATGGCTTCCATGTGCCACATGTTGGCATAGGCAAGAGATGACATAAGAGCGAAGACAGTTGTCAAATACTGACACAAGGGAACGACCCTGGACTCCGTGAGCGTGCAAGTGGTCAAATATGAAGCCCAGACTACCCTTAAGCAGTGGTCACAGTGAAATCATGACTAAAGAACGTTCCCAGAGGGCTGCCTCTGAAGGCACTGCCACCAGAGCTAATTCTCGCTCAGCACCCGAGAGAAGTGGCCCTCAGAGAACTGTGGCGGCCCAGACGGAGGACGGGCGGAGACGTCAACAAGGGCCCTAACACATGCAGACTGACATGCATGCTTCAGGAAGCACAAAGCCTGGCATGAGGCTCGGGAGAGCCGACTGCATGCAGCTGTTGAGGATGTGTGAGAGGGCGCTGTGGAAGATAGAAATCAAGGAAATAAAGCGGAGATTCTTCATGGCTTGTCAATTATTTTACTCTAAAGGACATTTCAGTTGCAGTGGAAGGTTGGAATAGCTGGATAGCTGCAGCTGCAATGTTTGCTTCTCCCTGGGACACATAGCCCATAGCATGGTGGCAGCTGTCTACCTGTTTCTCTCGCTGGAGTTGTCTCATTTCTCAGGGTTTTATTAGTGTTTTTACATTTCTGTATTCTTTGGACAAGCTCGAAGGGTAGTCATTATAGTTACTTCCCTAAACTTCATCACTATCTCACCAGTCTGTTTCTGGGGGTTGGTTGCTAACCTAACCTTCTCAGTAGTCTATGCAGGTCCAAGTTTCTCTTCAGTCCAGTCTGTGCAAATAGTGAAAGGTGTATTCATTTGTCAGCCTCCGTAGGACACACCTAAGAGTTTTCAAATAAATTTAAAAGAGTGTTACTAAATTCCTGTTTGAAAAAATGCAATGTCACATTATTAGCCCTCTGCAAATTCCTGATGTTATTAGAAACTCCAAGATCTAGGTATGTTGACAGCATTTTCAGGGGAGAGGACCTTGGATTAAAGATAAAGAGTTCTAACTTCTACAGATGGACATTATTCTATATCATCCTTTTTCTTCCCCCAATCTTCCTATCTGTAGAATTTCCCTCCATAAATATCACCTGAGGACCAGAAGCAACAGGTAATGGTTTATAAACTCTGAGCACGAGGTTGATGTGCCACATAGCATTTGAGGGAAAAAAATGCAAAGAATGACCAGACCCGCAGCAAGATGGTCCTCTATCCCTACAAACGTTTCCTACTCTAGGATAAAAAGGAAAACCGTTGGCAGACGAGAGTTGAGGGCGTCAGAGGTGTCAGGAGGAGGGGCAGAGTGTGGAGAGGAGACAGCCTGGGGTGGGGGGGTGGGGGTGGTTAACAGTTGCAGGCGACACACAACCCTAAATAGGGAGGACTTTTAGGAAAGCTTATTCTGTGTTATATGATCAAGTTTATGTTGATTTCCACTTTGCAGTCTCTTCCCCAGGATATTTCCACAGGCTTCCTTTCTACATTCTTTTCAGAAAATCTTTTGAGAAAGTAAAGTACGGCTGCTTGTAACAAGCGCTGATCAGCACAGCGCCCCCTGGTATAGATTATGCCTTTCCTCTCCTGATTATCGTATTATTTTAAGAAAAAAAAAAAAAAGAAGAAGAAGGGATATCCTTTCCCAAGATTCTGTATCTTATGCCACCAGGGAATTCCAATTCAGTAGTGGCAGGGATGGGGGATGGGTTTGTTTGTGTTTTGTTTTGTTTTGCTTTGTTTTCTTTCTGGTTGTGGGGACTCCCTAAGAGCTAAAGCAGGAAAAACATCAACACTAGGTGGCCCTAGAAGATATATTCTTAATGGTTCAGCCTCTTGTCTGGCTAACCGGGGAATGGTTCCGTAGGCGTTTACCAACACACAGTGATGCCACCCTAGCCCCACTTTTTCTGGACTTTACATGATTAATGCTCCGTAATTTTACTTACATGATAAGAATTCATCTTGGTCTATGCTGCGTGAAACACTTCATATAAGGACTCACCCTATTCTACAGGAAGTGCAATACAGGTTACCTACTATTACTTAATCAGTAGACCTGCAACAAGACAATCGTTTGTTAGTGCAAAATTCTCCTGCCCACAACTGCCGAAGGCCTGCAGCTCCTAGCTGCATGTGTGCGGTGCCCAATGCCTTGTAGGTTCTCAGTAAATACTTGGTGTGTGGATAGGTACCAAAGGTTTTTTTTAAGCAAAAACTAATTGATCTGGCCAATTGAACTAAGAATATGTAGGCATAGAGTTACAACCAGAATAAGTTCTTTTCTCCTTACGCTGTTGGAAGTGGTTGAGGTAAGATTTGAGGCATCTCTCATTTGGAATTCAGCAAGACCAGCCTTCTCATTATGTGGAGCAGCACACTGAGTAATAAGAAATCGGCCATGGCTATAGTTTCTTGCACATAGGCTATGCTCAATAAACATTTATTGAATGACTGTCTTGTTACCAAGACTTCGCAGCAATAAGCTTTAGAGGATTTAGTCCGACCATCTGCGTGAGCGGGATGAGTTGTGATGATGATAGTTCAGATCAGGTTTGTGTTCACAAATTCCTAAAATTCAAGTGAGGTAGATGCAGACCCTCTGTCAGAAAATATTGCAGTATCTGGAAATCTATTGCTTTTCAAATAAAAGGCACAGAGGTGGGACTATTGTACACTGATGGCTGTAGATGGGACCAGGAGTACTTGGAAACATATTGAAGAAGTTTTACAATTGAATTTTGCTCATTGGGGAACCTTGGCCACAGCTTCCTGGTCATTTTTCATGGAAAATGAGATGCCTTTGGCCAGTGGCGCTAAGATGGCTTCTTGATAGCCCTTCCCCTGTCAGCTAATTTCTGTTCATCCGTCCTCACTGTGACCGCCCGAGTGACTTTTGTCTAGTTCATATGAAAATCTGCAGTGGGAAAACTGAAACCTAGATCAGGATTCAACCTTATTCCATGGCTGTGGGCTCACACTTAGCCATGCCATCCTGGTTTTTGTTTCCTTCTCTTCATATTCCTTCAAAAGATTTCCCGTATGCATATTTTGTGAAAAATATCAAGAAAAGCCATTTTCTTCAATAATACCTTCCCTTTGTTCACCAAGAAACACACCCAGGTTGGTTTGTTTGTTGATATTTGCTTGTTTCCCTTTTCTTTGTGGTTCAGTAGCCCCAGGGAGGTTTCCCTGAGTGCCACTACTGACTCTTTGCAGCCAGGAGAGAAGACAGTGCAGACAGAGGACCAAAGGATGCTTGTTTGTGGTTCTCCCCTTTCCCAGCACTTCTTGTCCTCCTTTTCCCTCTTGCATGTCTCCCTTCAACCTCTCAATCTTACGTCTCCATATTTAACAATAGTGTATGGAATTGTCAGAGGAGAGAGAACTGGAGATCTAGAATTTTTTTCAACAGATTATATTTCTTTAATAACTAGGAATAAGCAGCTCATAGATGAGTACAAATGGATGGACTTGATAAAGCCCATGGTATCTCATAAGAAAAGTCTCCGATGGCAAAGGTGTTGGGGTGAGGGTGGAGCAGGGTACGGAAAGCAAATCAGAAGGTGTGAATCTGTACTATGAAGAGCCCAGGAGTCAGTACGTAGATGTTCACATCTTGCACCTGCCAACAGAGTACAGCAACTTTGTGTCTTCGTGACTCAACACCCAGAGCCTCAGCTTTATTTGTAAAGTTTAGATAGTAAGTAGCTATGAGGGTCATGGGAGGTTTGTTTTTTTTTTTCAAGTGAGATTTTGAAGAATTTTGTCAACTCTTCAGTGCTGAAAAAACAAAAAAGTCAGTAGAGATTGCTATTACTGAAAGAGACTTTAAAATTACTGTAGCTGCTTGCTGTTAGCTACTGGCATTAAGCAACTTTTACAACCAACAAGAAGAAAAATAATATGATTAAATTCTCTGACAAATAGTAATTTCATCTTATTCAAATAGTCTTCTTCTGAGGTGATCTCCAAAAATATAGAGCTATTTACAGAGATTAATAGGTCCTAACTTCCCTTTTATGAGATAAATAAAAGAAAACAGCTAAGGTCTGAAAAATTTGAGGCCTCATGGTTGCGAGAAATGGAGAAATTAATTTGTATTTCTGTTTTTAAAAATAGTCTAAGTTCTGTGGAAAGGGGGCATGTTCCTTTTTAAAATAAAACAGTAGTCTAGGTCAGAGAGCTGTCCGGGAGCCAGGGTAAAATAAAGAAGCATGTAGGATTTCCTCACAACTGGTTTGTTCTGATGGTGTCTGCCCGGTGAGCCTCAGCTTGGTCAGGAGCTGCTAGTCATCTCTTGCCTCCACCAACCCCGTGGGGAAAGTGGCTCCTATCACCAAGAGCCAGAAGACAGTGCTGAAGGAGGGATAGAGTTTGGAGGGTCGTTCTACGTTTCCTCTAACTTGATATTCTTTTTGCTCTTGTCTCCTTCCTTCAAATCTCACAGAATCTCTGGGTTCTGAGCCTTGAACTTTGAATGTGTCTGCCTGTCTCCTGTGATATCTCATAACTTCTAGATGCTAGTCTGGAGAGAGGGAAAGAGCCAGGCATTAGAATCATGACAGGCCTGGGTTCAAGTCCTGACTCTTCCACTTACCTTGCACAGGCAAGGGAAATATTAGGTACCCAAAAATGTCTGTTATAATTACATATATCACTTCTAAATCCACAGCTGACTTTATCCATTCTCTCTCTTTACTTATGCTGTCCCTGCTTGCTTCAAATCCACCCCTTCTTGATGCTTCATCTCTCCCTCTCTTCTGGCCACTGACACCTGACTGGCCCTGCCCCAGCTCTGACAATAACATGAATTATAGTCTCAACGTACAAAGATCTGTGGTTGAGAGTTGCACTTAAGTAGCAAGGTAATTCCCTTCTAAATGGAAAATGACCATCACAGGTATTTTCATGACACGGTATTTCATTTTAGTGAATTTTTTCTTTCAATTCTTTCAGGACATGTAAGAAAGGAGAAAAGAAGAAATTGAAATAGCAAACTAGAAATTTATGGTATTCAGTTATAATAAGCAGGCAAGTTAAAGGCATCTCCAATCAAGGAGAAAAAAGGGCTAAATAATTACATGGCTGCCATTTATTGAACACCATACATTATACCAAGTGCTTTACAGAAATTATCTAGTTTACTCATTGAAAAACCCTATGAGTTTTTGTCACTATTATTATTCCCGTTTTACAGCTGAAGAGACTTGGGCCTAGAAGTATCGTCTCATTGCCTAGTTACATGCTCTGTAAGTGGTAGAGCCAGGATTCAAGCTCACTTTTGCTTTTCATAGTACAGCGTGCTGAATCTAGAACCTGCTTGCAAAGGCTCCTCAAACTTTGTGTCATACCAGAGCCACATATAAGTGCCTAAGATATTCCATCATAAATTAGATTTAAAGCTAAGTTATAAGTTATTCCTATAGTAAAAGTGTGTGGTGAATTAAACAGACCATTAAAGAATAACCAAGCAAAATAACAATAGCTAACATTTATGGCACACTTGGCTTATGCCAGGCAGTATCCTAAATGCTTTAAACGTATCAACTTATTTTATCCTCACAACAACCCGTTGAAGTAAACATTATAATTAGTGTCATTTTACAGATATGAGGAGACTGAGTACAGAGAGTGAAGAAATGTGCCAAGGTTCACATAGTAAGTGATAGAGTTAAGAATTGAATCCAGGTAACGTTGTATCAGGAGCTATATTTGTAACCTCTGTCCTATATCAACTGCCTACTTAATTTTACTCCTTTATTTTCGTTTCTTTGAATTCTTTTATACAATGTATTGTCTTTTCTTTTTTTTTTTTTTTTTTTT